>NC_043000.1:14744811-14857311 GCF_006345805.1 Octopus sinensis | reverse complement strand
CCCATTACCTCTTCAGACGGAACCCGGAATGTCTTCGTAGTTTCGTCCACTTACCTCCGATACTACTCGAAACCGGCTGGGCCAGGGACTTGTGCTAAATGTATAAATATTTATATATATAAACACTTACTGTAAAAAAAAAAAATAAGGGTACATGGCGTTCCATTATGCTATCTGTGTATCATACTGAAGCACATACATTGTTGAAGACTTGATCAACTGAGGTATTAGTCTCGGGAATGCATCTCTTAAAGATGTTTAGTGCTAAAAAACACAGAAATCTATCTGTAGCTGACAAAAATTGTCCACCAGCAGTGGTGGCATTGCTAAATGTGTGCATTTCTGTCCCATTGCGCTTCGTCAGTAGCAAGTGTCCACTGGCAAACTCATATTAAGGCAAATCCGTCCTTACTGACTGAAAAACCGCAGATGTCGCATTTAGCCGGCAGGCTGAATAAAAATTTATGCGCAACAGAAGCATTGATATATTTACTACCCACAAAGGACAAACAAGGACAGACAAAGGGATTAAGTAGATTACATCGACCCCAGTGCGAAACTGGTACTTTATTTATCGACCCAGAAAGGATGACAGGAAAAGTCGACCTCGGCGGAATTTGAACTCAGTACGTAACGTCAGACGAAATACCGCTAAGCATTTCGCCCGACGCGCTAACGTTTCTGCCAGCTCGCCGCCTATATTGTTGAAGAAGCATTGATATATATTGATTTTAGTCATTGGATTGCGGCCATGCTGTGGCACTGCTTTCTAGTGCTTGGTAGATCGTATTGTCTCCTGTACATATTTCAGTGTAGCTGATACTGATACTAATCTTATCGTGACTTGGAATATCAAGCCTCTCTCCCCCTCTCTCTTTCTGTCTCTGTCTCTCTCTCTCTGTGCCTCCCTCACTCTCTGTCTATCTCTGTCTATCTCTCTCTGTCCATGCGTATGTATATGCACACACACATAGACACACACACACTCACACATACACACACACACACACACACACACAACACACGCGCGCGCGTGTGCGTGTATTATGGGAAGTGAAGGATATGAAAGAGTTAGGTACTTCGCGATGATCTAATCCTTTTTCACACGAATGAAACGAACGCCAAATGGTTTGCTCTAAAGTATTACACACACACAGAGAGAGAGAGAGAGAGAGAGAGAGAGAGAGAGAGAGAGAGTCTCTCTCTCTTTGTTTCTCTTTCCATCTTTGCCACGCACACACACACTTGCACATACACACATACTCTCAGCTACATATGTGTTCTCTCTTTCACACATACACACACACACACACACACAAACGCATGTAAACATACATACATACATACATACATATATACATACATACATACATACATGTATACACACACATATGTATACACAAACACATATTTACACGCATACACACAAATACACTCAAAGGGAGTTTTCCTCGTCTCTCTTCTTGCTCTATCCGACTTTCTGTCTCCATAACTCATCCTCTATCATTTTCTGTTTGCATCCACTACTCTCCATGTTACTCTCTCTTCCATGTTATTCTCTTTCTTTCTCCGCTATCTTATCTCTACGCCCTATCATTAACAACAACTAAGTCAACATAGCAGCCGTTTACTTCATTTTTAAAGTTTTTCTGTGTGTTCAACAGAAGTCAGACAACTGCACAGATAAACGGAAGTAAGGCTTTTTGGAGTGAAGAAGAAAATCTAGTTTTGCAAGCAAACCAACTGTAAATGTTATAAAACATGGAAACGAGTGAAAAATGTAATAACAATTGATCAAAATTTATTCACTATCAGTTCAGTGGATTTTTATTTTATGTGAAATATGGTCAGAACGGTTAATAAGTAAACCATTTCCCTTGCTTAGAAAGATGGGGCAGGCTGGTCATAAGCAGAAGCAGAATTCAGCTGAGAATGGGAGATATTCAAAGAATAAGAAAGTTCGTGATTCGTACGAATCTTCATCATCTGTAAGATACAATGGAAATGAGGCGTGTCTACCAAGTTTTTCTATGAAAAATGCAGAGAAGGCATGCAATTTGTCGTTCCAAGAGTTAGAAATGATGGACAATAGAAATTTGTCCATGGAGCACAACACGGCTCAAAATATGCATGAAATGGATCAGATTTGTGCGGACAGGATGCCGAACATGTATCCAGTTGAGCCAGGAGAAAACTACTCATTCGGTGGTCCTGTTGGACAAGAAATATGGTATACTCAGGTAGATTTTAACCCTCACTACACTAATAGATCTTCATATAATAATCAAGGTTTCGAAATGGAGCCTGGTGACCCAATAGGAACATCAAATAATGTCAGAGTACAATTTAACATTCCGAATATGCCGGAAGTTCAATTGAACCAGAACGAGTCAACGGAAAACATGGACGTGCATTACCAAAATAACAATACTGTTGAAGGAGACATGTCAGAAGATAACGGGATCATATTACCATACAATACATTATACTCTCAGGTTGAAATACATCCGAAACCTAGTGATTTCGAATGTAACAATTCAGGTGAGCAATGTTATTATCAATGTGTAAACACGGAGGATGAAATGTCGTCTGATAAGAAAAACAAAACGGTTAGCTTTGTTGAGAGTGCATACACAGACACAGCGAAAACAACAGAACCGTTATTTGACATACAAAGAAACTTAATGGAATCAGTTGTTGGAAATACAGTTGATATATCTGCGATAGATGTTATTGAAACGAGACATTCGCCATCTTGTTCCTACGACGAAGATGGACAAAGCATTGAAGAAATTGATACAAATATTGATGTTAAAGATGAAACGACAGGGACGTCCTCAGGTAGCAGTGTAGTTCATAGGATGGTGGCTAGAACCGTCAAGAAAATTAGTTTACTTAGCGACCTTATCAGGCAATGGAAATGTAATGCCAAAGAAAAAGATTGCTTTGATGAATTACAGGTAAGCACTGATTGTTACCGTTTACCAGGAAAGATGCTTCTACTGTTATTGCTTCTTCTGTTACTGATAAGCACTAATTCTTTCAATGCCAGTGAAATTCTGTGTTCAACAATACAGAAATAAATCTCTATGACTATCTATCTTTGGTTTTGATGGCCTCTTCATAACATTATTATCTGTAAATCCCCCTCCAGATCCCCCCTTTTTTTTTTCAGTTGCCATTAGATCTTCATGGATAAAAACTACAGAATATTTTTTTCATGTCAAAATAAGAAAACATTACAAACGAAAGACGATAACCGTTTTTATCTATAATTTGTACCCTATGTTTATTGTTTCTGGTGTATTCACAATATTTCGGTTTATCTATACTTTCATTCTCCCTAAGCATACATCTTTACTTGCTTTTGGTTAATTGCTCCTGTTTATTGATAGTTCACTTGTTCACTCTACTTTTCTGTCCGCTAGGTTTATTTATATGATTAATTACGAAAGGCAAAGTTTCCAGGTTTGGGAACCATGAGCTACACTTTCTTACTGTTACAGTTGCTTTACACTGCCCAAGCTCACTTATGGCGTATATGTAACCGTTATACCTCGTTAAGGAGGACCGTATTACACAATCCGGCAAGCAATAGTTGATTATAAGGGATGGAATGTGGTAAGTTAGGGATGATGGACTGTCTGCCGTCCAGTCCATTTTCTGTATGATTGTAGATTTGGTCGGAGATTAACTGTTGTTGACCCTTTGTCCTTAACCTACTGAAGTATTTGGGGATAATAAAGCGATCGATGCTGCTCGGGCGTGTGCGTGTGTATTTGTATGTGTGTATACTTAGATAAGCAGATAGATAGATAGATAGATAGATAGATAGATAGATAGACAGACAGATAGATAGATAGATAGATAGATAGATAGATAGATAGATAGATAGATAGATAGATAGATAGATAGATAGATAGATAGATAGATACATGCACATGCACATACATGCATACATAATAAAAGGGTATGTGTGTGCATATGTGTGCGTGTGTATGCATGTATACATGCTTGCATACATATATATACATACATAAACACACAAACACACACACATATATTTACATACATATACATACATACATACATACGTACATACATACATAATACATACATACATACATACATACATACATACGTACATACATACATACATACATACATACATACATACATACATACATACATACATACATACATACATATATATATATGTGTGTGTGTGTATATATATATATATATATATATATAATATATAAGGAAAATAAGACAAGGTAGAAAATGCTAAAATAATTTTATCATGAAGAACATTTTAGTACCGGTTTCAGTCTTTGCGACTTTTTCGACTTAGAGTAAAGCATTAAAAGTAATTAAATTGTGGAAAAATTTAATGAAATATTTAAAAAAAATATTTCCGTAGTTTTCAAATGCAAGGGATATTTTCCGTTTTTCTGTCTGTCTCTGTCTCTCTTTTTAACTCTTGCGGGTTCTAGGCATTAGCAGCAAGCTAGTTTGACATGAATTCCTGACAAGAATTCATATCAAACAAGCTGCTACTAACTACCTAGAACCCACAGAGACAGACGGAAAAACGGGCGACGCATTGTGTTCTTGAGCAAAACACTTCATTTCACGTTGCTCCAGTCCACTCAGCTGGCAAAAATGAATAACACTGCGATGGACTGGCGTCTCATCCAGCTGGGAAACACATACGCCATTGAAACCGGGAAACCAGGCTCATGAGCCTGTCTAGTCTTTAAAAGGGCGCATTTTATTATTATTAAAATAAGCACGTGTTTAGGCCATCAGGAGAAGAGGAGTACCACAAATGGTAAATGGTTAAAACATAAAAGAAATAACTTTAAAGTTGCGAAAATAATATTTGGGATGCTCTATCTCTGCTAAGCATAGTTCCTTCTTGAGCCATGCCTGGCTCATAAGGGCCGGTTTCCCGGTTTCCTTGGCGTATAGGTTCCCAACCTGGACGGGACGTCGGTCCGTCACAGGTGAGCTGCAAGATGCAGGAGGAAAGAGTGAGAGAAAATTGTGGCGAAAGAGTCAGCAGAAGTTCGCCATTACCTTCTGCCGGAGCCGCGTGGACCTTAGATGTTTCGCTCATAAACACACACATCGCCCGGTCTGAGATTCGAAACCCGCGATCCCTCGACTGCGAGTCCGCTTCTCTGACCACTAGGCCATGTGTCTCCACAGGTGCTAAGCATAGGGGCAGATATGTTTCGTAAGATTGATTTTGAGGGTTTGATCGAAGACTTTACAATTAAAATAAGTTAGTGAAGGCGCTACAAATATAAACAAAATGCAAATATACAAAAATAAAAATGTTTCATCTTCTGTTAGTTTTGTTTCATTTCGAAAAATAAAATTTGGTGGCACCAAAATCTTTTAAGTGTTTAGGGCCTCTATGGATTTTAATGCGAAACTGACCATTTTGTTTATTAATTGAGAGTGATGGGCGGTTCCAGGCATAGTATGCTTAGGACTCAATGTGTCTTTTTCTGTTTTAAAATGGCAGAGAAGGATTGCAATGGAAATCTAGCTGGTATTTCTAGCAGGGTGTACAACCGCGTATAAGTCTTTTCGTTGGTGTCGTCATCGTCGTTGTCGTTGTTGTTGTTGTTAGTGGCGGTAGTGGTGGTGGTGGCGGCGGTCTTGCGCGGCCTTTAATCCCAAGCTATATATGATATCCAGTCAAAGGGCGGCGAGCTGGCAGAAACGTTAGCACGCCGGGTGAAATGCGTAGCCGTATTTCGTCTGTCGTTACGTTCCGAGTTCAAATTCCGCCGAGGTCGACTTTGCCTTTCATCCTTTCGTGGTCGATAAATAAAGTACCGGTTTTGCACTGGGGTCGATGTAATCGACTTAATCCCTTTGTCTGTCCTTGTTTGTCCCTCTATGTTTAGCCCCTTGTGGGTAATAAAGAAATATATATATGATATTCAGTCAAAACTTCACAAACGTTTCTTTCATATTTGTTTCAGCGTATGAAAAAGAAGCTATTCATCAACCCAAAAGAGGTTTTGGGAACCGCTCCACCCCAGGGCTTGGCTCTTAGTATGACGAACTTGGTCAGTAAAGTTCTCAGCGAAGCTTCAACTGTTGAAAAAGATATCCATCCTTACGGACGCGGAAATATGTACACCAATGCTTTCGCTGGTAAAAAATCGCTGGTGAAACTCGATCCCGGAAAGCTTATGTTCTGGGGTATCGTCATATGCATGGTGACTGGAGCAGCATTTGGAGTTATTATTCTATCAGGTGAGTTGCTCTACTTTCTCATTGGTAGGACTATGTATTTCTTGCCACATTGGCCAGTTATCTTAACACAGGCACAACTCAGTTCACTTCCCCTTTTTTTTATCATTAATTTACATAAGATTGAATCACAATTTAATTACAAAGAAACAAAGATACCCCTCCCCCCAAAAAAGTGTGGGTAAGCAGGAGAACAAATGGCTTGTTCAACCGCGTCCTGCGGATATGACCGCGATGGCGTTGCCGCAGAGAATGGCCAGTGATAGTCACCGCAGCAAGTACATCATCTCATTTCTCAGACGGGCAGCAGTTATACTGATTTTAAGGAGGCGATCGGTAATGTTATGCTTCTGCTCAGACTTACCTTTCAGAGTATTAGTCGAGCATTACCTTTCTTGTTTATCCACTTTTCTTGAGGTAGCAGGGAAGTTCGTAAATTCAATTCCTAGAGGCAGTGAAATTGCCGCTTCGTAATTGGTAAAGCATGAGCTTTGGGCCGCACAGGGCGGCCCAAATTGACTGTCCCCTTCTTTAGACGTAACGCCGATTGCAACAAAGCACATGTATAAAGTGGCTGCTTTTATGATACACATGTTCCATGCTACGCCACAAATAAAGAAGTAAAAAAAGGAAAACAAAACACACATAAACATGATGGCTTAACAACGAACAAATATATATATATATATATATATATATATATATATAATATAATATAATATAATATAAATAATATATGTATATATGCATATATACATATATATATGTACATACCTACATATATATGTATGTACACATGCATATATGGGTACAGGACACCAAGAAAACGTTGAACACAATGAGAAACGAAAACATAAAAACAAAAATATAGAAACGAACATTTTTTCGAACAACGAAAAAAACAGAGAAACGAGACATACAACCTAAAGAATATTCCCCTTCTTCAGTTGTCCCTGTTTCAGCTACCCCGCGAATTCGAAGGTAAGGACAAATATATACATATATATATAACGAGAACTACTTCATAGATGGAGATTTTATATTTTTATTAATACATTGCTACATATGTTTCGGCATGACATGTATTTTTATGGTAGATAGCTAGATATCTGCCATATACAAAACACAAAGATATATTTGTATATATACAAAAAATACCTACGATTGACAGTTTTGTTTTTTCATAAACATCAAAATCATCTCTCCCTTATCTCTGAGCAAACTGAGATACGCTTCAGCATACCCAGCTCACAGCCAAATAATAACTTATGCCTGGATACAAATAATATTTCTAGAGAAAACTAAATGAAAAATCTTTCCCCTCGTTTCACAGCGTTGAACTAACTGACGGCTAACTAACCCCTGTGTTGCGCAATAGCTTGGCCGAGCCCGAACACCCTGATCGGTACACAATCACAGTTTTGTGCAACTAACGGATCACTATTTCAGTGGTGTCCAGTTTCATTGGGCCTCGTGGGATGGCTCTTTTATATTATATCTGTTTCAGTTATAGGACTGCGGCCATGCTGGGGCACCGCCTTGAAGGGCTTAGTCAAGCAAATCGATCTCAGTGCTTGTTTTTAAGTCTGGTACTTATTAAGTCGGTCTCTTGTGCTGAACCGCTAAGTTATGAGGATGTAAACAACCCAACACCGGTTGTCATGCAGAGTGTATCTGGTGAATATGGAGGGTGGAGTAACACATCCCAGCCGAGCTGCAGCAATTTTTGTCTGGTTCCCAAAGCATCAAGTGCTGAAAATGAACTTTCTTATCTTCCATTTTAAAGTGTTACAGAATTAACACAGGTTATAGGAACATAAACCTTCTTCCACGAAAAGATAGCTTAAACTGTGCTCTAAATGGAGGTGTAGTCAAATCCTATTTTATGGACTCAACCATGTTCTAAAATAAGTCGAAATGTAAGCTGCTATAAATCGGTACGAACTTTCTGGACAACCCAATAGTTTTAGATACACTGGCTGAAAAAAAAAGAGAAGAAAAGACAAATGGTCAACTGGGACATTGTTGATCTCTGGTCTGTTAGGTTAAGGTTGACATGATCCTAGATCTGTTAAAACTTGAAGTAAAACAAATATTGCTATTTATGTTGGAGCAAGATGTCAATTAGAAAATGAGATTTTTGGATAATCGTGGCTCTCGCGTGGTTACTAGCGATGTAAGTACTCAGTCGATAGATAATTTGTATGTTTGGAAGAAATGAAATCTATTCTACAAATCAGCGAATTACTCGTCAATTTAAATGCAGTGTTACGCCACCTACAACACTTAACTACACTACCTTTACATATATCAAAAATCTATATTATCCCGTGGTTCCTGTTTACTATCGTGTGCTGTGCCGTCCAGTGGCACCTATTTACAACCTGTGGTATAACTCATTGCTTACCTGCTAACTTTAATGTATCCTGTTTTCGGGCATGTTTTGCTGTTGGCAAGATACAAACTGCCGAGTTCTTAGTCGACTATTTAATCTATCATGTTAACTATCTGCACTTCCAAAAGTCCATATATCGTGCGTATCCTTTTGCAAACAATTGAACATTACTTTGTATTCCAGAAAAATACCGAACTTGCCAAATAATAACGTATTTATTTTTCAGAAATTCATCGTGGATCTTTGAAACGCTTGCTACAACGATACAATGGCTCGTTCCCGGATTGGTACTAACTTTACAACAAACCTTTGGTGTTTAATATATTTCAAGGAAACTTTTTTCTACCAAAAAAGCAACATATTTCAAACAGTTTTTTCAACCATTTGTCAGTATAAAATGGTGGGTGAGGTAAAAAATCTAACAACTCAGTCGGTGAATGACCAGTTCAATCATACAACATGAAGGCAAGATAATGCAAATTATATAAGTAGTTTGTGTGAATGTATAATACAGATTTTAGATCATCATTTGAGACTGAAACACTAAAAATAGGCGTCTTATTTTTATGTGCTTATATATGTATGTGTGTGGATGCATTTATGCAGTATATGTATATATACATATGCATTTATATTAGTGATAAAAATGTGTGTGTGGATAGGAAAGGATAGGGAACGAGTGTTTGATGTAAAAAAAAAAAACGAAAGAAAAAAGTTTGAATGCCTATCTAATAAAATCTAATCAAATTTATTTGTAATAGAATCAGCAAAAAGAAAAAAAAAATCCTGGAACATTCCACCACTAAGAATCTTTACGGATCATAATCAAAAATTTGAACAAAATTGATATAGATATTTTGTTTAAGTAATTTTATTTTTCAGATAATTGAATGGATGTAGATCATATGTAAATACTAAACATCCCTATATCATCAACCATTTGAAAATAAATTTCATATGCGTTGATGAGTTTCGAATGAAAACATTTTTTCGTTGGCCCATTTCTTGTGGCCTTTTTCATCCAAATAAATAGATTATGAAATATTAGCTTGATCAAATGTGATGAAATAAACAATGGTCGAGAGGCTTTATTTTCAAAAATAACATCCTCTTGATCAACGCCTATTTTCTTCTCCAGAAGGAGCACACTCATGTGTTTTGCACACGATATACAAAACGACAATGACTGTATATGTGTGTGCGCTCGTGATGTAGTGCATGTAATTGTTGTTTCAAATTATATATTTATGCCTGTATTTTGAAACGTAAATTTAAAACAATGAAATATGGATGAGTTATTCACATCCTTTTTCATGCTAAGGATGTTGTTTCTGGCTCAGTGCCTATAGGAAGAACATCCTTAGTAGATGAACCGAACTGAAAGACTTGCCATCTGGGTCAATAGCTTTTTAATCTTACATCAAGGTTAATAGCTGTTAACCTAACTAATATTTTCAGAAGCATCTATGAGTTAAAAATGCATTGTTATACTTCCAAAAAATAGAAGATAAATACAATACTAGTTAATACTGTGGTAATATGAAATACGTTTCAAGTTGGAAGTGAAAAGAAAAAAGAAAAAAAAATCACTGGAAGTTACTGATAGTCATCGTTTTGTTTATTTTTAAATATATTTTAATGAAAACCGTATACACATTTGAGAATAATTAATTTCTTTACAAAATCAATAATAACAGAAAGAAAATTCAAATTCGTTATGAAGGAAGGTTTTCGTGTTCGTATTGATTAAACCACAAATGTTTAATTCGTAGAAAACATAACTACTTTCCAGTGAATATTTTTAAAACATTGCTCCATCTATTATATTTGTTTAATCAAATATGGCGTCATTTTATATTCAAAGTCTACAAAAATGGCGTCCACGATATTTTCAATTAATCCATCAAAAATACACCTAAAAGCTTATGTCGATACTTGCCATTTTCAGTTTCTGTATACTTAAAACACCATCTGTCCTTGTCAAAATATCATCAAGGGACTAATAATAGTCCCTTATTAAACTCTTTCATGAACTTTCATTTCAGTGTAAGACAAATATATTTTATAAAACCATTTAAAATTTTAAAAAAAAGGAGAATTAAAAAAATTAAAAATGCTAATTACCAAGAAAAAAATTTACTAGGATTTTCCGTAAATTTCAAGTTGATAAACAGCACAAAGAAGAAGAAAAAAGGCATTAAAACTTTACACTCCTGTACTTTTGCTTTTTATAGTTTATTCTGTAAATAAATATAATTTCAAATATCTGATTTGTTACTGATTTTCTTTTAAAACATTTTAAAAAATAAACTTGTAGTATCGCCCGGCGTTGCTCGAGTTTGTCTCGACCCTTTAGAATTGGAATTTTTGAAAAGTAAAATTTTGCATTATGTAGCCTGTTATTCTCTTTAAGTGAACATTTTTCTGGTTGAAATACACCGAAAAATGGCGACACAGCTGTCAAAAAATATTAAAAAATAGGGATTTTCATAGAAAAAAAGCACCTTTTTGATGTAAAAAGTTTTTAGTTTTAACATGGTCCGATTTGAATTTTTTCTTCTACGGAATGAAGAGCAAGCCTTCTTCTATCATACTCTCGATTTTGGTCAACTTGCGCCGCAGGGTCTCGGAGGAGATAGTGTTAGTTGAAGGCTACCAAACCTGCCATACACAGACAACTTCAGCTTTATATATAAAGATTAGTCAGATCTTGTACAACAGACGTCATTTGAATGCCGCAAGAAGGAATTGCAAAACAGATTCTTCAAGCCGAGCCACACAGGAGGAGACCTATGTGTGGACTAAGAACGTGATGGTTGGGTAAGATTTATAGTCTCAGTTTATCGCGCTTGGGATTCCAGCTAGAAAATCAAATGACATAGGACCTTATGGATGAGGTGCGTGAGGACTATACTCCAACGATCTTCTTAGGAATAGTGAGCGGAGAAGATGGATGGATGGATGGATGGATGGATGGATGGATGGACGGATGGACGGATGGACGGACGGACGGACGGACGGTCGGTCGGTCGGTCGGACGGACGGACGGACGGTCGGTCGGTCAGGGAATGAACGATAGCGATCATAGTTTGCGTTTCCTCTCCCTTCGACTAGCAAAACTAATGCGACTGATGGTTAATCTACACACCTGAATGGAAAATACGATCTGTGTGAATGCTTGTGGCTGAGAGAACTTGGCTAAAAGAATTCAAAGAAAACCGAGTGGTAGTGTTACACAGTGCGGAATATCAAACACACGATTCGGTTTTGTTTGTCGTTGATTAAGTGGAGCAATGGATCAGTACAACGTTTTCGACCACAAACATTGATTTCTTTTCATTTGACATCGAAGCTATGTTTTTGAGTTGGATGAAGAACAGGTAAATTGTGGTGTCCATTTACTTTTCTGTTATGAACTGCGAGAAGTGAAATGACGAAAGTATTGCTCCTCTACTCCATTTCATTTTTCCTGCACATATAAAGTTTATTACATAACATACGAAAAATAAGTAACATTAAGTAAAATAACAATATAGAATACTTAACTGTAACTAGGCTTAATCCTTTAATCTGTGCTTTGTATGGATGATTAATACAGACGAAAGAAAATCCTTTACAAAAATATTATACGCGGCACTAAACTTTGACTGGATTTGAACATTTACCCTATGAATAATAAAAAGTAATTTTTTCGATTTGACTTCAATGTGTCTCTAACTTCCCGAAACCCGAAGTCAAAAATGACACATTTATAATTCAACTAGCAGTATCGCCCGGCGTTGCTCAGGTTTGTAAGGGAAATAACTATAAAGCATTTTTAGAGAGTTATAGCCAAAAATTAGCAAAAAAATGGAAAAAATGATGGTAAATTTTTTTTTGAGTTTTAAAAATGGTGGAGTTGCGTCCCCTAGACAGTTTGCGGTTTGTGTTTCTCATTCTCGACCCCATGTCGAATTTATCGATTTTTTTCAGAACTGGGGGAACTTTTCAAAATTTTCGCTGCGTTAGTTTTGAATTATGACATTGGGCTATGTGTGTGTCAAGTTTCATCAGAATCGGTTGAAAGCCGTGGTCAGGGTGAGGGTACAAGCAAACAGACACACAGAAACACGCACAGACAAACTGCCGTTTATATAGAGAGAGATGACGGATGGGCCCTAGAAAATTGTTCAACTACCAAATTAATACTTTTAATGCGTGATCTGTATGGCTTTCTCATTCATTATTAACGAACAAAAAATAAAGTTTCAGAAATTCAACAATTAATCTGACTTTAGCATCGATGTGGCAGATGTTAAAGCAAAATTCTGCAGTCACAGCCGATCCCGGACTCGTTGAGAAAACTACTGAATCTACTACGCATTATGTAATCGATTGGTATTGGTGTATTCAAGGACATCAATCTGCAGGTATTTGCTGACAATTCGTCCAAGGACTTTGGTTGTTTCTCAAAAAATATTCTTCGCTTCAATCGACTAGGATCCAAACCCAGACTAGATAGATTAACCTTATCGAATTCTACCGGGATACCTGTATACCGATTCATACAATTATGATCCATACACT
This sequence comes from Octopus sinensis, assembly GCF_006345805.1. NCBI lineage: Eukaryota > Metazoa > Mollusca > Cephalopoda > Octopoda > Octopodidae > Octopus > Octopus sinensis. The sequence goes on along the minus strand of NC_043000.1, from coordinate 14,844,074 downwards.
TATGAAAAACACGTATTTCATAAGATTAGGCGTGAAAATCAAATAGCTTATTGAACTCGACCTGGGTTACCATCCGATAGGCACCTAAAACTATGAATTGTAGCTTCCTTCAGTCGTGGTATGTTCCTATACAATGAATGGCGGTCTGGCCACGTAAACAAAGTCGAGAAGGAGAAACGGGAATACGTATCCACTGGTCAGAAATTCGTCCGGGGTTCATCATTTTAGAAGGAATTATGGTGTGTGCTGCGTTGGGGTCACCATTTTAGATGGTATTTGTATCAGGGTTGTGGAGTCATATAAAGGTTGACTCCTTCTGAAGGCTGTAATATCATTTGATAGGAACACGGTACAAAGAAATGCATAGAACAAGGCTGTAACTTTAAATACCTTTAATTTCAGCCTCACACATATATATATATATAAAGTTGAATGACAAATGGAAAGAGTTTGATGTGTGGAGGCCATGATCTTCTTCTGTACGTTACCTCATGTCTGCTAGTCGCCGCATCTCATAAGAAAGCCAACTAGATCATGTTCCTGCTCTCCGACGCCTAGATGCCAAAAGAGGATGTCGCAAGGCCTCGTGTCAGAATTTCACCGCTGCTTGTGCCATCTTGCATGAGCTTGTTTAAACCCGCTGTCGAAGGAGGTAACTGCGCCTATAAGGTCTACCTCAGAAACCTAGGCACATTCTTTATTCTGCGACTTTGGCTAACTACAACATTTCACAAAGACAGCTTTAATTGCTGTAGTGGTGTGGGGATAGTCTATGTTTGCTTATGCTAAGACATAATTTGAAGGGTTTCAGTCAATCATATTCCCAGGACCTATTTTTAAGTATGCTATTTACTTAGTGATCTCTGTTTGTCCTGCTGGTAAGTTATGGAACATAGACAAAGACACTGTATTTTTAATAGTGTCAATGTAAAAATAGACATAGAGACAGACATAACAAACCCTTGCGTACAGGAGTGGCTGTGTGGTAAGTAGCTTGTTTACCAACCACATGGCTCCGGGTTCAGTCCCACTGCGTGGCACCTTGGGCAAGTGTCTTCTACTATAGCCTCGGGCCGACCAAAGCCTTGTGAGTGGATTTGGTAGACGGAAACTGAAAGAAGCCCGTCGTATATATGTATATATATATGCGTGTGTTTGTCCCCCTAGCATTGCTTGACAACCGATGCTAGGGTGTTTATGTCCCCATTACTTAGCGGTTCGGCGAAAGAGACCGATAGAATAAGTACTGGGCTTACAAAAGAATAAGTCCTGGGGTCGAGTTGCTCGATTAAAGGCGGTGCTCCAGCATGGCCGCAGTCAAATGACTGAAACAAGTAAAAGAGTAAAGAGTAATATATCATAATCCTGGCTGAGATTAGAATGGTTGTCACAGTCAAAGCCATTTCTTATTGTTGAGGCGCATGGCTTAGTGGTCAGGATGTTGGATTCATAATCGTAAGATTGTGGTTTCGGTTCATGGACTAAGCGATGCGTTGTGTTCTTGAGCAAAACGCTTCATTCAATTCACAATTCTAGTCTACTCAACTGGCATAAATAAATAATTCGGTGACGGATTGGTGGAATATATGCGACACGGAAACCGGCACTAAGAGTCTACATGACTTGGGGAGGATCTATGCCATTTCTTATAGGTTGCTATTCCCACCGACTATGCTCAGACATGTAATTTGGTTTGGTTTCCCTGATAGGATGCTTTTTCTGTCACCAATAACTTCACAAAGTGTACTGGCTCCATGTGGGATCAGCCCCTCTGCTTGGCACCTTTGGCAAGTGTCTTCTACACTAGCCTCGGGCCAACCAAAGCCTTGTGAGAAGGATTTGGTAGATGGAAACTGAAAGAAGCTTGTATATTATATGCGTGTGTGTTTGGTCCAACACCACCACACTGTTTAACAACCGGTGTTGGTGTGGTTGTGTCCCCGTAACTTAGTGGTTTGGTAAAAGAAACCGATAGCATAAGTACTAGGCTTAAAAAATAAGTACTAAGGTTGACTCATTTGACTAAAATTCCTCAAGGTGCCCCAGCATGGCCACAGTCAAAAGACTGAAACAAGTAAAAGATAACCTTACACTATCTCTATTCATTTGCCAACCACTTTACAGTATGTTCTGGGTGCATTTTTCATGGCATCAGTACCAGATCAGTTGTGTTGCTCACCTACCATTGTAAAGAGTTCAATTATTAGACCAGCAGGGGAAAAAGGTGTCTCGTACACAATAAATGCAGAGAAAACTTAGTAACATTAGACATCAAGATCAAGAAGGGAAACAACAGAAGAAGGAATGACAACAGGAAGGTGAGAAATAAATGGTTGTGAGGTGGAAGCAAGGGGCTAAGCTTCAAGGTGACTCAGTAACCTAGGACTTGCACACTTATTTGAGTGGCTGATTAAGGGAATATAAGAGTCCACACATATGAATATAGGTTTCTGCAGTTTCCATTTATCAATTTATCTCACAAAAGAGATAGTGGAAAATGTGTCCATAGAACCACTGGCTCAGGAACGAAACTTGCTTGCAGGGTGCAAACCCAGGTCTGAAAATTTTTTTACAAACAAGGTTTTTTTGTTTTTTAATTAATTTATTTTTGTTCTTTGTGAAGAAACATAACCTTGAGCTACTTTTTACAGATCACTTTTTATTCAGTTTTCTAAACCTACAAAAAGTAAGTAGGGGTGCAAATTTTGATTTTCCACCCCACAAAAATTCTAAGGGATGCACTTGCACATCCCGGCCCATGCATTGAACAGAGAAACATCTGCACCAATTTTTTTGTGACAAATGTATAATCCTTACAAAACTACCCATCATACATTAGTGGAAGAAATTGGACATTAGAATTCAATATAATACAAGATGTTAATCAATTCTATCTTCTGGAAGACAAAGTTCCACATCTACAAAGTATCTGTCTTCTCCATTCTCCTCTATGGAGCAAAAACATGCCTCCTCATGAAGACCCTGGCAAAAAAGTTTCAACTTCTTTGATAGCAGAGCCCTGAAAACCATCAAAAACATCAAATGGCACCATCATGTTTCCAACAATGAACTGCATGCACATACACATCAGCCCACAGCCTCCCATCTCATAGCCATGCACCACACATGCTAGTATGGATATGTCCTCCATCTCCTGCCAGAGCATCTTATCAGGGCTTTAGTCTTGTTCGATGCAGCAGCTGTGGGCTGGAGGAAACCCTGTGGCAGGCCTCGCACCAGATGGTTGGACATGATTAAGGAAGATCTCCAAAGGCTCAACATCATCTTGGAGGATGCAGAAGGGCTGGCATGGGACCGCCAGTGATGAAAAGCACCGGTGGACCTGGTCAGCTCTATGCCTGATGTCACCTCTGAAACCACTAACCTGGGATGACTCCAGTCCTTTCAAACAAGAGCATGAATGAGCAAGCAATCAAGTGCCATAATAGTGGGACCAAACTGAAGATGATGTCATCATCATCATCATCATTTAACGTCCGATTTCCATGCTAGCATGGGTTGGATGGTTTGACCAGGGTCTGGGAAGCCAGGAGGCTGCACCAGGCTCTAGTCTGATCTGGCAGTGTTTCTACAGCTGGATGCCCGTCCTAATGCCAACCACTCCGTGGGTGCTTTTTACGTGTCACTGGTACATGCCAAACAAACTTCTTAACTATGAGATCATGCTTGTGTCTTAAATCTAATAACATTGATAAAAAATAAAAACGAAAATGCGAATCAGAAAGAAAAGTTTAGAAAATATTTAATTTCATATGTAGTTAGAATTCATGATTTTAGAAAAAAAGTTTATAAATATTTTATTAGCAGTTCAACAAGGACAATAGAAAAAAGTTTCTTGTATAGGTGAGTAAGGATTAAAATTCTATTAAATATCAATTATTACAAATATATCATTATCTTCAACTTTATCATGAATTTGCATGTTGGAATAGGTGATGGCTTTTACTTCCGTTCCCTGTAAAGGTCGAGAAAAACAACAATTAGTCATAAAAAAACCCAATTATGAATAGAATGACATCATCATCATAATTTAATGTCTGTGTGTCATACTAGCATGGGCTGGACAGGTTGAATGGATCTGATGGGTCTAAGGACTGCATTGTGCTCCAGTGTCTACTTTGGCATGGTTTCTACAGTTTGATGCCCTTTCTAATGGCAACCACTTTACACTGTGTACTGGGTGCCTTTTATCATGCCACCAGCATTAAAGAGGATGCTACTACACAGCTTGCGAGACCACAAAATCCAAACAGGTGGTGGTGGTAGGAGCTGCATTTGTGAGGAGATGAGGGTTAAGGAGGGGGAAAGCATGTTCTTGTAGAGGAGCTACAAGGTTACTCACCTTTAGGAGAGAGAGAGAGTGAGAATGACATGCAAGCATCATTTTCATCCGAGCATGATCGTTGCCAGAACAGCCAACTGGCTTCGGTGCTGGTGGCATGTAATAGGGCACCATTCGAGCATGATCGTTACCAACATCGCCTTACTGGCACCTGTGCTGGTGGCATGTGTAAAAAGATTCGAGCGAGGACATGGCCAGTACCACCTGACTGGCCCTGTGCTGGTGGCACATAAAAAGCACCCACTACACTCTCGGAGTGGTTGGCATTAGGAAGGGCATCCAGCTGTAGAAACTCTGCCAGATCAGATTGGAGTCTGGTGCAGCCATCTGGTTTGCCAGACCTCAGTCAAATCGTCCAACCCATGCTAGCATGGAAAGCGGACGTTAAACGATGATGATGATGATGATGTGAAAAAGAAGTGATGATGATAATCATAACCTGGATTGATTTAAAGCACCATGGATGATCCTTGTAATTATTTCTCACCTGGGTTTTCTTGACTCATATGAAAGGCAAGGATGGTATGTCTGAGAGATGTAATTGGATATAGAAGTTGTGAAAAGACTTAGCAATACTAGAAACAAAAGCTTTAATGGGCCTTGCTCCATTTGAAGGCATGATGGATGATCATTGTCATCTTGTAGTGTTCTTCGCCTTGTCATACTATCCTTCCGTTCTCCACACTAGGGTGACGCATGAGACTTGCCAGCCTAATCATCAACAGTGTGACCGTGAAACAAGTAATACTAACTGGTTTACATGAGTATACACACACACACATACACACATGTAGTAGTACCACTATCACAACTACTACAAGCATCAGTATTGCTACCATCACTACTACCACTACTACAACTAGAGTCATCCTTTGTGTCCAATGGCATCACTTTATCTCCAACAATTTGGTGCGACACCAGTGTAAAATCACCTCCCTCCGACAAGTCATCCTAATGAGACGTCTGCATTGGCTGGTTATGCCCTCCGTCGTCAACCAGGAGAATTCATCTACGAAGCAATTGCCCCAGCTCCCCCTCCGGGTTGGCGAAAGTGATGTGGTGGACAACGAAAATCCTGGCTGATGACAGTCAAGGCTGATCTGGAACCCAACCTAGTCCCCCATATCTACGGCGTTCGCTGCTGGAATAAGGAGTGGTTGGAGATCATGTGGTTGTTAGCCTCAAATCGCCAGGCCTGGTCGGTGTTTGTGAGAGATGCAGCATTGAGGATGAATGAAGCCAGATCAACTCACCCCTGGTGAATGCTGTCTCAAGAAAAAAGAAAAAGAACTAGAACCACCACAACCACCACCAACACCACTACAACATAGCCATGCCTTACCACAATTTTAGCTACCATCCAGAACCATCACATGACTATACCATCATGACTTACTACTGCGGTAGCTACCATCAACTATTATTATATGTCCACACCATCAGGACCAACCATTCACTATCCTTATATATCCATACCATCTTCATTTACTACTACTCAAACTACTACCATTCACTACCTTCTGATACCCATACTATCTTTATCTACCACGATTATGGCTACCATCCATATGTCCAAACTACCTCCAATCAGTCACTTAATCTCCTAAAAATAACTGCCATATCTCCCACATTTTGGACCCGACTGAATTAAATAGGGCCCACTAGATAATGTAATTCTGGTTAAAAAATAAAAAAAAGAAGGGAAGTCATGGCTGGAATCTCTTTTAATACAGGTCTGTTGCTGCTGCATAATGATTGAGACGGAGCTAAAGAACAACTTCTACAATAAGCAGCCACTACATAGTTACCCCTGTGGCAAAAAACAAGAGCTGATTCTCCCTCAAATTCTACCCTGCCATATCGAGAATGAAGGACACTGAAATGGCTTTGATCATAGGTCTATTTGATCAATATTGACCTAGAGTTAAACAACAATAGCTCTACATTACACTCAGTTTACCTAAACAAGCAGTTGTACCCCTAAATTTTGTTGTTTTACATTCAACTCATTGTCTTTCTTTCACCTTGTCACTTACCTGAGGATGCTTGTCAAGATCGAATTCTTCACCATACCTGCAATAATATAAAAAGAAATATGAGGAAAACATTATAAATTCATGTTTAAAAAAAACACATTATATTGAAATGAGTAGCAATGATTGATAAAGTTTTACGTTAAGGAGAAAGTCAATAGAGTATGAGTTTACTATAGTGTAATGTTTTTATTGCAAGATATATATATTGTGCCGGTGGGATGTAAAAAGAACCATCTGATCGTGGCCATTGCCAGCCCTGTCTGGCCTCTATGCCGGTGGCACGGAAAAAGCACTTCCTATCGTGACCATTGCCAGCCTCGTCTGGCACCTGTGCCGGTGGCATGTAAAAAGCACTCACTACACTCACGGAGTGGTTGGCGTTAGGAAGGGCATCCAGCTGTAGAAATACTGCCAGATCAGACTGGGCCTGGTGTAGCCTTCTGGCTTCCCAGACCCCAGTTGAACCATCCAACCAATGCTAGCATGGAAAGCGGACGTTAAACGATGATGATGATGATGATGATGATGATATATCATAGTGTGTGATTTGCTATAGAATGTGAGCAAATACTGATAAATGGTAGATGCAGTGATACACTGCAATGGTACATGTCCCCATACCTGATCTGATCTGAGAGGTTTATTCTAATACTATGTTTGTTATAGCAAAAAGATCTTTATAGTATGTAATTTATTATCATGTGAAGCTTTTTAGTATTGTCTGAATTTTTCCATAGTATAAGGCATGTTAGAGTAATGGGTTTCATATATAGTGAGGTTTGTCAAAGTGGGAAATTGATTAGAGAGAGAGTTATTAGTAACAAAGGTCTTTAGCTGTGATCCATAGCACTTTTACACATAGACCTACAGAACTGATAAAAATCAGATTTATGGTTTTATTCAACAGCGAGTTATAAAAAAAGTTAACTTACCCTTCTGCATGTATAGTTAAATTTTCTAAATCAAATTCTAATATTTTCACTTTCTGCAAGAAATTAAAAGTTAGAGAGAAAAATCAGCATTCAGTTAAAATTCGAAAGTTTTGGTGTTTGAAGTAGTGACTAATTTTTTTCTTGAGCCTTAGGACTCACAAGATCAGTTACCCAGCTTCTGTGACTAATAAGTAACTGAGATCACAACATCACCCCTAAATGGGATGCCAGTCTGTTGCAGGGTTTAAGGCCAGCAATTCTGAGGGGAAGGGACAAGTTGATTATATTCATCCTAGTACTTGACTAGTATTTCATTTTATTGACTGACCCTGAAGGGGTGAAAGGTAAAGTTGACCTTGGTGCCATTTGAACTCAGAATGTAAAGAGCCAGAAAAAATGCCACCAAGCATTTTGTCGGCAACTCATTACCTTAGTGGTTAAATGGTACTAAAGTAATAAGATACCATCTGGAAGAAGGTTATGAGATATCAAGAAAGAGCATGAACATCTAGAGAGAGACAAATTGCATTGGAGCTATTCTTATCACGTCTCTACTGCCAAAATATACCCACTTAACTCCATCTTCTCAATGAAAGAAGCCAGTAATACAAAAGTTCTAGTCTCCTCATGCTATTTGTTAGCATCAGAACAGTGAATCTTTCAAAACTGCCATACTTCCCAAAATTCATCAACACCATTCCTAATGTACCTATGCCTCCTTTTCTCTTCATGGCTCTTTTACTGTTTACTTTGCATTCTATATTAAATAATTCCTGGCTAGGATGAATGTGGTTGTTTGATAAACCCATGTGACTTACAGTTGTTACGATAATGATAATAAATGCATCAAAATTTTTAATGAGGAGAATGATAACAATGGCATTCATTAGGTTCAAACAGGATAAATATCTCTTCTTTATCACAATCCAGACAGAGATTAAAAAAAATAAAAATGAAAAAATTTTAATGAAATTATTGTATACAGTGCTCAGGTGCACCACAACTTGTCAAAAGTATGTATAAAGCATATGCAGTAATGTACAAATGTCTGGAAAGTGAACAGTGTATGAGTCAGATACATGCTTGCGTGTGTATGGAGGGGAGAAAATCAGGTGTAGTATTGGCGAATCTCAGGAAGCATGGAAGTTTTGAAGGATGCAGTGCTCCGACAACTAACAACTGAGGCAAGTAAACAATTAAAAACAAAGAAGCAAGTAAACAATTAAAAACAAGTATTCTACTTACTCGCACTATAAAGAAAGGTTCAGCACAGAATAGGAATAAGAATTCATCCAAGAAATGATATAAGAGCCCCAGTAAATCATCACCTGAAACAAAAATCAAGGTTATAAACATACTTGTAACAGGATGAAAGGTCTGTAACACTGGATGGGTGCAGCTCCCATCCTTTACATTAAATTATTAACCGAAGGAAAACCAAGACTTCCGAATAACTTCTATAGCATAAATATTTTATTTCTGGATTTGCAATATATACGTTCTTCTTCTGGGCGAATCGGCAGCCTAGGAGCTCATCACAGTAGTCAAGTGGAGTGAGCAAAAGGCGTCACTACATACTTATACACACACACACACACTCACAGAGTTTATACTTTGTGACTGATAAAAACTTTAATTTTTATAAGTTAGTCAAGGGAGGAAGCCCTGCTCTGCACTGATAATTCTACTACTACGACTACAAACTAAATAATTAACCTGAATTGAAGAGTTACCGATTTTAATGGCATAAAAGACACACAGGCACATTAGATGCACCTCAATTTCGGCAACGCATATTCAGGAGAAAAGTGGGGTTTTAATGCATTACCACATGTAATATAGGACCAGAGTTAATTTTTGAAACATATATTTTTCAAAAGTGTGCGTATTATATGCTATCACATACGATAGTTATCAGGAACTGGAAATGAAATTTGGTGAGAAGAAATGTACTTAAACTTGTATGTTAAAACTTCATGCATAAAAATGACTAGAAGGGAGATAACTCATCGTAACAACCAGCTGAAGAAATAAGTACAACTCCAATAATTATATATTCAAATTCCGTCGAGGTCGACTTAGAATTCATCCTTTCGGCGTCGATAAATTAAGTACCAGTTGCGTACTGGGGTCGATCTCATTAACTGGCCCCCTCCCCCCAAATTTCGGGTCTTGTGCCAAAAGTAGAAAAGAATAATTATATATTCAAAGTATTTGGTCCAGTTGTAAAACTGACCAGAGAATAGAAATATGTTTAAATTGATAAATTTAACCAACCCACAGCTTGTAGAAAGAGGTATCATAAATATTTTCTTTGTTTTTTTTCTTCTTATATTTGTTTTTGTTGAGTGATTCTGTCAATCCAAATATTTATGTAGCACGTAAAAAGCACCCACTACACTCATGGAGTGGTTGGCGTTAGGAAGGTCATCCAGCTGTAGAAACTCTGCCAGATCAGATTGGAGTCTGGTGCAGCCATCTGGTTTGCCAGACCTCAGTCAAATCGTCCAACCCATGCCAGCAGGGAAAGTGGACGTTAAACGATGATGATGATGATGAAGCTCCAGTTTTAATTTTCTGTAGTTTGTATGTTCACCTTTTTTTACAATCCAGACATAAACTTATTAAAAAAAAATGTTATTTTATTAAATCTCTCTAAATTTTTGATTATTTTCAAGACTAACTGAGACACGTAGGACTGTAAATTTCATTAAAATTATGGTAAAAAAAAGGTCCCTTTGTAGCTCTGTGCCCATATTAGAAATATGATTGCTATCATTCCTTGTGCCAAACAAAGACAGAGGAATCTTGATGTGATTGTTTTACCTAGAAATAGCAGTGAAATCTATCTCAAATCAATAACATACAAAAAAGAAATAATAATAAAATTGCATTCTACTATCTTAAAAAAAAGGACACACTGAATGATACAATCCAAGATACACTATTCCTGAAAAGAAAACATGATGATCATGGCTTGAATGTTTTTATCAGAGGTCTGCTTAACCAGGATCGACCTAGGGCTATAAAATAATAACACACACTGGCAAAATTTAGGGTTGTAAGTAATTCTGGTAAAGAAGATACTATTATAAGGTGCAACACAGAAGTTTGTCAACCAATCCAGGATGATTTATAGCCATACAAGTGATAGCAGATGGTAGAATCAGTAATAAGCCAGAGATAATAGTCATTTTAGTGGTATTTAGTTACATCCTGTTACGTTTTGAATTCAGATCCCACTGCAAGTGATTTTCCTATTCATCATCCTTTCTCGGTTTATTATTGTGTTGAGTCAAAAATTCTGCAATAAAAGCACTATCCGAATCGTGGCCGATGCCAGCGCCGCTTCGACTGGCTTCCGTGTCGGTGGCACGTAAAAAGCACCATCCGAATCGTGGCCGAAGCCAGTGCCGCCTCGACTGGCTTCCGTGCAGGTGGCACGTAAAATGCACCAATCCGACCGTGGCCGATGCCAGCCTCGCCTGGCACCAGTGCAGGTGGCACGTAAAAAGCACCCACTACACTCTCGGAGTGGTTGGCGTTAGGAAGGGCATCCAGCTGTAGAAACTTTGCCAGATAAGACCGTAGCCTGGTGCAGCCTTCTGGCTTCCCAGATCCCCGGTCGAACCGTCCAACCCATGCTAGCATGGAGAACAGACGTTAAACGATGATGATGATGATTTTGGTAACTTATTTGCTTTATTCGTCAAGTTAGAACAAAAGTAGTTCAGTATTCAAAGTAGAGGTCATGTTGCACTGTCTGAAGTCACGTTTAGGCCAGTTTTTGATTCCATAATGAAACCAGCTCTTGTCCCTTGAGACAAAGAACTCCTTCACTGAAGCTTTCATCACCTCTTGGTTATGAAACATCACAAGTGCAGGAAATGAGCCATGAACCAGAACAATAACTACAGTCAAATACTAGGTTTGACATAACTGACTATACTATAGTAGTACCCAACCAAGACTTCAGTCTTTTTTTTTCCTGTTTATTTTACTTGTTTCAGTCATTTGACTGTGGCCATGCTGGAGCACCGCCTTTAGTCGAGCAAATCGACCCCAGCACTTATTCTTTGGAAGCCTAATACTTATTCTATCAGTCTCTTTTACTGAACCGCTAAGTTACGGGAACGTAAACACACCAGTATCAGTTGACAAGTGATGTTGGGGGGACAAACAGACACACACACACATATATATATATATATGTGACCAGCTAGCCACTGCTGGGCGGCCTTTTCGTATCCAGCAGTCGTTGAAGCAACACGTTTTTGTTTGTCTCCCGCAGCCATAAGTCACAACTCCATAAGCCAGCCCCAACTCAACTCGTCCTGTCGAAAGACCCTTGTCCTACGTCCTGGTTTTGTTTTTTATCCTTACCTTTATTGTTTTTATGTTTTTGTATTCTTATTCGTGCTTTCCTTATTGTTTTCACGTATTTCTGTATTTTTATTCGTGTACATCGTTTGTTTTCTGTCCTTGTGTTGTATACATTCGAAGCTTTCTTCCAAGGGATCTAATGCGCTTGGCTTAGATTTCCCTTGGGGGCTGCCCAGGTCGGAGCAATCTCAAGATTAATCAGCCGAAATTGCGAAGATGATCCGGTTCTTGACTGGTAACTGAGGGCTTCGGATGTCCCGTCCTGTGGTTCTTGTGTCGTCTTCTAAGTGTTTCACGTTCTTGTCCCAGTTTGTATATATTTTTTACTTTTTATATATATATATATATATATATATATATATACATACATACATATATACAACAGGCTTCTTTCAGTTTCCATCTACCAAATCCACTCACAAGGCTTTGGGCGGCCCGAGGCAATAGTAGAAGACACTTGCCCAAGTGGGACTGAACCCGGAACCATGTGGTTGGTAAACAAGCTACTTACCACACAGCCACTCCTGCACCTACATGCTAATAGTTGAAATTAATAAAAGCAATAAAAGAATACACCCAGGAGTAAAAGAATATACCAAGGCTGTGTGGTTAGGAAACTAGTTTCAGGTTCAGTCCCACTGCATGGCACCTTGGGCAAGTGTCTTCTGCTATAGCCACGGACTAACCGAAGCCTTGTAATTGAGTTTGGTAGGCGGAAGTGTGTTGATGTGAGTGTAAGTGCTTGTGTCTCCTAACAGTTTCTTTTTTTCATATACATCTTCTTTACAACATTGCATTTCAATCACTATTTCCATCTCATTACCTTTATTTCAATAACTTTGAATTGAAAGTCAAACACTTGACGCTCATCACAACCTTAAAACAAATACAAGAGAAGAACAATGTGTCTGCCACCTACCACTAGCTTTAATTTCTTGTCTTTCCACCATATCAACTGTATCTATATTTGTCATGTAAGCAAACATTGCCATGGCTGCCTGGAACAGAAACAAAGAAAAACACTCATGAAAATATTATTATTATTATTATTATTATTATTATTATTATAATAATAATAATAATAATAATATAATAATAATAATAATATCAATGATAATAATAATAATAATAATAATAATAATAATAAATGCCCTGATGCAGTACCAGGCAGTGGTTCTCGTGGCTTCTGATCTTAACTGATTGGAAGTGTTATCATGTACATTGTTTTGTCTTGGTATAAAAGATGGGCTACAGCAAATATTCTGCTCAATACCACAGATTTGCTTGTCAGTTGTTTGACCTTAACCAGTTGAGCATGTCCCTTAGTGGCTGATGATATGTGCATCTCTGATCACGAGCTGAAGTAGTGGGGGAGCATCATAGCCATGTGTTGAGACGGATTCTTTAGGGTTTGAATAATTCACCTCTAGAAACATGGGTATTTTATTCAACATCCTTAAACAACCCTTATTCAGGGACCGTTTGAGCGGGATGGGCTACTCAACCTGAAGAAAATTCTAACTGGGCCCCACCTGCAAGGTCATGTGCTGTTTATCTTGATATGAGATCACCATGTCGCGCACATATGGTTGTGATGCATGTGCCTAGTGTACCCTTATCAGACGAGTAGTCATGATGGGTATACTGGGCTTCGTATATTTTACCCCAGTGTCACTTTGATGGCATGCACTACTCTATCATTCACTCAATAATAATAATAATAGTAATAATAATAATAATAATAATATAATAATAATAATAATAATAATAATAATAATCCTTTCAACTGTAGGTACAAGGCCTGAAATCTTTCATGGAGATGCTAGTCTGAAATCTTTCATGGAGATGCAAGCTGACCTCTTGAGAATTTGAACTAAGAAATGCTTGCTTGCTCACACTGGTGCTTATTTTGTCAAATAAGAAAAGATGAGAGCCAACTTTGGTGGAATTTGAACTCAGGATGTAAAGCCGGAAGAAATGCCACTAAGCATGTAGTCCAGCATGCTAATGATTCTGCCAGCTCACCACCTTGATGATGATGATGATAATGATAATAATAATAATCCTTTTTACTATAGGCACAAAACCTGAAATTTTGGGAGAGTGGGGTGCTAGTTGATTGCATTGACTCCCAGTGCTTGACTGGTTCTTATAAAGAAGGATGAAATGTTAAACACTTTACCCAGTGCCCTAATGATTCTGCCATCCAAGAATTTGGACCTGGAGATCTCCATTTCCAGCGACTTCAAGGGCTACCTGCCAGTGGTGTCGGGCATCAATGAAGAGCCCTCGACTACAAGATGACCAAAGTTTTTTTTTCCAAGGTCTGGGGTCTCCTGCCCCTAAGCCCTAGACCATCACCTAATCACCCTTACCCATCTTGTTGCTTAAAAATAACAACAACAATAATAGTTGTCATTTAATTTCCACTTTTCCGTGCTTGCATGATGTATTTTCCTAGGGCACAATAAAATGTCTGTGTTAGGATCTGGGCTTACACAGTACCATAAGCTCAACTCGATAAGCTTAGTTAGGATTAACCATCATTATGTATCCAGGGTGTCATTCAGAAGAGAAAAGCATAACACATGATGTTGTAATGTCAGCAACATCATTTTAATGTTCTCTTTTCCATGTTTGCATGGGCAGGATGGAATATATTGAAGCAGATATTCTACAGCTGGATGCCTTTATGCCCTCCAATTGGCCAACCCTCACTAGTTTCCAATCAAAGTAGTATTTTTCCATGGCCAGGTGCTCTTGCAGAATATTGTTAATGAATGAAATTGCCTGTATGATAATGACACTTGTTTACCACTATCACACACTGCACAGAGAGAGAGAAAGAGAGAGAAGAGAGAGAGAGAGAGAGAGAGGAGAGAGAGAGAGAGAGAGAGAGGGATGGGGTAGACAGAGACAGACAGACACACACACACACAATGGGCTTCTTTTAACTTCCATCCTCCAAATTCACTCTCAAGGTATTGGTCGGCCCGAGGCCATAATAGAAGACACTTGACCAAGGGGCCATGCAATGAGACTCAAGCTGTAACCACCTGGATGGGAAGCAAGCTTCGTAATCACTCACCTACATCTGCTTGTAACAAAATAAATCTGCAAATGTATTTTGATCCTTGACAGGACATTAATTCACATGTTTTATACATAATTTTTTGCAAATGGATGAATGACACAAAATCCAATTTTACTTAATTTGAATGTAAATCTGAAGCTCTAAGAAATCATTGATTTATAGAAAAGTGTAAGGTTTTTACCTGTTCAAAAGACTCCTGAAGTGTGGTGCCCCCTAGAGAAATGTCAGTTAAGGAAATATGAGTGGTGATGACTCATGAATGATGATGCTTCATGATGATGGTGACAGTATTGTCAAGGGTGTATTTGAACCTCTATGTTAAAACCTACAAAATTCTGTAATCAACTGGAAATCTCCGCAGAAATAGTTGATGTCAGTATCTTGCAGGTTTTAACCCTTTCATTACCAACCCGGCTGAATCCTGCCCTGGCTCTCAGTATAAATGTTTTGTTTTCATAAGTTTTGAATTAAAATCTCCCACCAAACCTTAGTCACAATTTATGTTCCTAACACCAGCTTAATGATAACTGAGTTATTTTACTAAATTCATTGTTATATTTAAAGTAATTGAAAGAAATACAGAGCATCTCAAAAGAAATAGAGTAACGAAAGGGTTAATGTCTATAGAGTGGGTTTCCTCTACAGAGCTATCAAGTATCTGAAATGTTGGAATAAGCACAGGTACTGAAAATGCATTATGGGATATTGCCTTATTGCAAGAGGAGAGTTCTGACTACTGTGTGTGTGTGTGTGTATGTGTGAGTGCCTTGACATTGCATGATTGTTGTAAATTAATGTGATTCATTTCCAATGTTCTGCAAGAACATGTCTGGCCACAGGGAGATATTACCTTGCTTGGAAACAGATAAGTGTTGGCAACAGGAAAGACATCCGGCTGTAGTAAATCTGTCTCAATAAAATCTGTCCAACGCATGCAAGCATGGAAAAGTGGATGTTAAAATGATGATGATGAGGATAATTGTGGAGTAGCAGAATAGTAAGAAGCAGTCAACTGTAGACATGCTTTGTGATGTTTAACTGTGTCCTTCTGCTTTCTACATTCAAACCCTCACCTCATTGCTTTAGCCTTCTATCCTTTCACACGGCAATAAAATCAACTATTGGGAGATATACCGTAAATCCTCGTGTATAATCTGCATTTTTTTCCCAAAATTTAAAGGTCAAAATCCCTAGTGCCTACTATATATGAGGTTTGAAAGATATTTTCTAAGCAATGTCCGAGTCTCTATTTGCTATCCGGCAATGTTTATTCAAATGCATTTTGTGATGTCAGATGCGAAAATACCTTAAGCTAAGCCTGAAAGCTATGAAGTCATAAAAGAATCATCCATAACTTGCAGTAAGCAACATTTATTAAACGTTATTACTGTTATTTCTTTATTTTGTGCAAACAAAATGCACAAAAAAGCTACACGTTTGCATTATTTTATATATACAATAATAATAAAGGACGTTACCATATACATTTTTACAAACCAAGGACGTTATATAGACCTCCTTGATTCAAGTTGGAGAAGGTGTGCGTATTATACACAAGGTTTAGGTTTTTCAGAGGTACAGCCCCTAAAAGACCCCTGCGTATTATACTCAAGGGCAGACTATACTCGAGGATTTACAGTACTGAATCTAAGATTCTCTTCCTATACAAATTCATGGCTTTGTGTCAAATATGTAAAATACCAATATTATTGCAACTTGAGCAGCAAATAATATTTCATTAGATAAGTGAAATGGATTGAATAAGATGATGATGGTAGTGATGATAGTGACAGTGATGATCAGTGACAACATAGCCTCAAATATTAATTAGTTCTCAAAGGATACAGGAATGAATTCTGTAAAGACAATAGAAGATGAAAGTAAAAGGTTTAAATCATTATTAATAATAAAAACGAAACTACTAAAAGTTCACAGTTATCACAAAGAAATAACAAGACAAAATGAAGCTACACTGGACTAATTGATAGTCAGAAGAAAGACTTTCTGAAACACGAGGGACAAACTTGGAGTATCTGTAACAAGCTTCAAAACATGTCAGTTAGGGGCGTATATTCCGGGTGTGCTACATGTGTGCTGCAGACCCCTCGAAAATGGCAAATTCATTATAAATATTAACCTTACTCGTTAATTCAATCATAAATCTTCACAGAAAAATTTTGTTATACCCCTGCTTAAAATTTGGTGGCATTGGGTGTGGCTGCACACCCAATACAACAAACATCATACACCACTGCTGTCAATAAAATACTTCCAAGTCAGTAGGGCTGTGCTTCTCCAGGGTTTGTGCAGAGAGCATTCTTCTCAATGGAGCCGAAACATGGACTATGAAGGAATTTTTAGATTGTCTTCATAGTACATACACCAGGTTTTTCATGAGAGCTCAGAACATGGGATGTGAACACAAGACCAAAGTGTAGACTTATGGACACATTCTATCCATCTCCTCTATTGTTGCTAAAAGCAGAGTATGCTTTGCTGGTCACTGCTATCATATTGAATACCAGATCATGTCAGATGTTATGTTTTGAAGACTTTCACATCCTAATAAGGGATGAAAACCACACAACTCTGTTGATGTTGGTAATAGAGACATGCAACATGAAATTGAAGACTAATCAAAGACAATGGAAGACAAAAAAAAATTCCTTGCATGGCATGGGGAAGCGTATTTCACCTGTAGCGGCCTGGAGCTAAAGAATGCCACTACAACTAATGAAATATATAGGGGTTTATGTCACTACACTTACAAAGTACAGGGAATCATCAGAGTATAGGGAACCATCATCATCATCATCATCAACAAAAACAATATCCATGTTCCATGCTGGCATGCGTGGGGCAGTTTGACAGGATTAGATGAGCCTAAGGACTGGATCATGCTCCAGTATTTGCTTTGATATGGTTTCTATGGCTGGACATCATATATTAACCCTTTTGTTACCAACCCAGCTGAAACTGGCTCTGAGTACAAATGTCTTGTTTTCATAAGTTCTGAATTATAATCTTCCACCAAACCTTAGTCACAATTTATGTTCCTAACACTAGCTTAATGATAACTACGCTATTTTACTAAATTCTTTGATAAAAATTTAAAGTAATTAAAAGAAACACAGAGTGTCTCAAAATAAATACAGTAATGAAAGGGTTAATGCTGATTATGTCACTACTATTACAAACAGAGGGTATTAAGTTACTAAATCAACAGAAGTACAGGGGATTAAGTCACTTCAATTAAATATATACGGGATTATGTCAACAAATATAGATACAGAAAACTATGTCACAACAACAACATAAATAGGGGTTATGCAATCCTAATCCTTTATATCCATTTCTTTACTACCCACAAGGGGCTAAACATAGAGGAGACAAACAAGGACAGACAGACGGATTAAGTCGATTATATCAACCCCAGTGCGTAACTGGTACTTAATTTATCGACCCCGAAAGGACAAAAGGCAAAGTTGACCACAGTGGAATTTGAACTCAGAACGTAGCGGCAGACGAGATACCTATTTCTTTACTACTCACAAAGGGCTAAACACAGAGGAGAAAAACAAGGACAGACAGACGGATTAAGTCGATTATATCGACCCCAGTGCGTAACTGGTACTTAATTTATCGCTCCCGAAAGGATGAAAGGCAAAGTTGACCTCAGCGGAATTTGAACTCACAACGTAACGGCAGATGAAATACTGCTAAGCACTTTGCCCGGCGTGCTAACATTTCTGCAACAGCATATAGAGAAACTTGCAAATAGTTTGCATATGCAAGTGCTGCCGATTAAAACCTCTGCATACCAGATACCAGTAAGCTTCAGGGGTCATCAAGAGAGAAAATGCACTGTTTGGGGTGCCTTCCTCTCCATGACTTCACAGCACACTGGTCCCCTCACTAATGTGAGGCCCCAACTACTGAATTGACTAACTAGAATTTGATCTTATGTCTTTCATCTTGGGAGCATCAGCACCTTTCAGACTGTGAAGTTACAACCGCATGTGTAGATTATATCATTACATTTTCAGGTACAGGGTTTAATGTCATTACAGCTACCTATGTAAATTATGTAGTCATAGTTACATAATCCCTAGTATCATCGGTGCTTTGGTATTAAAAAGGCTGAAGGAGTTGGTACTTACTGGACATCAGCTGGATGGTCCAAGTCTGGAAAAAAAGTTATATAACAATTAAAAAATATAAAATGATTGTTATTAAATAGTTTTAAAAATTGTTTGTTAATGTCATTAATACTAACATATTAACAGCTTTAGAGTGACCCCAATACTCAACTGGTACTTATTATAATGGGCCTGTAAAGATGACAGGCAAAGTTGACCTCGGGGGAATTTGAACTCAGAATGTAAAGATGGACAAAATGCCGTGAAGCATTCCGCCCAATGTAGAAAATGAAATGCTTAGCGGCATTTCATCCGTCTTTACGTTCTGAGTTCAAATTCCTCCGAGGTCAACTTTGCTTTCCATCCTCTCGGGACCAATAAATTAAGTACCAGTTGAGTACTGAAATCGATATAATCAAATGCCAAAATTTGAAAGCAATATTGTCTTCAACACCTAATTACACTTTCATATGGGATAGTGCACAACATAAGAGATATTGTGCACTCAATACTGACTAGTTGATTTTTGCCATTGGTCCTTATTGGGGGCAAGGTCATCAGCTTCATTAAATCAAAGTTTGCATCAGGCTATATAATCACTATCATCATCGTTTAACGTCCGCATTCCATGCTGGCATGGGTTGGACGATTTGACTGAGGACTGGCGAACCAGACGGCTGCATCAGGCTCCAATCTGATCTGGCAGAGTTTCTACAGCTGGATGTCCTTTCTAACACTAACTAGTGGGTGCCTTTTACATACCACCGACATGAGGGCCAGTCAGGCAGTACTGGCATGGGAGCCAGTCAGGTGGCACAGGCAATGATCATGCTTGGATGGTGCTTTTTACGTACCACTGGTATGGGACCAGTCAGGCAGCACTGGCATCGACCATGCTTAAATGGTACTTTTAATGTGCCACTGGCATGGGTGCCAATCAGTCGGTACTATCATCGGCCATGACAATGACTTCACTTGCCTCAACAGGTCTTCACATGTGCAGTTTATTGCCCAATGATTGATGGGTGCTCTTAAATGGGCTGGTTATGCTGCACTGGCATTTTTTGCAAATGTATGAATGACACAAAATCCAATTTTACTTAATCTCTAAATATAAAAAGCTGAAGTTGTCTGTGTATGGCAGGTTTGGTAGCCTTCAACTAACACTATCTCCTCCGAGACCCTGCAGTGCAAGTTGACCAAAATTGAGAGTATGATAGAAGAAGGCTTGCTCTTCTTTCTGTAGAAGAAAAAATTCAAATTGGACCATGTTAACACCAAAAATGTGCATTTTTTCTGTGAAAATCCCTATTTTTTACGATTTTTTTTACTGCTGTGTCGCCATTTTTCGGTGTATTTCAACCAGAAAAATGTTCACTTAAAGAGAATAACAAGCTACATAATACAAAATTTTACTTTTCAAAAATTCCAATTCTAAAGGGTTGAAACAAACCCGAGCAATGCCAGGCGATACTGCTAGTTTGAATATAAATCTGAAGCTTTAAGAATTCGTTGATTTATAAAAGAGTGGAAGGTTTTTACATGTTCAAAAGACTCCTGAAGTGTGCTGCCCCCTAGAGAGATGTCAGTTAAGGAAATATGAGTGGTGATGACTCATGAGTGATGGTGGTGACAGTATTGTCAAGGGTGTATTTGAACCTCTATGTTAAAACCTACAAAATTCTGAAATCAACTGGAAATCTTCACAGAAATAGTTGATGTCAGTATCTTGCAGGTTTTAATGTCTATGGAGTGGGTTTCCTCTATAGACCTGACAAGTATCTGAAATGTTGGAATCAGCACAGGTACTGAAAATGCATTGTGGGATATTGTCTTGTTATAAGAGAAGAGTTTTGACTCCTCTGTGTATGTGCACGTGTATATGTTATTGTCCAGTTTTATTTCAAGATTTCTTGCCTACAGAATAAGGGCTGGTTTCTAACCTAGATTCAAGGTTCCTTCATTGGAATTTCAACATCAACAACAGGGTATTTTTGTTTTGAATGTATGTATGTATATGTGCAGATTTGTATGTTTTACTTTATGTATGTATTTTCATGCATATAGTTGTATATCTAGACATATTCATATGTATTTAAATGATAAACTTCTGGAAAGTTTTACAGATTTTTATGTAAAAATCTGTAAAACTTTCCAGAAGTTTATCAATATATATGTATGCATGTATGTAAATAAGAAGCACTCCGTCGGTTGCGACGACAAGGGTCCCAGCTGATACAATCAGCGGAACAGCTTGCTCGTGAAATTAACGTGCAAGTGGTTGAGCACTCCACTAACGTAGTACCCTTAACGTAGTTCTTGGGAAGATTCAGCGTGACAAGGTTGGCCCTTTGAAATACAGGTACTACTCATTTTTGCCAGTTGAGTGGACTGGAGCAATAAAATGTCTTGCTCAAGGACACAACGTGCCGCCAGGAATTGAACTCATGACCCTAACCACTAAGCCATGCGCCTTCATTTGTATGTATGTACATATATATGTATACATGTATGATATATGTACATATATATGTATACATGTATGATGTATGTATGTACATATATGTGTGTGTGAGTGCCTTGACATTGCATGATTGTTGTGAATTAATGTGATTCATTTCCAATGTTCTGCAAAAACGTGTCTGGCCACAGGGAAATATTACCATGCTTGGAAACAGATAAGTGTTGGCAACAGGAAAGACATCCAGCTGTAGTATAGGAATGGCTTGGGGGAAGGTATGTTAAATACATGAGGGCACTGGGAGTGAATCTTCTCTAAGACAGTGGTTCTTAAACTGACAAACAGCAGTGATACCCACCACCACCACCAAAAAAGTATCAGTGAAATGCTTGAATTTCTTTCCACCTACTTTATCAATGAGATGACAAAATAGATTAATAGATTTTGCATCTGTATAATTCTTCTTTCTTCACTAAGGTTTGACAGATTTAAAAAATTTAAAACCAACCGAATTTTTGTTAAACATGGCCATTTGTCTATCTCCTTTTCAAACCTCACAGTTCCTGCCACTTATGAGAAGCTCTACCTAAGCAAATAGTATCTCACGATTACCACAAGCATATCTTATATCATAACCAACATGCCAGTAGTATCTTAGTCACGTACAACCAGATCTACGGTTATAAGTCCACAAAATGGAATAAATTTGGGTATGATGAGAACGAGAATTCTGATGTTCCGGATCGGACCCTCTGTCCGTGTATATACGGATATAAGGAGAACGCGGATAGACTGTTTACAGTATCCGGCAATCAGTTCAGAAGTCAGTGATTGCCAGCACGTGTCTTTAAAGTCAACACAGAAACTCTCAAATGACCAGTTCACTTAGCTGCTAAGTTTCACCAGAACTATTTAGTACAATACGCACGAAAGATCCGTCTCTCTTTAACTCAAATCTATTCTATATTCCAATACAGATTACAACTAGTTCTTCCACCTCTTACATTTTATTAGCAGCAACCACCAGATCATCTCATGAATAAGACAGATTTAATCCGGCCTTTGGGTGTCTTTAGCGATGTCCACTATGTTGTAAGTATTCGGATCGAATCTCTAGTCTGAGGGTACCTTTCTCTCAGCCTCCCACCAACCACCGAAACCCGTAAAAGGCGGCACTGTCATGCCTTTAGTTGTCAGGAGGAAAGTAGAAAAAGTGATCGAAAAAAAAAAATGCGGTTATCCATTCAGCAGTCTATATCAAAGGACTTTGCCTTGAATCTGATTAAAAGTTATCATTACTTTTAAACTTCGGTCTGATCGTGTTGCATGATATACTGAAACCGTTTTAAATCGAAACTACGCATTTTATTTTTTCTACAACTAATAACTTCTTAGTTAAGAAACGAAAAGACGAAAATCATCAATGGTAGCCCCATCCAAACACGGTGCTTACCCATTTCTACATTATCTGATGTGTATATTAACACAATCAAAACAAGACAATGATTTCGAGTCATTTTGTTTACATAAGATGTCGCAATAAGTTCGCTGAAACTCTTTCAAAAGTGGGCTATTTTATCATCAAGAAAAAGATAAAAGGTATGAAGGATAACAAGTAATACAGAGCTAATAAACGATCAAAACAAAATAACTGAAAGCAAAGAAAATGTATTTACTAATAATTACATTCATATTTAATAACAGGCAGTTCCAAGTCCATGAAATCCTGGTTGGTACAATTGTTCGCCATCTTCTTAGAATGAAGAGCCGACTGATGATAAAAGGAGGCCTGTGATTGGCTAGCTTCCTTGGTTACCAAACACTACCAAAATGACTTCCCAAAGTGACACATACTCTTTCAGCCGAAGCAATCCTTCTATTGCACTCCGTCGGATTCTCCTACTGCAGGTATTTTGACATTTTCGGGGCTCTAATTACATACTGATGTATCGCTTTTGTCTGTAGATAGTGGTTTGTATTCCATTAGGTATAAAGGTAAATGTTGTTGTTGTGTAGCACCTGCTAGTTCTGATCGAGCGGGACGTCCCATTAAATCAATATCGTTTACCGGTTGATGAAACCGGTAAAAGAAAATGAAATGAAAAAAAATACACAAATTTAGCGAAAACGGAAAATTCTAACAGTTACATATGTGTTTGTGTTTATCAATCAATAAGTCAACTCAACTTTAGGAAAGTTCTAACAGTTACAAGTGTGTGTTTATTTGTCAATAAATTAACTCAAAGCTGGTGTTAACAAAAATTAAAGCAGTTATCTCAAACAATGACCTTTTACTTATTCGTTTCGGTTATTCAGGGAAGCGAATTTATTTTTGCACATTCCCTATTATCGTTGGTTCATTTTTAATTGCTACCACTTTAGTTAAAGATTGCTCTTTTCTTATTAAATGTCTCTTCAGATATTTAAGGGATGGTGAAACGAGATTTTGTGATAGTTGTTCTGCTCAAACATTAATTGCAGTCAAAAATTAATAATCGACACCTGTTTTTGAACTAAGACACGTGTAGATGTCTCACTACTCTCCACTCTCTTAACTAATTATCTTCGCCTTTTATGACTCAGTTGATGAACAAACAATGTCAGTGTCAACGTAATTGATTCATTCATATCAAGTCTACTTTAAATGTGGAGAGGATAAAATTTGTTCAGTAAGATTGCAATATGAGTGCTTATATCATAGCTTAAGCCAACAGGAGTACTTGAACTTAGCACTGCAATCTAATGTAAATACTTGTCTATTATGCACTGCTCCTGTTGTCACTTGGTGAGTTAAACTAACGAAGGTTAATTTTGCAGGACATTGTCACAACACCTGATTTTCCAGCATCCTTCACTTTGGTACAACAAAAATATGATGGAAACATTTGTGTATGACGAAGTAGTTAGGTTACAGTTAAGGGTAACCAGTATTGTGTGATGAGGTATATTGCTACTTGAGTGACGCTATTTTCTTAATGTAGATGGCAAATTGTTAATGCGATGCAAAAATAACAGAAGTTGACCCTTCAACCAGTAACTCTATTCCCTATTGTATTTCAACCAATTGCAATTGTCATAATTGCTACTTGTCAGTAACGATCCCAGTGCGTAACTGATACTTAATTTATCGACCCGAAAAGATGAAAGGCAAAGTCGACCTCAGCGGAATTTGAACTCAGAACGTAACAGCAGACGAAAGGCCGCTAAGCATTTCGCTCGGCGAGCTAACGTTTCTGCCAGCTCGCCGCCTTTGTATCTATCTTTCAAGACTCCCATTTAATTGAGGGGTTTTTCTCTTGCAAGTTACTTGGTGATTTTGCTGCTGCTTTTGCTGGTATCGCTCAAAAATGCACCCAGTGTGCTGTATAAAGAGGTTGGTATGAAGAAGGACATCCAGAGCCAACAGCAAGGCTTAAACCATCAAACCCATGACAGCATGGGAAATGGTCATGAAATTATGATGTTGATGATGCGACCACACCATAACAAGGACTGGACCTTATGGTGGGTGGTACATTATAGTGTAGTATATTTGAATGCGAAGGTGCATGGTTCAGTGGTTAGAGTGTCAGGTTAACAATCATGAGGTACTGAGTTCAATTCCTGGACTGGACTGTATGTTGTGTTCTTGAGAAAGACACTTTATTTCATGTTGCTCCACTTCACTCAGCTGTAGAAATGAATTGTGATGTCTTTCCCTTGAGTAACATCAGTGGCATAGAGAGGGGAGGCTGGTATGCCTGTGTATCTACTGGTCTTCCATTAGCAACCTTGCCCAGACTTGTGCCTTGGAGGGGAACTTTCTAGGTACAGTCCCATGGTCATTCATGTATTTAGGACTTCATTACACTTCCTTTTCTAAGGTAGAGTGTGATTTGAGGGAGATTTAGCAGTTATTTCTTCCAATATGTTAAAAGTGATTCACTTCTGTAAGCCCTTCAGGTGAAACGCCCTAATGCAAATGTAAACCATCCTGTTATGTCATTGACACCTTGTGTTGCATGCTTATATCTATTGTTTTCTTCTTTCTTCTTAAAGCTCAGACAGTACAGTTATTGCCTATTTATATCTTTATTTATACTGTTATTACTCCCAAAGTATCATATCCATCATATGTATTTATTTATTTATTCCTATAGGCCCATATTCGTGGTTTTGTTGTCCGACATCGGATGAAAAAACTAAGAACAGAATTTGAGGAAATTATGCAGGAAATTCATCCCAATAGAAATCTTCATGTTGTTTGGAAAAGAAATTTGTTATGCTTACCTGAATTTTCTTCAAAGAAAGAAAGTTGTAAACCATTCCAGTTGAGTTCTAAACCAAATAAATCAAAACCTCCTGAACTTCTAACTAGACAAGAGAACCATTCAATTCCTGGAAATTTTAACAAACATTCTTCAAAAACATGTTCTAACTTTTCTGCTGAAAATTTTACATCAGATTCTTTGAACCGGTGTCTACATAATCAAACATCTATAAATACCACTGAACATTACAATATACAAGGAACTAATAGTGAAAGAGACAAAGAAGTACATAGAGGTGAAGAATTGGTTGAAAAAGATAAGAATCATATTATAGAAGACTCTATTGAGTCAGAGCAACTGAAGAACGAGAGAAAAATTTCCTTGCATACGGACAGCAGTGAGACAGATTTTGATAGAAAAGCTCCAAATCATCGTGATCATTTATTTAGAAATGGAAATGGTCTTCCAAGAAATTCAAGAAAAGAACAGTTCATGAAAAATGGCAATGGCTCCATTTCTACAGCATCATTTTGTCTGCCTGTATCTTCTCCTACACCATTTGACTGTTCATCTTTGACTGATGTCACCTCAGTTTGGGACAGCACCCCATCATCTCCAGGTAATTCATCATCATCATCATTGTTTAACGTCCGTTTTCTATGCTAGCATGGGTTGGATTGTTTGACCGGGGTTTGGGAAGCCAGGAGGCTCTACCAGGCCCCAGTCTGATCTGGTAGTGTTTCTACAGCTGGATGCCCTTCCTAACGCCAACCACTCCGTGAGTGTAGTGGGTGCTTTTTACGTGCCACTGGCACAGATGCCAGGCAAGGCTGGCAATGGCCACGATCTGTTGGTGCTTTTTACGTGCCATCGGCATGGAAGCCAGTCAAGGCAGCGCTGGCATCAGCCACGTATGGATGGTGCATTTTACGTGCCACCAGCACGGGTATCACAACTACAATTTCCATTTGATTATATATTTGTATTCCAGTAGCAGAAATGCTAGGATCTCTGACTGATTTCCTTGCGATATTTAGTCACGTCTTTTTACATCCTGAGGTTATACTGCCAGAGTTGACTTTATCTTTCATTCTGCCTGGGTTGATAGAATAAATTCCAGTGAAGTACTTGAACTGATTAAACCAACTGTACACACCCACTTCCCTTGTATGTCTCTTTGTACTAAACTTAACCCTTTTGTTACCAACATGGCTGAAACCAGCTTTGGTTCTGTAGTACAAATGTCTTGTTAGAATAATTGAAAGAAACACAGAATATCTCAAAATAAATATAGTAATGAAAGAGTTAACTCTTTCAATACCAACCCAGCTGAAACTGGCTCTGTAGTGCAAATGTTTTATTTTCATAAGTTTTGAATTAAAATCTTCCAAACTTTAGTCATGAGTTATGTTCTCAACCCTAGCTTAATGATAACTAAGTTATTTTACTAAATTCTTTGTTATATTTAGAATAATTGAAAGAAACACAGAGCATCTCAAAATAAATACAGTAACGAAAGGGTTAAACATTATCATCGTCATTGTCATCTTTATTATTTTGCTGTTCATCATCATCATCGTTTAACGTCCGCTTTCCATGCTAGCATGGGTTGGACGATTTGACTGAGGACTGGCGAACCAGATGGTTGCAGCAGGCTCCAATCTTGATCTGCTGTTAATAGTGTTAATGTTGTAACTTGCTTAATTCCTATTAGACCACAATCTGTGGCTCAGAATGAAAAGCATTCTTGTTCCTTCTGTTAAAGTCCTTTTATGCTGCTGCTGCTGTTAATAATAATAGTAATAACAACAAAATCAACAACAACAACAATAATAATATTAATAATAACAATAATAATAATTATCATCATGATCATCATTTAACATCCGTTTTCCATGTTGGCATGGATTGGACAGTTTAACAGGAGCTGACAAAGCCGAGATCCACAGCAGGCCCTCTTGGCCATTTTCACATGGTTTCTACAGCTGGATGTCCTTCCTAATGCAACCACTTTACGGATAGTACTGGGTACTTTTAACATGGCACCAGTGCTTTTTATGTGGCATCATATCCACCAAAGCTCTGTGAGTAGATTTGGTTAACGGAAACTGAAAGAAGTTCATCGTATATATACAGATATGTGTGTGTGTGTGTGTGTGCATGTGTTTGTGTCAACTTGCCCTAATGTCACATGATGGTTGTAAATGAGTGTCACTCTCATACAAGCAGTGTCATTCATTTCCAATATTCTGCAAAAACATGCCTGTCTAAAGAGAAATATTACCTGCTTGGGAACAGGTGAGGTTTGGTGACAGAGAAAGCATCCAGTCATAGAAAATTTGCCTCAATAAACTCTGACTGACTTATGAAGGCCTGGAAAAGTAGGCATTAAAACGATGATGATGATGATGATATCTGTTTTTCCTTTGTATTGAGTACTTTCGGATATAATTCTTGCCAGACCAAGTAAACAAGTTATCTGAACTGAACCCATTCCCAGTAAAGGTATGTGGCTTAGTGGTAAGGGTATTTGGTTCACAATTGTAAGATCATGAGTTCAATTCCTGGTGGCCCATTGTGTCCTTGAGCAAGACACTTTATTTCATGTTGCTCCAGTCCACACAGCCGATGAAAATGAGTGGTACTTGTATTTCAAAAGGCCAGCCTCATCACATCCTGTGTCATGCTGAATCTCCCTGAGAACTACATTTAAGAGTACACGTGTCTATGGAGTGCTCAGCCACTTGTACGTTAATTTCGTAGATTTACGTAGAGTGGGACCCTTGTGATGACTGATGGAGTGCTAGTAGTCATACCCATTCCCAGATCAAGATCAAACTTTCCAAGGTTTACACTAAAATTCTTCATTAGGCATAGGAGTGGCTGTGTGGTAAGTAGCTTGCTTATGAACCACATGGTCCCAGGTTCAGTCCCACTGTGTGGCACCTTTGGCAAGTGTCTTCTACTATAGTCTCGGGCTGACCAAAGCCTTGTGAGTGGATTTGGTAGATGGAAACTGAAAGAAGCCCGTCGTATATATGTATATATATATATATATATATATATATGGCGTTAGGAAGGGCATTCAGCTATAGAAACTCTGCCAGATCAAGATTGAAGCCTGGTGCAGCCATCTAGTTTGCCAGCCCTCAGTCAAATCGTCCAACCCATGCTAGCATGGAAAGCAGATGTTAAACGATTATGATGATGTATGTGTATGTGTCTGTGTTTGTCCCCCCAACATCGCTTGACAACTGATGCTGGTGTGTTTACATTCCTGTAATTTAGCAGTTCAGCAAAATACACCGATAGAATAAGTACTAGTCTTACAAAGAATAAGTCCTGGGGTCGATTTGCTCAACTAAAGGCGGTGCTCGTACATGGCCACAGTCAAATGACTGAAACAAGTAAAAGACTAAAAAGAGTAAGAGTATTACAGTTCCCCAAACCCCTACAGTGGTTGGTTGGTTGGTTGGATCATGGCCTTGTTAACCCTCATATACAAACATTACTTTGTCATATTTCATAAACACAGTGCAGTATACTATATGTTATGTATCAATACTAGTGGAGGCGCAATGGCCCAGTGGTTAGGGCAGCTGACTCGCAGTCATAGGATCGCGGTTTCGATTCCCAGACCGGGCGTTGTGAGTGTTTATTGAGCGAAAACACCTAAAGCTCCACGAGGCTCCTGCAGGGGGTGGTGGTGAACCCTGCTGTACTCTTTCACCACAACTTTCTCTCACTCTTACTTCCTGTTTCTGTTGTACCTGTATTTCAAAGGGCCGGCCTTGTCACTCTCTGTGTCACGCTGAATATCCCCGAGAACTACGTTAAGGGTGCATGTGTCTGTGGAGTGCTCAGCCACTTACACGTTAATTTCACGAGCAGGCTGTTCCGTTGATTCGGATCAACCGGAACCCTCGTCATCGTAACCGACGGAGTGCTTCCAAAAAAATATGTATCAATACTGTAATGTAAGTTGCTGTTATTTGTGTGGTTTGATGATAATAATCCATTTGCTTTTGTTCTCATCTTAAATCAGATATCACATTAGATGACATCCAGGCTTCAGAAACTTCAAGCTCTTTGCTGCAGGAGAGACAGAATTTGGCCATGGAGTTAGTGTGGATACAACAAGCAATATCAAGTCGGAAAAATGTGAGTTGAAAGCTTTAGCATAACTCTTTTTCTTTCTTTTTTTTTCCCCTTTTTCTTTCTTTTTTTTTTTCCCTTTTTCTTGTTTCAGTCATGTGACTGTATCCGTGCTGGAGCACCACCTTTAGTCGAGCAAATTGACCCCAAGACTTATTCTTAGTAAGCCTAATACTTATTCTATCGGTCTCTTTTGCTGAACCGCCAGGTGACGGGGACATAAACACACCAGCATCAGTTGTCAAGCAATGCTAGGGGGACAAACACAGACACACAAACACACACATACACATATATATATATATATATATATATATATATATATATATATATATATGTATACATATATACATACGATGGGCTTCTTTCAGTTTCCGTCTACCAAATCCACTCACAAGGCTTTGGTTGGTCCGAGGCTATAGTAGAAGACACTTGCCCAAGGTGCCACACAGTGGGACTGAACCCAGAACCGTGTGGCTGGTAAGCAAGCTACTTACCACACAGCCACTCCTGTTGATAAAATTTATAAAACCTTCAGCCTAATTGTTGATAAAATTTGCAACATGGGAGAATTTCATATGCTGTGAAGAAAGGTGTATTTTGATGTTTTAGGCAGGTGAATAAGCTACTAAATGCACATTTGGGTATAGGTGCAGGCATGCTGTGTACTTAAGGAGTTTTCTTTACAGCCGTGTGGTTTTGGGTTCCACCCCACTGCATGGCACCTTGGTTAATAGTATTTTATATCCTCAGGCTGACCAATGTCTTGTGAGTAAAAATTGGTAGATAGAAACTGTGCAGTGAGCCGATTTTATGTGTGTTATATGGCTGAAGAAGAAATTTATAATTCTTGAACTTGCACTAAAAATCAAATTTTATTAAAAGCAACAATTGGAATATTACCAAAAGTGTTTCAGTATTCAGTGAAGGTGCATGTGTAACAGGATGAAAGATCTTTAACACTGGAGGGGTGCAGGTCTCATCCCTTACATTAAATTATTTGTCGAAGGAAAAACCAAGACTTTGAATATCTTCAACAGCAGGAGTGGCTGTGTGGTAAGTAGCTTGTTTACCAACCACATGGTTCCGGGTTCAGTCCCACTGAGTGGCACCTTGGGCAAGTGTCTCCTGCTATAGCCTCGGGCCGACCAAAGCCTTGTGAGTGGATTTGGTAGACGGAAACTGAAAGAAGCCTGTCGTATATATGTATATATGTGTGTGCATGTATGTTTGTGTTTGTCCCCCTAGCATTGCTTGACAACCAATGGTGGTGTGTTTATGTCCCCGTCACTTAGCGGTTCGGCAAAAGAGACCGATAGAATAAGTACTGGGCTTACAAAGAATAAGTCCCGGGATCGATTTGCTCGACTAAAGGCGGTGCTCCAGCATGGCCGCAGTCAAATGACTGAAACAAGTAAAAGAGTAAAGAGTAAGAGAGCATAAATATTTTTATTTTTCTCGATTCGCAATAATATATATATATTTCCTTCGGGGCGAATAATATATATATATTTCCTTCGGAGCTAGTCACAGTAGTTAAGTGGTGTGAACCAAATCTTGTCTCGTTCCAGCATAGTGTAGTGTCGCCACATGGTGGCAACTTGGGAGAGCTGTGAGAATGCATCCATTCTATTCGACTGTCAGCTTCGAGAGAGATCGATACGCAGGAAGTTTTGCTACTGCTAGTTCTCTGCACATGCGCATGAGGGAACTTCTGCCAGGCCTCCCGGAAGAATCCAACTCTGCACATGTGCGCTGAAGACTTCTAAAATGGCGTCACTACACATGTCTTAGTGGTTAGGGTATTTGGTTCATGAGCGTAAGAGCATAAGTTCAATTCCTGGTGGTGTGTTTTGTCCTTGAGCAAGACACTTTATTTCACATTCCTCCAGTACACACAGCTAGCAAAAATAAGTAGTACCTGGATTTCAATGGACCAGCTTAGTAACATTCAGTGCCATGCTGAATCTTCCTGAGAACTACGTTAAGGGTATAAAAGTCTGCGGAGTGTTCAGCCACAAGCAGGCTCTTCCGTTGATCAGGACAACTGGAACCCTTGTCACTGGAACTGACAGCACCAATCATTCAGTCTTCTGATTTGCCTCTAATTTTAATAGAAATTTCTTATTTACCATATTTTCTGGCATACAAGTTGATGTATATAGTGGAAACATTCAAACATTGTAACTATCTTTCCAAATTCTTATGCATTTTAAATGGAATTTTTGGTCCTCCAAAGTCGTTTTGGTGTGAATGTTGACCTAGCTTTTTTAATCTGATAAATCTGACTTGTATGCTGCAAAATGCAGTAATTCTTAATCTAAGCAATGATGATGTAGATCCGTTTCCATTGTGGCCCTTATGGTGTGGAAATTGTGGGAGAATGACAAGGCTGTGTGGTAAGTAGCTTGCTTACCAACCACATGGTTCCAGGTTCATTCCCACTGCGTGGCACCTTGGGCAAATGTTTCTACTATAGCCTTGGGCCGACCAAAGCCTTGTGAGTGGATTTGGTAAATGGAAACTGAAGGAGGCTTGTCGTATATATGCATGTGTGTCTGTGTTTGTCCCCCCAACATCGTTTGACAACCGATGGTGGTGTGTTTATGTCCCCATAACTTAGTGGTTTGGCAAAAGAGACCGATAGAATAAGAACTAGGCTTACAAAGAATAAGTCCTGGGGTCGATTTGCTTGACTAAAGGCGGTCCTCCAGTATGGCCGCAGTCAAATGACTGAAACAAGTAAAAGAGTATTATGATCATAGTTTAATTACAAGTATGTGACATGATGTATCAGTTTTATCTTTTCAGTATCTCCAGCTGAAGTCTCAGATTGAAACATGATTCCATACCAAGCTTCAGCATTTGACACAAGAGTTTTGAAATATGGAGAGTTGCCAGGGCAATGGATGTGAACATCCCTGAAAGAAAACAGTGTTCCTATGGTTCAATCAGCCAAAGAATAAATGAACCCTTGTGTTAGCAGTCTGTATATCAGTAGAGACTAACTACAAACAGTATGGCTGGAGACTATACACAAGACTGACTTTTATTGGAGAGCTAACCAACAGAGGCATGACTAGAAAATATGCTTTCCAACAGCCTCCCGGTGCAGCCATGAAAGAATGCAAAAGTTTCTCTGGTCTGTCATGCCTATTAAGGGGTGGGCACCAAAAGTGTGTTTGTTCTTGGATACTGAGAAACTTTGTTATGCTATTGGAAATCAGTACCTGTATATTACAGGTATTTATTTTATTGAGCCCTGCAGGGATAAGATAAAGAACAAAGTCGACCCATAAAGTAGAGAAATATAGTTCAATACCAAGAAGTCATCATCATCATCATCATCGTTTAACGTCCGCTTTCCATGCTAGCATGGGTTGGACGATTTCACTGAGGGTTGGCGAACCAGATGGCAGCACCAGGCTTCAATCTTGATCTGGCAGAGTTTCTACAGCTGGATGCCCTTCCTAATGCCAACCACTCCGAGAGTGTAGTGGGTGCTTTTACGTGCCACTGGCATGGGGCCAATCAGGCAGTACTGGCAATGACCTCGCTCGAATCTTTTACACATGCCACTGGCACAGTTTTCTATTAACTGACTGTCTTAAGAGCCTATGAGAATATGAACACTCGAAATATGTACACATTCTCAGCTGCCTATACTTGTAGCGGTCAGTTTTATGCCATTTACATGTCAACCTATATGGACCCTGTAGGGAATCTACAGTTATCCAAGAAAAATATGATGACTGCAGATAATCCTTTCTACTGTAGGCACAAGGCCTGAAATTTGGTGGGAGGGATTAAGTCGATTACATTAACACCAGTGGTTAACTGGTACTTATTTAATCGACACTGGAAAGATGAAATGCAAAGTCAACCTTGGTAGAATTTGAACTCAGAACATTATCATCATCATCGTTTAACGTCTGCTTTCCATGCTAGCATGGGTTGGACGAGTTGACTGAGGTCTGGCGAACCAGATGGCTGCACCAGGCTCCAATCTAATCTGGCAGAGTTTCTACAGCTGGATGCCCTTCCTAATGCCAACCACTCTGAGAGTGTGGCGGGTGCTTTTATGTGCCACCTGCATGAGGGCCAGTCAGGCAGTACTGGCAATGGCCACGCTCAAATGGTGCTTTTTATGTGCCACCTGCACAGTGAAGACATGAATTACCATTAAGCATTTTGCTAACAATTCTACCAGCTTGCCACCTTTGATCATCATCATCATCATCATCGTTTAATGTCCGTTTTCCTTGCTAGCACGGGTTGGACGGTTTGACCGGGGTCTGGGAAGCCAGGGGCTGCACCAGGCTCCAATCTAATCTGGCAGTGTTTCTACAGCTGGATGCCCTTCCTAACGCCAACCACTCCACGAGTGTAGTGGGTGCTTTTTACGTGCCACCGGCACAGGTGCCAGGGGAGTCTGTTATATAATATATATATATATATATATATATATATCTGTGTATGTGTATGTCTTTGCATCTGTGTTTACATCACTGTAACTTAGCAGTTTGGTGAAAGAGACTGATGAAATAAGTACCAGGCTATGGTGATGATTGCATATAATGTGTCAGAGTCTTGAATTTTGAATTTTCACAAACTGTGGAATAATAGATGTCTTCTAAGGAATAATTACTACTTGTGACTTGTGGTTTGATGTTATCAAGTACTATAAGATAGTCTGGACATCATTGAAGGGTACGTGCATTGTATGATACAGCCTTATTATCACTACTATAATGGCCTCTGTTCCTCTGAGTTGACTGTTCTTGTAACTCTTCCACTCAGGTGCTCTCGACTCACTTGTTGTATGCAATTGCCAGGTCTGGCGCTAACCACTATAGCCAGTCTTCCCTTCCCAGAACATTGGCTCCTTGGAATCTCCTCCCTGTTCATGTCTTTCCTGCAGGAGCCAACTTCCAGCAATTTAAACAAAACATTAACATCATCGACTTCATTAGTCTCAAAGGAATTGCAAAAGTCATTGGCACAACCCTTCCTCCAGACTTAGTATGTAAGAAAGAAAAATTGAAGTGAAAATGTACTACATCAGATTTAAATGGACCCTTCCCCTTCCATTAAAATAACTCCTTTACGTAAGTCAAAAAATAAAAACTAGAAAAGCATTCAGAGAGCACAGACCTCTGCCAAGCAGCTCATTTTAAGATAGATACGCGAGTAAAATTACTATTAGAGAAATGAAAATAAACTTTGAAAGCAGCAATGCCACCATAAGTTACATGGAAATGATGAACATGTTTTCAAGGGAGATAAAGAACGTAACATTGTAATACTTCATGTAAAGTAAATATAGCAAATGAAAAATCCTTCAAGAATCCATAAAAATTCCCGGATCACTACCAAAATTTCACCATCTGTTCTTTGTGTCATTGCCAACTTTTCCTGCAAGTTTCATCAAATACCGTTCACAACTTTTTGAATTATTTTGCACACAGATGGACAAACCAACACCAATAAAAACATAACCTCCTTCCTTGGCAGAGGTAATCAATATTGAAATGTAAAAGAATTATTAAATACTGTATTGTTAAATCTGTATTAAACTATTTAAAGTTTATTTATTATACAACATATTCATCTTCATTATTTTGTTTTAATGGTCTTCAGATTTGAGAGAAATTATTACAATAATGACTGATGTTCTGATTTCCTCTTGAATCTACTTCCCTTTCAGCTAAATTTTGTTCCCTTAAAGTTACTGCAGCTACCAAAATAATGCCATTCTAGAACAGTTTTCAAATGGACACCATTAGTGGGAAGAGAAGAAAGCGAGAAAGACCAAAAACTGTATGGCACAAAACATAACCAACATGAGAGAGGTGCATGGCTTAGTGGTTAGGATATTGGACTCATGATCGTAAGATTGTGGTTTTGATTCTTGAACCACGTGATGCATTGTGTTCTTAAGCAAAACCCTTCATTTCATGTTGCTCCTGTTCTCTCAGCTGGCAAAAGATGAGTAATCCTGTGACAGACTGGCATCCCGTCCAGAGGAGGAATATATGTGTGTATATATATATATATATATATATATATGATATGAAACTGGGAAACCAGCCCTTGTGAGTTGGCATGATCCGGGAAGATAACTTTACCTTTAGTATCACATGACCAGATGCATAGAAAACTGCAGCCAACAGAAACCAGTGGCATGAACTTGCTGCCCAATGTGCTGGAGAGCACAGGAGGAACCGATACTGAAAGCTCCACTGTACTTAGTAAATTCAGTAGAAGTGTATGGTTCTACATTAAAAGCAAGGTTGTCTTAGCAGCATTGTAGACACCTGGGCAAATCAGTGTACTGAGCTTTATTGACAGCAAGCCACAGTATACATAGATCAGAATTGGACTCCTAGACCTGCGAAGTCCCCGGGCAATTGCCTAGTGTGTCCATGCCTTTGGGTGACACTGATTAGAAGATGTGGTTTTTAGCCAGTCATACATGGTGTTATTAAATATGTTGTATCTTTATGGCTTTGCCAAGGAGTTCATGCTATGTCATGGAAACCAGTCAGCCACTCTGGCAACGATCACGTTTGGATGGTGCTCTCAGTACTCCACCAGCACAGGTGATGACCTGTACTCTGCAGCAGAAGTGTTAAGACTGGTCCCTCTGGTAGTGTACAGCACCTGTAGTGGCACCACGTAAAAGCACCCAAGCATCGGTTAAGTGGTTGGGATTAGGAAGGGCATCCAGCTGTAGAAACCATGCTAAATCAGAGTGGAGTCTGGTGCATCTCCCCAGCTTTCCAGCTCTTGTCAAACCATCCAACTCGTGCCAGCATGGACAATGGACATTAAATGATGATGATTGTATATTTTTAGAATGACATTGTAGGGTGGATGTGAGAGACCAGACCTGGCTGGTTTGAGCATAAAACAGAATATTTGGGCTGGATTAAAAAGGTACAGTAAGGTGGCAACAACACAATATATATTTCTTTACTACCCACAAGGGGCTAAACACAGAGGGGACAAACAAGGACAGACAAAGGGATTAAGTCGATTACATCGACCCCAGTGCGTAACTGGTACTTAATTTATCGACCCAGAAAGGATGAAAGGCAAAGACGACCTCGGCGGAATTTGAACTCGGAACGTAATGACAGACGAAATATGGCTACGCATTTCGCCCGGCGTGCTAACGTTTCTGCCAGCTCGCTGCCTTAATATCATCATCATCATCATCATTTAGCGTCCGTTTTCCATGCTAGCATGGGTTGGACGGTTCAACTGGGGTCTGTGAAGCTGGAAGGCTTCATCAGGCCCAGTCAGATCTGGCAGTGTTTCTACGGCTGGATGCCCTTCCTAACGCCAACCACTCCGTGAGTGTAGTGGGTGCTTTACACAATATAGACATACAATGACAACAAAAGCAAACATTAACTGTCGA
This sequence comes from Octopus sinensis, assembly GCF_006345805.1. Classification (NCBI taxonomy): domain Eukaryota; kingdom Metazoa; phylum Mollusca; class Cephalopoda; order Octopoda; family Octopodidae; genus Octopus; species Octopus sinensis. Next base: position 14,806,835 of record NC_043000.1, on the reverse strand, counting down.
GTCAAGGCTGACAGTATATATATAGAAAGAGATAAAAAGAAGACCAAGAGAACTGACTGTAAATAACATTTATTACTAGAATAGATCTACACACATGAACCAAACAGTATTTCACTGTGAGTATATAACAGTGATACATCTATAACATCCCTCCTCATTCTTTCTGTATGAATAGCATGCAAGTTTCAAGTTATTGCTAGCTGGTATCTTCTTTGATAGTTGAATCATTAAGATACGTCCACTCTTTTCTTTTCAACTAAAGTCAACCATTTTGAAACGATAAATAGCTCAGTATCAAATAAGAACAATAGTTTTTTGTTTTTTTATTTAAACATGTACAACACACACACACGCAAGCACACATGCACATACACCTGCACAGCAGACCATATCTGTTATTAACTTCAAGGTATTTTCCCCAAACATGTAGAGAAAAGATCTATATACTAAAAAGAGGGGAGAGAAAAAAAAAAAATCCAAGTAGGTACAATTGTGTAACAAAAAAAAAAAATACAATGAAACAGGGTTTTAATATTTATTTTTAAATATATATAAATATATATGTATGTTATGTTGTGTTTATATTCAAGAATATTTCAAAAGCAAATAAACTTTATGGAAATGCTCTGTAAGTATAGCAGAGATTCACTGAAAATTTACATTAAAAAAAAAAACAGTATACATTTGTTAGAAAAGGGGAAAATTCAAATGGTATAAATATATAAAGAACTACTTCGATGTGAACCCAATGATTTACCTTTTCAGGTAAAGTGGTAAGACATCCAAGGCAACAAAAACATCAAATAAGTCTGCATTCTTAATCTCTTGACTTAGGTTGTAATATTGTATATACGTAATATGCGTGTGTGAATATTTGTGTATCGTATCAAATGAGGTGTGATAAATTCTCAGTGAAACAGTTGGGCAGAAATATAATTAACAAAAATTAAAAAAAGGTCACTGGAACAGCCCAACAAACCTCAACATATTCACTGAGGACCAAAAACTTCAGATCTAATTTCATTAGTTATAAAATTAAACATTCAAAGTCATCAACTAAATTTTTCTTTTTGGTTGATGACAATATTACAAGAATTAAAGCAAGTTTTTTCTGCCAGTTGACCAAAATGGAAGTTAAAAAAAAAAAAAAAAAAAAATCAATGGTTAGAAGAATTTAAACAACACTTTGGTCTACTTATAAAACGTTTTTGTTTTCTCTAAGTAGAAAGAAAATCCACACCCTTTCAAAACATTTTGTGACACTTGAAACATTCCTTAATGTTAGATAAATGACACTTTAATAATGAAGAAAACCTCAGAAGTGTCACGAGAAATAACAGGTATAGTAATATATGTCAGTAAGTGAATAACTTGGGACAAAGAAGGCACAGTTAAAAATATTTTAAAAATTATAAAATGAGAAAGAACATGTGTATATATGTGTGTATATATATGTAGAAATGAGTTGCGACGTCACTGGTGCCAAGCTGTATCGACCTTTGTCTTTCCCTTGGATAACACTGGTGGCGAGGAGAGGGGAGGCTGGTATGCATGGGCGACTGCTGGTCTTCCATAAACAACCTCACCCGGACTTGTGTCTAGGAGGGTAACTTTCTAGGTGCAATCCCATGGTCTGTGTCATGACCGAAGGGGGTCTCCGAATGTATATATATATACATATATATATGTGTGTGTGTGTGAGTGTACTTTTTGTTTAGAGTATTCATAAAATATTCTGAATATCTATAAATAATGGAAAGGACAGCTGAGAGTGAGAAATATTTAAAAGGGAAACAAAATGAGAAAGGTGAGGGATTTAGGAAAGGAACAACTACAAATTTAACAAACCACAGAAAATGTGATGAACCTTTAAGGTTATATAAGTAAAAAGGGCGGGGAATGAATTTTTGATTATAGCTGAATCCTGAAAACCTTTGGTTTAATAAGGGCAAGTTTAAGCCCCTGAATCGCAAGACTGGCCATAACTGACAATCATACTGAAACAACATAACAAAAGAGCTACAGAGAGAGAGAAAAAAAAATAAATGTTAAGAACATGTTGCTTTTTCTACAAATTGTGTACAATTACTGATTTTGTTTTTACTATCAAAAAGATACATGGATATAGTTTTTTTTGTTGTTATTTACCTTTATTATAGAAAAATGGAGGGAAAATATACAGTGTTATAATAATAATGTGAAAAATATACAAAAAAAAATCCGTAACAACAAAGGTGGGGTAGATAGAATTATTATATGACAATGTTGATGAAGGGTGCCAGATACCCTGCAGGAAGTAGCAGGGTTCGTGGTTAACATGCAAGTACTTTCCATGGGAAAGAATATATACAGTTGCTTGGCTTCGATGATCTAGATGAGAGACCAATGGTATTTACATAAGTACTAACCGACAACTTTCCAAAAAATGGAAGAGAAAAAAAAGGGGGGGGGGAGAAGAAACGTTTGTAATATTTCGCAAGCTTCTTGGAACCCAATAAAAATAATTATGGTGTGATGAATTTTTTTTTTTTTATAAATTGGCACAAGGCCAAAAATTTGTAGGGGAAGGGAGGCAGTCAAAGGAATTGACCCCAGTATAGGGACTGGTACTTGTTTCATCAAATCCCCAGGAGAATTAAAGGCAAATTCAACTGTGGTGGATCTGAATTTGGAACACAGAAGGAAGATATTAATAAATACAAGAAAGTATTTAGTTCAATGCATTCCTGATTCCATAACGATATAACGTTGAAGATTTTTGCAAGGCACAAGACCGTTTGTGTAAGAGATAAGGGGAATAGTAAATTGTAAAGTACCAGTATATTACAGGTATTTTTATCAACTTTGCAGGGATGAAAAATAAAGTAAACCTTAGAGAGAATTGACTTAAGATAGGTATGGCAAAAAACTAGATTTTGTAAAAATTCAGTTTTCTGCCCCCTTTGTCAATCTGTTGATCTGTATGATAATAAAATAATAATAATAATGATGATTTCTTACATGCACATGACATTTCAGGTTTATAGCTGAGGGGAAAAAAAAATGGAAGATGCAACATTCATTTGGTGTCTTTAATAAAATAGTTTTTGGCTGGCAATCAAATTCAAATTTACAAACTTGGTTTTGTACCATAATTCCATATAACAGGTTATTAATAACAATAATAATAATAGTGATTTCCAACATAGGCACAAAGCCACAGTACTTCATTGGTTCTTATTTTATCATCCCTGAAATTATGAATGGCAAAGCCAAACCTGGAGAGATTTGGACCAAGAATACAAAAGGTATTTTGTCCAATACTCCACAGGGTCTGCCATCAACTGCTCTAAAAATAATAATGGTGATTAAACAGTTATGTTTAATTGAATACAAAGCCCTTTACTCAAAGAAATCTCTTATAAACATTTAATTTAACAGGTAAAAATATTCATTCCGACAAAGTAACAAATCATTTGCATGTGTGTATGTCTGTACACAAATTATGATATCAATCCCATACCATGGGTTTCACACATATCTATATATACTTTTTAACCAACTCTTCCACCACAAGCTTGTATTGAACACTCTTATGTTCTGACACAAAAGAAACAAATAAACACTAAAAAGGTGTGTGTGTGTGCATGCACACGTATGTGTGTATTGTGAATGAAAAGAGAGATTGATTAACAAAATGTCAAGACAAAAACAGCTCTAGATAATATATGATTACATATTGTCAATTTTATGGAAATGCAAATTCTTCTTCTTAATCCTAGAAATCTGTGTGGGTCATGGGGTACCAACAAGAACTCTTCACCTATCATGATCATTGGCAATGGACTGCAGTTGCCCCTATACAATGAATGAAAATAAACTATGTCAGAAGTGCAATGCAATGGCTGTGAGATAAAGATACTGTACTACAGATTGACCATACAGCCTTGTCCTGCACCACTGAGTAAGGCACCCAGCTGATTGTTTCGGTTCATCTGACAGAACAAAATTTGTCCCCTGTTCTTCATTCCTGAGTGGTTAGTGACAGAAAGCCTATCATCTATTTAGAAATACATGCACCAACACAATGAAATGAGATAGAGTTTGAAGTTCGTGGCTGTGTGGTAAGAAGATGGCTTTCCAACCACATGGTTCCGGGCTCAGTCCCACTGTGCGACACCTTGAGCAAGTGTCTTCTACTATAGGCTGACCAAGGCCTTGTGAGTGGATTTGGTAGCTGGAAACTGAAAGGTGGTGCTCAAGCATGTCTGCAGTCAAATGACTGAAACAAGTAAAAGAATATTGTTTAATCAGTTAACTTTTTTTGGTGGTGGGGTAAAATATTCTGAAACATTGTGCTCACAAAAAAATGTAAATAAAAAATATTACACCCATCTTTTTCTGAAAATATTTGGTTCACCTGTCCCTCCCTATTCTAATTTTCCAACCAGTACCCAAAATAATTCATATAATTCATCCCAAATATTTATGCAAATAAGTCAACCAATAAAATTAATCCCACATTCTTAACGAATGTATGCAAATTATACAGATATTGTTGATATTGTTCCTCCCTGAACAAACTGCAGCAGTTTACATGCAGAAGTACCCAGGTAGATGATAGAGTAAAATTTGTTATTTGGATAATTAAATCTTAAAACACTATCACAGATGACATGAGAAGTAAAGCTGAGAAACAACAAGGTTCTCAATAACAGATCTTTAACAAACAGATCATATAGACTGAATAATTGGAGAGAGAGAGAGAGAGAGAGAGCACGTTAAAATATAAACTGTTTAAGTAAGACCCTTTATTTATTTTTGAAGAAATTTGAAGTTTCAATTAGAATACCATCCCTTTGAATACAAATACAAGGGAACTTCACGTTCATTTCCCCTGTTCATTGCAGCAACCAAATCTCTCTCAAACAAACCTCTATCTTTAAATTGAGGATTGTATGCATATTCTTGGAGTTCTAATTTCGTTGCAGTGAAAGTGGCATAGATATAACTAGAATCTAAATCCTGCTGAAATTTAAGACAAAATAAACATGACATGCTTGGCAGCATTATCTATATATAGAAGGTGGTGAAGCTGTATGATGCCCTTAGGTGTTACTGTGTCACATGCTCGATCAAGTAGTCGTGAGTATAGGTCTTATATATATATATATACACGCACACGGATTTCATTTTTTTCATTTCATTTAGTTTCAGCCCTTGAGCTGCGGTCATGCTGGGGCACCGCCATTCAGTGTTGCTACATGATTTACTTCACAAATGCTTTTTAACAATTGACATTTGGTGCACACTAAACATTAACTGCCAATAATTGCTGAAATCACAAAACTACAGCCTATAAACATCATCAGAAATGTCAAGAGTAGCTAAATTCATTTGACTAATGTTTGCTCATTTTTACCAATGTAAAAATCAACACAGAAAGAGAGAGACAGACAGACAAAGAGAGAAAATAAGTTTGTGCCCAGGTGAACATAAAATTAAAAGGGAATTTATAATAATTAATTATCAATAATCAATAATAATTTATTAGGGTATGAGTGTTTCTGGCCACTCAGGAAGACTAATTAAACCATTCTAAAAACCAGAAAATTGTAAATGGTTGTCTAATCGACAGAGTCAACACCTATATTATTGTTGCTGCTAATTCTGCGAAACCCAGTGAGAAGCGAAAGAAAGCAAAGCCAATCCTGATAGTATTTTGAACAAAAGATCAAAAATTAAATAAAAATCCTCTGCCATAATTAAATATACCACACTATTGTTTTGCTAATCTGCTGCCCTTCAAAATAATAAGTTTTTAGGCAAAGCAATCTCTGAAAGGCAAAGTCAGCCCGATTCCAATCTAACACCAGTGTTGTGAAAGTGACTTTTCATGGATATTCGAAAGAGATTCAAATTAATTTTTGTAGTGACATTGGAGGAGGAGGGTGAGATTTACTTGATTTTTATGGTCATGAGATGTTTTTGTGATGTTGGTGGAAGGATGGTTTGTGGTGGTAGTGGTGGGATATTTTGAAAAGTCAGAAAAGAAAGCAAAATAGTTCAAAGACACTGGCAAGAAGGAGCATTTGTTTAAAAAAATATATCTACACGCATAAAAATTTATGTACACTTACATATGCAGATATATATATACACTAGCTGCAGAAATTCCTTACATGGACCTGTTTCAGTTTGTAAAGAAATGTGAACAACATAGCATTACCTTTCCTCCTAAATTAAAAAAAAAAAAAATTGGCATATGATCTGACAAGGGCACAAGTTCACAAATGTATGAAGCAGAGATGTAGTCACTTAAATAGCTGTTAACTGGTACTTATTAGCCTTTGAAAGAAGTCAGAAATTTTAACTTGAATGTATAGGCACAGGCATGGAAGAACAACATATTCACACATGCATGTTCCCAAGATGTTGAAACCATGACATTGCACTGAGGTCTATCTCTACTGTGTGGAGGCGCAATGGCCCAGTGGTTAGGGCAGCGGACTCGCGGTCATAGGATCGTGGTTTCGATTCTCAGACTGGGCGTTGTGAGTGTTTATTGAGCGAAAACACCTAAATCTTCACGAGGCTCTGGCAGGGATGGTGGTGATCCCTGCTGTACTCTTTCACCACAAGTTTCTCTCACTCTTACTTCCTGTTTCTGTTGTACCTGTATTTCAAGGGGCCGGCCTTGTCACTCTCTGTGTCACGCTGAATATCCCCGAGAACTACGTTAAGGGTACATGTGTCTGTGGAGTGATCAGCCACTTACACGTTAATTTCACGAGCAGCTGTTCCGTTGATTCGGATCAACCGGAACCCTCGTCGTCGTAACCGACAGAGTGCTTCCATCTCTACTGTGTGTAGCAATTGTCACCCACACCACTGCCCTCAAATCTACTTGTCTCTAGAACCACAGGACAATATTCTGAATGCCAGTAAACAAGGCACAAAACAGATTTCATCCGGATGAAATAACTGACCCAGAGCAATGGGTTGGACGGATACTTATTCGAGTTTGTGTTTTATGGGTGCTCAGGTGCACCACAAGAGTATCGACTACTCTTTTTTCTAACACTAAATGGATATATATATATATATATATATATAATATATATACGCACACACATATACACACACACACATATATACACACACACACATATTTATATATATATATACACATACACACATTTAATATTTAGCAAAAGTAGCAGATTGACTGAAGGTGTGTGTTTGTCCCCCAAACATCGCTTGACATCCGATGCTGGTGTGTTTATGTCCCGTAACTTAGCTAGTGAACCAGTATCAATAGAATCTAGCATAGCGCAATTTGTATAAAATACTCAAGATGCAGTACCACTAGTATAATAATTGACAGCAAAAGACATTTATATAACAGTTGGGATGGTTTAGTATTCTCCTAGCAGTCATAGCACTAAGGACACCAGCAGACAAGACAAGAATTCCTAACTTTGGGACAGGTCACATATTTATATAGAGAGAAGGTACAGTCAACTGAATTGATTAAAGTACATTGCTGGTACTCATTTTAGTGAATCCAGACAAAGGAAAGATGAAGACTTGAATAAGAACATAAAAGAAACAAAGTAATAACTACAAGCCTGGTACTTTATAAAATCAGCCATGTGACTAACTGCCTAAAACTAATAAAGATTTACTCACACACATATATATACACACATACAAACAAGACAGATTACCTATTTATGCAAAATGCTACAATTTATAAAGGAGAGAAATAAGACTGCATGTGACCATGCATTAGGGAAAGGTATGAGAGGCATAAGTGAAGTGAATTAGATGCTATTGGAAACAAAATGTTGTATAATGGTTTGAAAATAGTTTGTCCCCCAACACTAGAGTGTTGGTAAAATAACAATACTAATAAAGAGAACAACGGTGATGGCAATATTGAATATAAATATTTAACCAAGTTAGAATTTTGTACATAGGCGCAGGAGTGGCTGTGTGGTAGGTAGCTTGCTAAACAACCACATGGTTCCGGGTTCAGTCCCACTGCATGGCATCTTGAGCAAGTGTCTTCTGCAATAGCCCCGGGCCGACCAATGCCTTGTGAGTGGATTTGGTAGACGGAAACTGAAAGAAGCCTGTCGTATATATGTATATATATATATATGTATGTGTGTGTGTGTGTTTGTGTGTCTGTGCTTGTCCCCCTAGCATTGCTTGACAACCGATGCTGGTGTGTTTACGTCCTCGTCACTTAACGGTTCGGCAAAAGAGACTGATAGAATAAGTACTGGGCTTACAAAGAATAAGTCCCGGGGTCGATTTGCTCGACTAAAGGCGGTGCTCCAGCATGGCCGCAGTCAAATGACTGAAACAAGTAAAAGAGTATATGTATGTATTACGTAAAAGAGTTAAACTTCCATTGACACAAGTTGATTAAACATTTGAAATTAAATGAAATTTCTACTCACTAAATTCAATTTACATTTCTCTATGAGAACTGCAATAATAGTATATGTGTGTGTGTGAGAGAGAGAGAGCATCAATGTTTGTCTTGAAACCATGCTATCACTTGACAATGTTTTCCAAAATTTGCATACAAATCTATTCAACCCAGGATACTGCATGAAGAAAAAATCTTGGGTCCAAAAGAAATAGAAAGACTGATAGTTATAATGGAGAGGTGAGCTCTCCCCTTCTGTTTCTTTCTTACACTTTATCACTCAGCTCTCTTAGACGATATTGTATAGAAAGTGTGTGTGTGTGTGTGTGTATATATATATATACTAGCAGTATCGCCCGGCGTTGCTCGGGTTGTAAGGGAAATAACTATATAAGCATTTTTAGAGAGTTATAGCCAAAAAATAGCAAAAAAATGCATTAAAAATTGAAAAAAAATTAAGGTAAATTTTTTTTTTAAATCGTTGACACATCGTAGATATTTTTAGAGAGTTACTTCCCTTATATAAAAGCGAAAAAAATGCATTAAAATGGAAAAATATGATGGTAAATTTTTTTTAAATTGTAGACTCATCGTAGACGCGCGCTAATACCCAGAAGGGCTCGATATGAATCACGACTATAAGATACCCGCTTTTGGTTAAACTGCACCGCAAAATGTGGGAGTAGTTAGGAATCTAAATCGTAGGAGACAGACACACAACTTCACTCTTATATAAAGATGCTTTTTTTTTCAGTCATAGAGTTAGATTTATGAAGGTCTTCAGTAGAAAATCCTTCGAATTCTGACTCGCTGCTTGATATAATGAAATTCGTATCCATTTTTTGTCAGAATTACAAATTTTGAAAACACAATAGGAACAAATTTCGGAAAAAAATCTCCCATAATTCACGGAATTAAAATTACACTTCGATTTTTGTACAAAACTGTATTTGAAGTGTTTACGAAGTATAATAGTGTTTTCACAAATGTACTAAAGAGATTTACTCTGATATTCTCATTTAAATATGAATAGGTAAATTCGGGCAGTTTGGTAACGAAAGGGTTAAACGGATGCATACATTTATTAATAACTATATATAAGTGTCGTCTGTTTATACATAAACACTGTTTCATACTTTCAGTTTAGTCTTCCTCAAATCACTCTGTTGCTATTTACTCTCTTCCAAGAACATTTTCACTCACTCTTATCTCTTAGCTTGCCATACATTTTACTCATGTATCTATCAGCGTGATAGACAGAAACAAATATTACATCGCCATCGCCATCGCATTCTATTGTCTACCTGTCAACACACACACAGTGAATTAGTTTCATTTTATTCGTTGCACACTGTGTGTGCGTTTGCGTGTGCTGTAAACCAGACTAAGAAAAGCATTTGACATACACACCAGAATGTGAGTTTTCTGTAAATTTTGCTTAATTGGAGTTTAAATTTTAAAAACTGGACCTGGCATGACCCGATGCATTCTACTCTTAAAAATGCTAGGTAAATTGTAATTGAAGAAATCCTATATTGTAGATTTCTATAAGTGACAAAGGAAGGCAGATAAAATCTGCCTTTTATAATAAGAGATATATTGTTCATTGATTAAACCTCGCCAAGTTAAATATGTAAACCACCTGAAGAATGACTAACTCGAAAATTTTAAGAATTGAACAGCCATGAAACGATTGTAGTGTTATATTAATTAATCTTATGTATTGGCTTAAGTTTTTCATTGTATGATTTGCCTAATAGTGGTTTTATCTCTAATTTAATATAATATAATATATATATATATATATATATATATATATATATATATATATATATATACATACACACACACATACATATATATATATATTAGAACATTGTACTTATTAAAATTCCTTGTTTAAAAATCATATCTTCATAAAGTTGGTACGCAATTTCAAATACCATAGAAGATAGAACATAATTTTTTCTTCTATAGCTTCACATTTAAATTTTTATTAGTATTTATAAAATATTCAGGTATTATGCTTTATTAATTGGATTGTAAATTTCTTAAAATAATTTCTGAAAATACATAAAACAAAACTCCTACTTTCAAATGACCTCATTTGGTAGTATAGTCCTTGTGAAAGAGGAAGGAAGTACGTCGACTATTAATATTCAGGGACATTTTACAATTTGGCTGTGTTTCTTTTACCCCTACATAATGAAGAGCCAAGTTTCAGCACCCGGACAAGAGTTAGTGATTCAGCTAGTGCGAGCATGCGTGCGTGCGTGTATGTGTGCACGCACATGTCGGTCCACAAAACATATATACATATGTGTGTACAACACACATGTGTATATGTATTTTGTAGATACTGTAGAATTGATACTTTTTCTTCTCGAATGATAAATTTAAACGCTTATCTAATTAATAACTGAACTCTAGTATTTGCCTAGTTCCATAGTTCTACCCTGTTTAGTTTATGTAGTACTCTTAGAGCAACACAAAAATTAGACAAGACAAAACATCAATTCCAAACACAGCCATCGATACATATATATACACGTGTTTAAGTCTAAATGTACATATACTGTGTGTGTGTGGTATGCATAAATGCCTATTAATATATTTCTTTACTACCCACAAGGGGCTAAACACAGAGGGGACAAACAAAGACAGACAAAGGGATTAAGTCGATTACATCAACCCCAGTGCGTAACTGGTACTTAATTTATCGACCCCGAAAGGATGAAAGGCAAAGACGACCTCGGCGGAATTTGAACTCAGAACGTAAATGCCTATTAATATATGTGTGTATACAGTATGGTATATATATATATATGTACATGTACACACACCGATATATCTGGGAAGAAGGAAGAACATAAGAGTGCTCAATATGCAATAATAATGTGTTTTTTTTTTTTTAAATCAATAAATCAGAAGATACAAACTCACCAAATTTACCCCCCACCCATAAATTAGCAGCTTTCAAAAATTGCTGAATACGTTTATGTATACATATATACACACACATACATTATAGAAATGTTCTCAAAATAACCTTGAGTATGAGTGGCCATGAACAAAATGTGAGTTTTCAAGATGGCCATTTTTTTAAATGTATTCTTACAAAGGAAATAAATAATAATAATAAAATAAGTTTGTATGATTTAACAAGATAAAATAAAAAAGAAAATCGTGAATAAAGCCCCACTTTTTTTTGTTAGTTTGCAGCATTAATTGCTGGTATTTTGAATAAATTACATAGTTTTTTTTTATCTTTACATGAGGATATAGTTGGGTGGTGTAATGGGATTGGATAGAAAAATAAACAACCTTGTTAACAACTTTGAAACAACATTCCCCTCCAAGAATGAGAGGTGAGGAGTCAGGCAAGGAAGGAGCATTATAGGAAGAAGGAACTATATCTACAAAAGAACACAAAAAGTCTGTTGATAGTAGGAAGAGAGAAAGAGAGAGAGAGAAGGAAAGGGTATAAATTAGTGTAAAATCATTATGCAATTCCTATATTTTCTTTTAAAGTTTTGTGGGGCATTGAGCCTTCATTTTTATCATGTCCACCACAAGACAGCCTCGCAGGAATCATGTGCTGAGAGGCAATATTCTGTGGGTTGTATGTATTCAAAGACTGTCCACATCCAGGCATGCATGCTATTGAATGAGTCCATGAGGTAGGCAGAGGTGTGGTGAAGTTATTCAAGGTGTTTGGCTCACTGTGATGATTGTTGAAGTAACTGGGTGAAAGACCCGCAGGAGACGTGGCGCCATTGCCACCAACATTGTAGCCAAGCTGCGAGTCCAAGTCAAACTTCTCATTGTGCCAGCTGTAAGGCCGTGTCGAGTGGCACATTATCATAGTACCAGTGCTGCTCGGGTAACAAGCAGATAAGCGCCGACCATCCATATCATGGTTTGATGCAGTAGAATGCCGTGAATCGGTGGATTTTATGGTGCCAGTGTCAGTAGAGCAAAAACTGCTACTGCTGTGTTGCATCAATAATAAATGATCGTTAAAGAGTGCAGTAATGAAAGGCACCGAGTTCCGGTTGGCCTCAGTTCTGATTTTCTCCAACTCTGGGTGTAAAATTTCTTTTTGGTTTTTCAGAGAAATCTTGGTTGGTGATTTTGGTTTGGCATCTGTATTAGAGACACTGCTGTCAGGATCTGAGGTAGCTGTGCTAGAACCAGGCAGCTGTTGGGGTTGTGAGAGAGCAGCTACAGTGGGTGGGTGGTGTAGATGAAGATTTGAATCAACCGGACCGACAGAATCAGGGGCTGGTGCCTACAAGGAGAAACAACACAAAAATGGAAACGATATCAAATTTGAAGAATTAATGAGTAGAAAACTGGTATTGATTACAATAAATATGGAAAAAAAAAGATAAGCTGATTTACAAGTTGGTTTTTAGTATATAAGGCAGTAAGAGCTAATTAACAGATAATTAATCAATCTGATGTTTGACCAAAATATAATGCATAAACTACCATACATTCACACACATTTGTAAAAGGTGTAAATACACCATCATCAGCTCAGTGTTGTCCTCTCTGGATCCCTTAGATGCATTTTGTTTGTTTATTTCCTATCAATGTTTCACACTACTGCCTATGTATTTGTTCGGCAGTCTATCTGGGCATGGACACATTGAAACTCCGACGTCTGGCAGCTGACTTGGCAGACACCCATAAAATTATCAACCATCGTACAAACAATAACTCTGAGCACCTTTTCAAACTCCACCCATCTAACACCCGTGGACATATTTACAAAGAAAACAGCACAGCTCCCATGACTTCAGGAAACATTTTTTTCACGCTGAGAGTTGCTGAAGCATGGAACAAACTGCCGGCATCAGTTGTTAGTTGTCGGAGCACTGCATCCTTCAAAACTTCCATGCTTCCTGAGATTCGCCAACACTACACTTGATTTTCTCCCCTCTATACACACACAAGCATGTATCTGACTCATACATTGTTCGCTTTCCAGACATTTCTACATTACTGCATGTACTTTATATGCACTTTCTGACAAGTTGTGGTGCACCTGAGCACTATATACAATAATTTCATTATTATTATTATTATTTTATAAGCGCAAATCAGTCATTTGTATTGACTGATTTTTTTTTTTTTATAAAGCTACGGCTTTCTGTCAACTCAAGGTTATCTCTCTTTGGTATCTTCTACAGAGGACAGCATGACGAACCAGAAATGCATCTAGGGGTCCAGGGATGGCACCACTGAGCTGATAATGGTGTATTTAGACTTTTTACCACAAATGAGAAGTTTTTTTTCTCCATAGTAAACAGCAATGAAGTTGCCTTTAGAAGTTAAAATAAGTCACAAACATTTGAACTAACAAAGTTTGTTCGGTCTTCTATGTATCATACTTCATGTAAACACACTCAACAGGCCAGTTACTGCAGTATTTATCCTGAGATAACACCACTTCTGGACCTGCTATGTTAAAAACACTATAAATATCAGAGATGATATCTGAGGACAAATACAGCAGTAAAGAACCAACAACTGAGTGAATACATTTAGCATGACAGAGATGGCTGTTTTAATTAAATTCTGCCTCAGTTGCATATACCAGATCAATAAAAATTATTTATGTAGAAAAATAAGTAATCAAGAAAATCTCACCTGATTTCTGTGACCCTCGACAGTTGAATCAACAGGTACAGTTCTTGTAGATTTCTCCCTCGCATTGCCCAAAAGCTGGTTAGTGTTACCACTAGAGTTAGAGGTCATATTTGTCGCTTCTGTATTTGATGAAGGTGATGTTACATTCTCTACATTCATATTAACAGATTCTGACTGCTGTGTATGATTAGCAAGGTCCAGTACATCAGCAGTGGGTGCAGCTTTAGGGGGAATAGTTGGAGTGGTTGCTGATGTTGCTGACAGTAGGTTTGTGTCTGTAGTTCGCTGGGGTGGAAGTTCTGGTAATAATACATCAGGTAAAACATGTTTTGGAGCACCATCAATGGCACTATATGTTGCCCTTGCCATTGGGATCACAACTGGATCAGTTTTTACTATATTACACATGGGATCAGCTGTCCAGGAAGGATCAGAAGGGGCTGCTGGTATAGATTTCCATTGAGACCCAGCAGATATAGGACATGTCATTTGGTCAGTGCATATGGCAGTCAAGTTTTTATTCCAAGCACCAGCAACTGGAGATTCATTATTTGTCCAAACATTATTCAGTTGTGAAGGACTTAATTTATCAGGAGGTCCTGGTGGCAGACCACCACCTCCCCAAGCTACACCAGCACCACAAGGTGAAATAGAGTCCAATGCAACCATTTTTGCCCAAGATGCACCACCGATATGATCAATGGCAGCAGATGTTGAAGGAAGATTCTGGTTGGATGATGGGCAATTATAGTTGACAGAAGGGAGTGGAACCATGTTTTTCGGATGCAACCGTGAGTCTAAGCTGACTGGATGAACAACAGAAAGAGGAGGTGGTAATGAATAAAGGTTGGTAGCAGTGCTATCAGGATTGTCTACTGCTAAAGTATTTGGTTCTCCAGAAGAATTGTTTTCTACGTGGAGAAGACAACGTTGCTTGAAGCTGTCGCCCCGACTTACTGGTTTGCTAGGTTTTTCTCCTGGAGTTGATTGTTGTGAAATCACAGGGGTTGGAGGCCCAGTTATTGCATACTTTAGAGGAATCTTGCCATTAAATATAATCTGTTGAGGAGAAGGTGTGGCAGAATTTAGTTGGCCAGGTTGAGGAGATGGTTGTTGCTGTTGTTGCTGCTGCTGTGCTGATGTTGGTGGAGGAGGTGGTGGTGGTTGCTGTTGCTGTTGTGGTGGTGGAGGAGGTGGAGGTGGTGCTGTTGGTTGGGGTGGTTGTTGACGTAGGTGGCCTCTATAACTGCTGGGGGAATGCGGACTGGCAGACTTTGAGTTGGGGCTACTCCCAGCACGACCGGTTGATTTATACACTTCTATTGGCCTGCTATCAAATTTAGGGCTTCTGTTATTTGATCCTGGGGCTGATAACATATAATCTAGTGGGGGGAAAAAAAAGATTGAAATAACAAAAATAAATTGATCCATAAACTCTACATTTATGATTAAGTCTTAATCTTTTTATAAGTAATTTTTCAATGGTAATGTCTTATACAGGCTCAATACCTGTTATTTGGCAAGAGGGATTAATTGAGTAAACTGACCCCTATTTTCAGTGGTACTTCATTGTCTCCAAAAGGACTGAGAGTGAAGGTGAGCTTGCCAAAATTTAAAATCAGGACATGAAAAAGCCACATCTAATATCCTAAGGCTTTTGTCCAATGCTAATAGTTTTTAAATGCGCTAGCAGACTATCACTAAGTTTTGTAAGAAGAGCAGAGTCACTTGAATTGGCTGCAATAATTGACTAGCGTTTATTTTATTAACTCTGAAATGAAAGAATTCAGAAGACTAACTAAATAATCCTTTCTACTATAGGCGCATGACCTGGATTTTGTGAGGAGGGGGACAGTTGATCACATCGCCCCAGTACTCGACTGGTACTTAATTCATCGACCTTGAAAGGATGAAAAGCTAAGTTGACCTTGGCAGAATTTGAACTCGGGCAAAATGCTTAGCGGTATTCCGTCTGCCGTTACGTTCTGAGTTCAAATTCCGCCGGGGTCGACTTTGCCTTTCATCCTTTCAGGGTCGACAAAATTAAGTACCAGTTGTATACTGGGGTCGATGTAATCGACTTAATCCCTTTGACTGTCTTTGTTTGTCCCCTCTATGTTTAGCACCAAATTGTCATCACTAACTACACTGAAGATCATGAGGTTATGTTCTAAATCTCAAGTCAGCACACACCTTAATCTAATAAAATGTAACTTAAGCCAACTTGTATTTTACAAAACGTAACAGGCATACTGTTGAAAACCATTTTTAAACCAACCACAGAATTACTACTGGAAAGTGGTTGATAACAAGGTAGGATTAACGTATTAAGTGAAGCAAGGAATTATTCTCAATCTAGAAGGGAAAGCAATATGTAGCAGTAAGGGAACACAACAAAAATGGATGAAGCTTTCAATGTGTACAAAAAAGAAACATTTTTAGTTCAATGTTTAGAGTGCCAAGAATGTAATCACAACAAACATGATATATAGCTAATTAACTGTATCTCTAGATGTATTTCAACAAAATTATTTTAAAACAAAATATGGATCCTTATATGTTGCAATATTAAGATATCTCAAAGGTCCTGAGTTTAACTGTTTCTGAATTTAAAAGAAGACATATTTCTTGCCAATACTTGCTTAACAGAATTCATGCTTAGTTATATCTGTCTTATTTTGCTCAGCATGACCAACAGATAAAGGTTAACCTCAAAGTTTTATCTCAGCAAAACTAAGCAAACCTTATTACTTGGCTTACCAAATATAATTTGATAGAAAATGAGCATCAGTCTGATTTCCATTTTAAGTGGTTAATAGTAATATGATTGTTAAAAGACCAGCTTTAACATCATCATCATTATTGTTTAACATCCGCTTTCCATGCTAACATGGGTTGGATGATTTTGACTGTGGGCTGGCGAACCAGATGGCTGCACCAGGCTCCAGTCTTGATCTGGCAGAGTTTCTACAGCTGGATGCCCTTCCTATACAAAAATCCAATGATACCATGTACAAAGCACCCAATATACTCTGTAAAATGGTTGGCATTAGGAAGAGCATCAAGCGACAGAAACGATGCCAAAACAGGCAATTGGAGCCTGGTGCGGCACTCCAGGTGGCCAGCACCTGTCAAACCATACAACTCATGCTAGTGTAGAAAACAGATGTTAAATAATGATAATGGTGATAACCTTTCAGTATACAGATGGTAAAAATGAGAGAGACAAACCTGATAAGGAGGGTACAGAATGAACTTCTCTAGGCTGGAGGGAAAATTTGTTCTGTCCTTGACTAGGTGTACCCAACACATTTGACCTGGGTGGACTGTCAATAATGATTTCTCTTCCATGATCTGTTAACACATAAACAGACATTTAACAACGGTTTCACAGTGTCCCCAAAACAAATAGTACAGCAACTAGATCTTTGCTCAACCAAGCTGTGGTACCAAGAACACAAGTCACACTCTTGGATAAGTACACCTAAATCAACAACCGTAGTAAGCACAACTCCAACTGCAATAACAACACCACTGAGGATCAAAGAACTTATACCATACAAGTTTGTAAATCTAAGTAAAAAGATCTATTGATTTCAGTGATGAGGATTCGTTTATTTACTCAACTGAATTTCTTGCTCATTGAATTAATAAGTGGGTGAGTATTCCACAGACAAACACACCATTAACATATCCTCAAGTACAGTCAATGGGACACAATGTGTGACCAGGTTGTACCTTTGATAAGCATCTCACAGGCTTCCGTGTAATTTCCATCTTCCCAGTTTCACTCACAAGGCTTGCGTTGACTTGAAGCAATGATAAAAGACCCTTGTCCACAGGCCACAAAGTAGGATTGAACAAAGGTCCTTGTGATTGCATAGTGAACTTCTCGACCATTTGACCATGTTGCATCCATCCACACACACACACATAATAATAGCAGAACAGAAGAAAATGATTAGACATGTCCTCCTTACCTTCATTTTCATCAAAACTTACTGGTACCTTGTCACTAACAATGCCTGATGTGGTGTTAGAACTAGCATCACTGACAACTGAACAACGTTGTACAACCCCAGTAGTACCCCTTCCTGTTCCTGATGGTGTGTTCCACACCAAACCACCATTAGCTACCATATCACGTGCATCACTATAGATATATGATTCACGATATCTTCGCTTATCTGAAAATAAATAATAAATGTTCATATATCATCATCATCATCATCATCATCGTTTAACGTCCGTTCTCCATGCTAGCATGGGTTGGACGGTTCGACTGGGGATCTGGGAAGCCAGAAGGCTGCACCAGGCTCCGGTCTTATCTGGCAATGTTTCTACAGCTGGATGCCCTTCCTAACGCCAATCACTCTGTGAGTGTAGTGGGTGCTTTTTACGTGCCACCTGCACTGGTGCCAGGCGAGGCTGGCATCGGCCACGGTCGGATTGGTGCATTTTACGTGCCACCTGCACAGAAGCCAGTCGAGGCGGCACTGGCTTCGGCCACGATTTGGATGGTGCTTTTTACGTGCCACTGACACGGAAGCCAGTCGAGGCGGCGCTGGCATCGGCCACGATTCGGATTGTATAATATGCACATTTCCCCACCAGATTTTTCAAAGCTAAAAATTAGGGGCAATGTTATCCATTTTATTATTTTTAATTAAAGGCCTAAATTTGCATAATTTATATCCCATGAAACTACATGCAAAACGATTTTTCTTATTTTTTACTTTCTGAAAATGTAAAATACTGTTTCAATTATATATCATCATCATAATCATCGTTTAACGTCCGCTTTCCATGCTAGCATGGGTTGGATGGTTCGACTAGGGATCTGGGAAGCCAGAAGGCTGCACCAGGCTCCAGTCTGATCTGGCAGTGTTTCTACAGCTGGATGCCCTTCCTAATGCCAACCACTCTGTGAGTGTAGTGGGTGCTTTTTACATACCACTGGCACAGGTGCCAGGCGAGGCTGGCAACGGCCACGATCGGTTGGTGCTTTTTACGTGCCACCGGCACAGGGATCACAACTATAATTTCCATTGATTTTTGATGTTGATGTACTTGACTCAATAGGTCTCCTCAAGCACAGGGTCAAAACGGTGTTTCTTTACTTGCCACCTGCACAGGAGTCAGTCCAGCAGCACTGGCCACTGCCGGGTGCCAGTCATAGAATTGGTTCAATTTCGATTCTGATTTCACTTGCCCCAAATCCAACTGAATATCTTTCAGTGCAATCTCTTTAACCCCTATTCAGTCAATTCAGGTGCAACTTAGATCTCAGTCATTTCCCTATAATCCTCCCAATCTTCTTCTTGTCGCCTCTGGCCTAACTGACTAACTTGTCACCTGATATTGTGAACTCATCAATGTTTGCCATCAACATCTCAGATATTCCACTAAGGGCAATTTAGGAAGCATTTTGCACTGCTTCTACAGGAAAGCCACTACATTCATACACCATGGCATTAGTAGGTACACTTCACTACAGGAAGCAATAGGTGTACTAAGTTTTTATTAACTTGTAGTGCTGAACTCTACACCTATGTGCAAAGCCTACATCGGACTGACATACTATCCGGGAAACTTAGTGAGCCTCAATCACTTAGCTCCAAGAAACCTGGAAGAAGCTAACGCACTTTTGACAAGTTGTGGTGCACCTGAGCACTGTATACAATAATTTCATTATTATCATTATTATGACATACAAAATGAATGAAGAGAAAAAAGAGAAAAAAGAGGCAGAAGCAAAATTAATCCCTGATTGAAGAGACACTTACCTTCTGCCTGTAAGTGTCGAATTTCCATCAATTTTGGCTCCAGTTCCAAATGGAACATATGAGTATTACGACATATGGACAGAATGTATTTAGATTTGGCATCACTGTCTGTATAGTAAGTAAACTTGCGTCCTTCTGGTTTACCAACTGAACGAATTTCAAACTTCTTTTTCTATGAAAAAAAATATCAACAAAAACAGGTTAAAAAAATGTAAGTCAAAATTTAGAACATAATGAAAGGGAATAATTTATGTTTAATAAGATTTAAGTCATTAAGCTACTGGTTTAATGGTCAATCTTTACTTCATAACATTATTGGTACTGTACTATGTCCCTGATAAGATACCTTTCCTGATTGAGTACCATGTTGCGAATAGTCACTCTGGGGAGGCACAGCATAATTGTTTAGCTTTTTTATGATGTAAAATAATCAGAGAAAGGGAGTCAATGCTTGTAATATTTGCAGGCTCTTCTTCATCCCAAACTGGTGAAAGTGATGTAGTTAATATTCAGCTTGACTATCTGCAGAACAAAGAAGGACTACTAGGAAAATGAACTGGAATTTGGGCAACAGCAGAGGAAAGCTGAGTGCAGCTAGGGGAAGAGGGTTTGCAGTTAACTACCATAAATCCTCGAGTATAATCCGCACTTTTTCCTCAAAATTTAAAGGTCAAAATCCCTAGTGTGTACTATATACGAGGTTAAAAATGAAAATTATTTTCTAAGCAATGTCCGAGTCCCTATTTGCTGTCCGGCAATGTTTATTCAGACGCATTTTGTGATGTCAGGCGCGAAAATACCATAAATCATCCATAACTTGCAGTAAGCAGCATTTATTAAACGTTATTACTGTTATTTCTTTATTTTCTGCAAACAAAATGCACAAAAAAGCTACACGTTTGCATTATGTTATATATACAATAATAATAAAGGACGTTAACGTATACATTTTTACAAACCAAGGACATTATATGGACCTCCTTGACTCAAGATAGAGAAGGGGTGCGTATTATACACAAGGTTTAGGTTTTTCAGAGGTACAGCCCCCTAAAAATCCCCTGCGTATTATACTCAAGGGCGAGCTATACTTGAGGATTTACGGTATTTCAGATGAGCAAATGGTTGATTAGTGTTTTGTTAACTTATAGTACAGAGTCCAATCTTTCCATGATGTACAAAAGAAGATATTATTACTATTATCATTATTGTTAAGGATGGTGAAATAAGAAATACTAGAAGAATGGACTATCAGAATAAAAGATTAGTGACTTCACATCTTCGTGAAAGAATGCCAGTGTTCAAGTATTTGAAGCACTTGAAGGCTCCTAAGCATTGATATTTCCATATTCTTTTACTAGTTTCAGTCATTCTGACTGCGGCCGTATGGTCTTGTGAAATTTATAACAATATACAAATACCAACATACTAACAATAGTGGTAAGATTATTAAACTGGAGCCACACAATATTTGTACTGTTGTGTGTAACAGTACATAAAAGGGATGAAACAATATACTTACATCGAAATATAACTTTTCTATGTCTGGCCACAGAAATGTCGAGAGAAGACTCTTGAAGTCTTCAGTCATTTCCTGAAATAAGAAGCAGAAAAGTGAAACACAATTCACACAAGACATTCATTTTAAGTATCAATCACAACCACCACCACCATCACCACCATACAGAGATTAATACACTTACATACAAACACACAGACATACATATATATATAATCATCAGGCCAATGGCATACATAAATGCACACCAGAAGCAAATAAGTAGGGGTATGCATGAAGTGTGCACCCCACCAATCTCATTACTTAATCAGAAGAAAAAAAAAAAAGTGCCCTTTTAAAGCCTAACCAGACTCATGAGCCCGGTTTCAATGGTGTATGTGTTCCCCAGCTGGATGGGACGCCAGTCCCTCGCAGCGTTACTCATTTTTGCCAGCTGAGTGGACTGGAGCAATGTGAAATAAAGTGTTTTGCTCAAGAATACAACGCGTCGCCCGGTCCAGAAATCGAAACCACAATCTTACGATCATGATGCTGACACCCTAACCACTAAGCCACGCGCCTCCACAACCAGAAGAAATATTTGGACTCACGCACAATCATGGGGTACACAATAGACATGATCAGACAACATGATTGAACTCATGACATGAAATACAAAATACTTGCACAAAACCAACAACACACACAGACACAAAATGTTAGCAAAAAAAACCAATGAACTTACCTCATAAATTTCTACCCCCTTGGGACAGATACCCAGCCATGCATTCCAAATTTTGTCTGTTTTCTTCTTCTTTAAACGGTAAAAATGTAAGTTATGAGCAGCAGGATATTTAATAGACTCTCGAATAAATTTCAGTTCTGCTTCATTCCTTGTGACATCATGTTGTTCTTTATGCATCTTGGGAGCATTTTCAATGAGGTATTCTTTACCATGTTCCCCAACCATCTGCAACAAAATACACAGAAAAATGAAGCAAAGTTTGACATCATCCCCAAAGCAATAATTAAAAATCAAATCATCATCATCATTGTTTAACATCCGCTTTCCATGCTAGCATGGGTTGGACGATTTGACTGAGGGCTGGCGAACCAGATGGCTGCACAAGGCTTCAATCTTGATCTGGCAGAGTTTCTACAGCTGGATGCCCTTCCTAACGCCAACCACTCCGAGAGTGTAGTGGGTGCTTTTACGTACCACCAGCATGGGGGCCAGTCAGGCGGTACCGGCAACGACCTCGCTGGAATCTTTTTACACATGTCACTGGCACAGGTGCCAGTAAGGCGATCCTGGTAACGATCACGCTCGGAAGGTGCCTTTTACATGCCACTGGCACGGAGGCCAGTTAGCCGCTCTGGCAATGATCATGCTCGGATGGTACTCTTAGCACCCTACTAGCACAGGGCTCAAGTGCCAGTAAGGCGACGCTGGTAACGATCACACTCAAATGGTACTTTTATGTTCCACTAGCATGGAAGCCGGTTAGCCGCTCTGTTAACGATCACACTCGTATGATGCTCTTTGCACCCCACTAGCACGGATGCCAGTCATCGAATTTGATTTTGATTTATTATACTAGTCAGAATTATGTAAGGTTTTATCAAATGGGGTAACCATGCATCTCCCCTACAGCAGGACACTTGTTCCTGTCTCTCTGCCACACCTTAATCTTTCATCATCTGGCATAAAGCCACTTCTCTCAATACTACCCGGCTATCTCCTAGTTGAGAGGTCTTATTTGGTGAGTTACTCAAATTCACTAGCACCACTGCTGCTATGTAAACAGTACTCATTACACTCTCTAAGATGATTATTGTAAGGGCATCTATTTCTTTACTACCCACAAGGGGCTAAACACAGAGAGGATAAACAAGGACAGACAAACGGATAAAGTCGATTATATCGACACCAGTGCATAACTGGTACTTAATTTATCGACCCCAAAAGGATGAAAGGCAAAGTTGGCTTTGGCGGAATTTGAACTCAGAATGTAACGGCAGACGAAATACAGCTACGCATTTCGCCCGGCGTGCTAACAGTTCTGCCAGCTTGCCACCTATTGTAAGGGCATCTGGTCTTAGAAACCATGCCAAAGCAGATATTGGAATGTGGTGCAGTCCTCTAGGTCACCAGCTCTTATCAGACCAGATGTGTGTGTGTGTAAAAGAGAGAGAGAAGTGGGGAGCTTTTGAGAGAATGTGAAATAATTCTCTTCTGCGACATTGAATCTCAAACTATTATTTATAGCTTTGAGTGTGTGCTTTGAGATATTCCATGAATGAATGAATATTTGTTCCTTTGTTAGATATATATTTTTTTTTTACACAATTTTAAACACCACCACCCTGATTCTTTGTGTTTTATAAAAATTATTGATTTCTTCAGTGCAGAAACAGCACTATGTTTTATTTCAAAGGAATAAAAAAAGATTAATAAGACAGGGTCTTACCCAAGCAGGGAAATATTTTCGAGGATCAAAATAGTCTCCAGATTTATGCTTTTCTGGATAGTAGTTACCAAAATCAGCCTGTAGAGCAAAAGCTGCCAACTGGAAACAACGTTCCTTACTGCAGAAGTGCCGGTATTTCAAAACATTCTCTTTCAACTGTAGATAGTACAAATGTCTAGTTACTTTTTCCCTGAAAGGAATGAAAATATAGGAACTTTAGAATATAGCAGTGCATGTGACACGGACCAGGGCAATACATGTATCATGGATTATGGCAACACATGTAGCATGGAATTAATACAAAAACTAATATAAAATAATTTAGGAAGTTTATTGTACATAGAATTAGAAACAAGTGAATTTAAAATAGACACACACACACACACATATATATAATAATAATTTGAAGGAATATTATTCCTAACTTACAGGGAAAAATTCAATTTAGAAATACTAAATCAAATTTCACAAAATATAATATATATATAAAAATTAGAAAATACCACCTTTTATCAATTCAAAATGAACAATTAAATTACACCATCTAGAAAATTACATATAATAGAAATATTAAAATTAAATTAACAATAATATACCGATGATTGAATTGATAAAAGGTGGGTTTTTTCTAAATTACCATATATATATATATATATATATATATATATATGGTAATAAAAAGATAGTTAAGGTCTAACTTAATATTTTAATGAGCTGTTAGTCTTGCTGTTGATAAAGATTTCACACACACACACATAAAAGTTAGATGCTAAAAAATCAAGGGTTAAAATGAAAACAAGAAGAGTGGATGTGTTTCTGAGGGTAACATCTAGGGTACAGTTTCCAGTTACTTTGAGAACCTCCAACCGATATATAGAAAGTATAGTATCAAAGAAGTTAGGTGTCTGTGCCAGATCTCTTATTCTGACTATCATTAATCATATCTTATAGTAAAACCTCCTTTACCACACCATGTCTGTCAGACAAATCCTCCCATATCATCATTTTTCATCAAAAAAAAATCTCTAACCCTTATTTTGGGTCAAAATATTAAAGATCTTCAATCTCTGGCTTCAATATTAGCAAACTATGATGGGCACAGATTGTAAGCCCTTTCTTTCAGTTACATAGTTTCTGTGCACGCACGTGTATGCATGCATGCATACACACACATATATATATAAAATGCCCAGAAGAGGCCATTGTTTATTTATTACATCGTAACATACTTTAAAGTGAAAGTACGAACACTAACAAATGGCTGAAATATCACATAGGAAAAAATGAAGAACTTAATATGACTGTGCAATGATTAAAAAGTATATATTCTATGTGTATTCTGTTTTCTTTAAACTATTATATATATATATATATATATATATATACATACATACATACACACATGTAGTAAGTAGCTTGCTTACCAACCACATGGTTCTGGGTTCAGTCCCACTGTGTGCCACCTCGGGCAAGTGTCTTCTACTATAGCCTTGGGCCTACCAAAGCCTTGTGAGTGGATTTGATAGATAGAAACTGAAAGAAGCCCATCGTATATATATATAATATATATATATATATAGATTGATATGCCACCACTTGACAACCAGTGTGTTTTTGTCCCTGTTCCTTAGCGGTTTGGCAGAAGAGATCAACAGAATACCAGGATTTAAAAAAATAAAAACTAGGGGCGATTCGGATGACCAAAAATTCTTCAAGGCAGTGCTCCAGCATGGCCAGAGTCTAATGCCATTAAGGAAGCTCACACACATACATAAAACAATGATCAGTCACTTCAGAAGAGAGAGAGAGAACACCTTTGTAGCTTACCTTAATAAGCAAACTTCATCAACATAAAATTGTACACGAAAATAGACAATTAACAGAGGTTTGCCTTTGTTATCAAAACCCTGAAATTGCAAAAAGACACTCAATAAATACATAATTAAAAAAATTAACAACAGTAAAAACAGAAAAAAAGTATAATAAAAAAAAACCCCACTTGTTTATATACATCCTGTCTCATCATAAACAAGTTTACTTTCCTACAAGTCTGCATAACTCAACATAAAGAAAATTATTAGTTTATAATGAGATCTGATGGTAATTAACATTTTATTTTTACATCTGATGAGCTGAAATAAGGAAATACCAGCATTATTTTTTATTGTTGTAGTTGTTTCTAGAATTGGTTTTTGTTCTACATTTGGTTGTTGTATATTATTGGAAGAAGTGTCTATTAGCACTTGTAAGCAATTGGTTGGTTGCATATATCATACTTAGTGCAAAACCATCAGAAGTTGGTTTACAGATGCTCTAACTAAAACATTAATGAGTCCTAGAAAGCCTATGAAGATCCTGGGCACTAACCCTTTTCATCTTACTAAACCCTAACCCCAACTAAAGTCAGTAAGATGAATAAAAAAAAAAATATACCTTTAAAAAAAAATGGGCATGTAATGTTTTGGCACAGACATTTTGGTACAGCTGATGTGATTAGGGCTGGATTAGAACCCACAGAGGCCCTAAGTCTTTAAAAGATTTTGGTGTCACCATATATATATGTGATTCAAAATATAAACAATAAACCATAAAATAAATCCTTATTTTTCCAAATGAAGCAAAAGTAACAATAAAACGAAAAATGTTTATTTTATTGTTTATATTTGAAAAGTTTTCTCATTTTAATTGCAAAGTCTTTGATCAGATTCTCACTATGACACCATGAACACTCTGAAAGTATATTTCTGATCACATAAACCACTTCAAATATCTTAGCAAGTTTAAAATGATTTCTTTTGTGCCATAGACCATTTACCATTTTGTGGTTCCCCCACCCACACCTTGATGCCCTAAATACAAGGTTATTTTGCTGAATGGTTAATCCAGTGCTGGATGTGATACTGACTTATTTCACAGCAGACATCTTCAGGTTTCTCTCATTATCTCTTTCCCCCTCTGTTTACGTGTGAACATATTTCTCTGTGTGTACAAGAGGGTAAGGTTTTATATCAATTATGTTAAATTACTGTGGCACGTAAAAGGCACCAACGAGCGTGATCGTTACCAACGTCGCTTCACTGGCATGTGTAAAAAGATTCGAGCGAGGTCATTGTCAGTACTGCCTGTCTGGCCCCCATGCCGGTGGCACGTAAAAAGCACCCACAACACACTCTCGGAGTGGTTGGCGTTATGAAGGGCATCCAGCTGTAGAAACTCTGCCAGATCAAGATTGGAACCTGGTGCAGCCATCTGGTTCGCCAGCCCTCAGTCAAAATCGTCCAACCCATGCTAGCATGGAAAGTGGACGTTAAACGATGATGATGGTGACTTGTATGACTGAGCCAAAGTTCCCTAAAGGGAACATGTATAAGCTCCCAGGTAAAGGTGAGAAACCATTTACTGTGATACCTGCTAAAAGGAACCAATATTTAGTATTTATATGAATATAGATGAAAAAAAATAAATTTCTCATTTTAGAAATAAGCTTCCGAGAAGTCAATCATTGCTTACCTCCCCTCGTCCAGACTTCCATCCTTTTGTTGCTTGTTTGTGAATTTTTTCATCCAAGTTAACAAAGTGATGTTCGCCGTCTAAAAAGCAAAATGAAATACCATAAGATTATATAACCATGTTTACTGTAAAGATAGGTATGCTTGCGTGTAAACATATTTACGATAATGGCACACATAATTCGACTTAATTCCACGTGCGGGCGGGCTGGTGTGGGCATTTTACATTCCATAAGATTTTGTTCTTCGTTATATCATGTTTACTGTGCTTCGAAGATTTATGATCAAAAACTCAGCCGCGCGTGCGTGCGTGGTAAATGGTAATAGTGATTGTTTTAATGTTCTTTTACCTCATGCTGTTATATATTAC
This sequence comes from Octopus sinensis, assembly GCF_006345805.1. Lineage (NCBI taxonomy): Eukaryota > Metazoa > Mollusca > Cephalopoda > Octopoda > Octopodidae > Octopus > Octopus sinensis. The sequence goes on along the minus strand of NC_043000.1, from coordinate 14,779,124 downwards.
GGTGATTCTGTGGCCCTCCATGCTGCCACCTGTCATACATAACTGTCATTTAAATTGTCAGTGACGCTCATTAACCTCACCACTCATTATGTCTTCCTTCATATTCACACAGGAGGCGCAATGGCCCAGTGGTTAGGGCAGCGGACTCGCGGTCGTAGGATCGGGGTTTCGATTCCCAGACCGGGCGTTGTGAGTGTTTATTGAGCGAAAACACCTAAAAGCTCCACGAGGCTCCGGCAGGGGATGGTGGTGATCCCTGCTGTACTCTTTCACCACAACTTTCTCTCACTCTTACTTCCTGTTTCTGTTGTACCTGTATTTCAAAGGGCCGGCCTTGTCACTCTCTGTGTCACGCTGAATATCCCCGAGAACTACGTTAAGGGTGCACGTGTCTGTGGAGTGCTCAGCCACTTACACGTTAATTTCACGAGCAGGCTGTTCCGTTGATTCGGATCAACCGGAACCCTCATCGTCGTAACCTATATATTAAGGTGATTCTGTGGCCCTCCATGCTGCCACCCGTCATACATAACTGTCATTTAACTTGTCAGTGACGCTCATTAACCTCACCACTCATTATGTCTTCCTTCATATTCACACACACACACACACACACACACACAACTCTGCCTGAAGATAATGAAGTTGATAAATTAAAATCTCAAAACACATTGGACAGCATTTGTAAAAAAAAAAAATTATTATTATTATTATTGAGAGAGCTGTGCAATGCCATCAAAGTGACACTGGGGTAAAATATACGAAGCCCAGTATACCCATCATGACTACCCGTCTGATAAGGGTACACCAGGCACATGCATTACAACCACATGTGCATGACATGGCAATCTCTGATCAAGATAAACAGCGCATGACCTTGCAGATGGGGCTGTTAGAATTTTCTTCAGGTCGAGTAGCCCATCCCACTCAAAAGGTCCCTGAATAAGGATTTGTTTAAGGATGCTGAAAGAAACAACAGAATTTCCAAAGGAGAATTATTTAAACGCCAAAGAATCCATCTCAGCACATGGCTATAATGCTCCCCTACTAATCTTGCTCGTGATCAGAGATGCACATATCGTCAGCCACTAAGGGACATGCTCAACTGGTTAAGGTCAAACAACTGACAAGCAAATCTGTGGTATTGGGCTGAATATTTACTGTAGCCCATCTTTTATACCAAGACAAAACAACGAACATGATATTATTATTATTATTTCAATAAAACAGTCAGGTGTGTGTGTGTGTGTACATGGGTAATGCATGACCGTAGCATTAAGAAGTTTGCCTTGCAATATGAGGGTCCAACAACATTGGGTTGATAGCATCTTTAAGACAGAATCTGTCACAGGCCGGATTAATAATTCTAAAGGACAACCTAGTTCCACAGTATCTTGCAATGATTCTGCCTTAGAATTACATTAAGAGTACATGTGTCTGTGGAATTCAGGGCCATTTTAGATTGATTTAATGAGTAGGCAGTTCAGATGATCAAAGAACTGGAATACTCACAGTTGAAACTGTTAGAGATCCTCTATATACATGTGCATGCGTGTGTGGAGCAAAGGTGAGCAAGCCATGATTTGTGAACTGAGGCGCAGGAGTGGCTGTGTGGTAAGTAGCTTGCTTACGAACCACATGGTTCCGGGTTCAGTCCCACTGCGTGGCACCTTGGGCAAGTGTCTTCTACAATAGCCTCAGGCTGACCAAAGCCTTGTGAGTGGATTTGGTTGAAGGAAACTGAAAGAAGCCCGTCGTATATATGTATACATATATGTGTATGTATAAGTTTGTGTGTCTGTGTTTGTCCCCACAACATCGCTTGACAACCGATACTGGTGTGTTTACAGCCCCATAACTTAGCAGTTCGGCAAAAGACACCGATAGAATAAGTACTACGCTTACAAAGAATAAGTTCTAGGGTTGATTTGCTCAACTAAAGGCAGTGCTCCAGCATGGCCACAGTCACATGATTGAAACAAGTAAAAGAGTAAAAGAGCGTATGTGGCTCTAAAAGGCATTATCTACAGCTCCTAATCTTGTGATGTGGGGAAAGTGTTACTTTTCCTAAATCAGATTTAATGGTGCTACTTTGGCATGTGGTCTATAACCTAAAGGGTTACTTTTGGTTTACTTTTCAATTTCTAAAAACACTTAGCATGTTTGCTAAAGTTGTTTTACAATAAACTCTTTTGCTCATACTTAGCATTGTAAATGTATTTTCTCAAAATTCTTACAATTTTTAAGAATAATAAAACCAGGTTTCATTTATATTTAGTAAATAATAATAATAAGAAACCAAAAAACAATAAATAATTAAAATAAGCACATAGATCACACAAGTCTGGCAGCCATGTGAGTTTTGCAATGTGAAGAAACTAAAAACTAACCTAAAGAAATTGCCCTTGAAGTTGTAGATCACATGCTAAAGTAGCACTAATTTAACACTCTACCAGGTGAATTTTGAAGTATTAACTGTAACCATGGAGACTCAACAAAAGCCTTCAACTAGTAGAAATTTATCAAACAATGCAGCTGTAATTTTTTCTTATTTCTCAATCATCATCATCATCATTGTTGTTTAACATCCGTTTCCATGCTAGCATCGGTTGGACGGTTCGACTGAGGTCTGGGAAGCCAGGAGGCTGCACCAGGCTCCAGTCTGATCTGGCAGTATTTCTACGGCTGGATGCCCTTCCTAACGCCAACCACTCCGCGAGTGTAGGGGGTACTTTTTATGTGCCACCAGCACAGGTGCCAGGGGAGGCTGGCAACGTGCACGATCGGTTGGTGCTTTTTATGTGCCACCGGCAAGGAAGCCAGTCAAGGCGGCGCTGGCATTGGCCGTTGTTGTTCTTGAACATAGAAAGAACTTCCTATGTAGTTCTTCTTATCAAGCAACTTGCTTTCCTCAGCAGAGGGAGAGAGAGAGAGAGAGGCTAAATTACTACTAAATGTAGGTAGTTTTTATTATTTTTATTTTGCTTCATTAATTTCATGCTAGAGATTATTTACTGCACCACACAAACAAATAGTCATCAACATTATTTAATCAAATTTGGGGGTTGTACACCTTTAAATTATCCAAAATTCTTCATCAGCATCACTTCTGTGTATCTTTTGATATTTCCAACCTGGTATATAATAAGGCTTATGATATACCTTCTTCCTCCAGTTAGTTACTGTTCTTTATACACACACACCACCACCATCTCAATCTTCTTTGTAGCTTTTATTCCAATGTATTATCTCCAATTTTCCCTTTACACCATTATATAATGGTGAGGTATAGCATTTTTTTTTCATTTTATAACTCCACTGTCCAGATAATTCTAATGGATATCAATAAAAATGTTAGCTTACACACATATAATATATATACAATTAATTTGATTTGACCAGGTAATAACTTGACATGCTTTAAAATGTGCCAGTTTTATTTTAAGTAATTTGTAGAAACTTAACCAAATAAACAGCTTCTTTGTAAGACAACTGAAAGATTGAGTTGTCTCAGATATGATAACTTCTGTTCTACTTTAACCCTTTAGCATTTAAACTAGCCATATCCAGCCAAAATATTCCACCTGTTTTATGTTCAAATTGACCCGATTCAGCTTCAGCCACCTACATAAACCACTATGTCGTTCTAAAGATAAATTATCACATCGTCGGAGTGGCTGTGTGGTAAGTAGCTTGCTTACGAACCACATGGTTCCGGGTTCATTCAAACTGCGTGGCACCTTGGGCAAGTGTCTTCTACTATAGCCTCGGGTCGACCAAAGCCTTGTGAGTGGATCTGGTAGACGGAAACTGAAAGAAGCCCATCGTATATATGTATATATATATACATATATACATATACATATATATATGTGTGTGTGTGTGTGTGCGTGTGTATGTATGTGTGTGTTATATGTTTGGGTGTCTGTGTTTGTCCCCCAACATCGCTTGACAACCGATGCTGGTGTGTTTACGCCCCCGTAACTTAGCGGTTCGGCAAAAGAGACCGATAGAATAAGTACTAGGCTTACAAAGAATAAGTCCTGGGGGTCGATTTGCTCGACTAAAGGCGGTGCTCCAGCATGGCCACAGTCAAATGACTGAAACAAGTAAAAGAGTATAGGTGATAATGCAGGATTAAATTCAAAACAGTGTATGTAAATATGCACTACATTTGACAGAGAAATCTGGAAGCTAAAAGGTTAAATACTGACGTGTGTGTGTGTGTGTGTGTGTGTGTGTGTGTGTGTGTGTGTATGTATGTATGTGTATATACAGGCACACATGCACACACACTTTTTATGAATTTCATTTTTGCATTTATCTTTTACTTATTCTAGTCACTGAACTTTAATCATGCTGGAGCAATACTTTGGAACAAATCAACCCCAATATCTATTTTCAAGTTTGACACTTATTCTATCACTCATGAAACATTGGTCAGCCAGAGGCTATAGCAAAAAACACTTGTCTAAGGTGCTGCACAGTGGGACTGAACCGGAAAACACAAGGTGCTAAAGCAAGATTCTTACCTACACAACCATTATAAATTGTTTTGAAATCTCATAATCTTCCCCATTTTAGCTTTATCATAATGAATTTATCTTCACACTCTTTCTCTAAAGCTGTTATAAAATGGCTTAGGTGCAGCATTTTATATTTTATAATTCCAATATCCAGACACAATTCTAATGGGTTTTCTATCAAAATATTTACATATTTTTATCTTTTACTTTGTTTCAGTCATTAGACTGTGGCCATGCTGGGGCACTGTCTTTTAGTCGAGCAAATCGACCCCAGGACTTATTCTTTGTAAGCCTAGTATTTATTCTATCGGTATCTTTTGCTGAACAGCTAAGCGATGTTGGAGGACAAATACAGACACACACACATATACACTGACACATACATACATATATACACATACACACATATATATACGACGAGCTTCTTTCAGTTTCTGTCTACCAAATCCATCCACAAGGCTTTGGTCAGCCCGAGGCTATAGTAGAAGACACTTGCCCAAGGTGCCACACAGTGGGACTGAACCAGGAACCATGTGGTGGTTGGTAAGCAAGCTACTTACCACACAGCCACTCCTATGCCTATGCAAAAGGAAAGGTCGACTTCAGCGGAATTTGAACTCAGAACACAAAGACAGATGAAATACAAGCAAGCATTTCACCCGGCGCACTGTTTCTGCCAGCTTGCCACCTTTTTGTGGAAACTTTACTAGATATACAGCTTCTTTGTAAGAGAGCTGAAAGAGTGTGTCTTGTCAAATATGGTACTTCTGTTCTATTTCAAATACTGGTGTGCGTGTGTGTGTGTGTACACAGACACCCACATGCACACGTCTTTATCAATTTGATTTTATCTTTTACTTGTTTCAGTCCCTGATCTGCAGCCATGCTGGGGAATCACTTAGAAAGGTTTAGTCAAACAATCAACCCCAATACTTACTTTTTTTAAAAAAAATACTCTGGTACTTATTCCACCAGTCACTTTCATTGAACTGCTAAGTTACAAGGGCGTAAACAGACCAACACTGGCCGTCAAGCAGTTTGAAGGGAAAAAGAGAACAAACAGAAAAACACACAATTCACACCGACTGGTTCAGTGGTACCTTGGGCAAGTGTCTTCTACTATAAGTAGAAGACACTTGCCCAAGGTACCACTTAGTGGGACTGAACCTGAAACCACATGGTTGAAGAGTGAGCTTCTTAACCACGCAACCATGCCTGCAAACTTTCAGAGACACCATCCGAGTGTGATCGTTACCAGCATCGCCTTATTGGCACCTGTGCTGGCGGCATGTATAAAAAGATTCCAGCAAGGTCATTGCCAGTACTGCCTGACTGGCCCCGTGCTGGTGGCACGTAAAAAGCACCCACTACACTCTCGGAGTGGTTGGCGTTATGAAGGGCATCCAGCTGTAGAAACTCTGCCAGATCAAGATTGAAGCCTGGTGCAGCCATCTGGTTTGCCAGCCCTCAGTCATTCGTCCGACCCATGCTAGCATGGAAAGCGGACGTTAAACGATGATGATGATGATGATACCAGCCCGGCTGGTAGTAATGTCTTGTTTTCATAAGTTTTAAATTAAAATCTTCCACCAAACCTTAGTCACAGTTTATGTTCCTAACACTGTCTGAATGATAACTAAGTTATTTTACTAAATTCTTTGTTATATTTAAAAGAAACTGAAAGAAACCACAGAGCATCTCAAAATAAACACAGTAACAAAAGGGTTAAAGGGTGAACCCCTTTCAAAAATGTTTAATATAACAAATGTATTTTCAGCATGGATACTTTTCCCATGGTTCTTTTCAAATCTAACCACTGAGAGACTACCACTTTTACTCACTGAAACAATTCCATTATTCTTTTTTTCTTACTTTATTTTTTTATCACTGACATACTACAGTTTTTACTTTCAAGTACCATGCATCTATAAATGAATAAGAATATTCTATTGAATTTTTTACACGCTCAAGGATTTTCTTTGTTTTTTTAACGTCAATATGACTTTTGTAACATCAATATGTCCAAATTTCATTCCCATTTTAAAATCCTCAAACAAAACAAACCTTTGTTTCCCTCAGTTTAACAATACTTCTGTATTGTTAAATTAAAACACACACACACACACAGAAAAAGCATTTAACTCCACACCCACAATTTACTATTAAACCATCACTTACACCAAGAGTTGTTAACTATGAATTAGAAATCTACAACTGATTTCAATTGTTTGTGAATGCATGTGTGGGAGTGAGAAAGAGAGAGGAAAAGGGGGAGGAAGGGAGTGAAAGAGAAGGAGTGTGTGTGTGTGTGTGTGTGAGAAAGTTTTCATTCAAATTGTCTTTCCATAGCATTGGACAAAATGGTGAGGTTATGTTTACATCCTCAGTAGACAAAAACCTGTAGCTCAGCACTTTTCTGATTTGTTACAAGTAGAATTTTAAAAAATCTCTTACTGGAAAAACAGGTAAAGGTTAGCAACAGGAAGAGCATTCAGTATAAAAAAAGCATAGGTGTATATGTGTGTGTGTGTATATATATATATATATATATATATATATATATATACTTTATTTTAAGCAGCAGAAAATTCAACAAAATCTGTTACTCTGAGTTTCTCGTTGCCGTTCATCAGACAGTTTTTGATAAACTGTCTGATGAACGGCAACGAGAAACTCAGAGTAACAGATTTTGTTGAATTTTCTGCTGCTTAAAATAAAGCATATTACTCTACCACTGGTATTTGAGTACTCTTTTTTCCACCTTGTTTCACATTTATGTGTTTACTCCGGTATATATATATATATATATATATATATATAAGGTGTATTCTGTTAGGAATGTATTAGAGTACAAAGTAGAGCTTGTCCACATGTATAGTGTTTATTAAATAGCTGTCTAAACGTACTCATTCTTGACTATTTGTTCAATTTTATACATACATACATATATATATATATATATATATATATATATATATATATTTATATATAAACACACACACACACACTCATGTACATGCATACATGTGTATCTGTAAATTATAGTTATTAGAATCTCATTCCAAGAAATAAAAGAAATATCTGATGTTTTGAGTATATAGAAATACAGAAATCTATCATGCTTAATGTATGTTTGTATGTGTGTGTCTTTGTCACCTTCCACTGCTGCTTGATGACGCTGTTGGTTTGTTTATGTCCCCATAACTTAGTGGTTCAGCAAATGAGACCAATATATTAAGTAGCAAACTTCAAAAAAAAAAAAAAGAAGTTCTGGTGTCGGTTTGTTCAACTAAAACCCTTTAAGGTGACTCCCAGTATGACTGCAATCCAATGAGTGAAACATGCAAAAGATATAAAAGATAAATACAAGCACCCCAGTTCATATCAAGCCATGATGAAAATGATTGGAAATGAGGATGAGTATTTAGTAGTAAGATATTCTATAGAAATGTGGTGTCCTTACAGATCATTAATATTTAGTAGTAAGATACACATGAAATAAATTCTGTAAAATATCGGATGGCTCACTAGAAATAGTTGATAGTTTTTGTTATATATATATATATATATATATATATGTATATATAAGTACATTAAAGTACATTCTGTTCGCCGGGTATATTTTGCGTCTGCGCAATGGTCCGAAAAGTTAGAGAATGCAAGTCGGTAGAACCGCACATGCTTCTAACGATATGTACTTCTAGGATAACAAAGGCTGCTTACTGAAGAGTCTAGCCTTGGCAAATAAATTATACTTTTCTGTTAAAAAAAAGACGAAACTGCAGTATAAGATGAGCCGAGTTTGTAAACGTTTTTGATTTTCATTTCATTGAATTTATCTACTTTTTGTGTATCTAGTACTTGCTTCTTCTTTTAGAGGCCTTTTAATGTACTTATATATGAATAACATATAGCCTAATGGCTAATTTGTCTTTTGTGCTAGATCACCGGTAATAAGAATTTATTTTATTACCCTTTTTACTATGTTTATATATATATATATATATATAGGGTTGTCCAGAAAGTTCATGCCGATTTTTAAAGGTAAGAAAATGGTCAATAAATACTTGCCATTACATTTTTAATCAACCAAATATGAACCATTTTGTTGCACAATGCATCTCCATCTTTCCTTTAACTTGAAAATACCCTCTTCCCAGAATTGAGGTGCCTGGGAGGGTAAGTTGAAAGGTAAGCTACTAAAAATCGGCACAAACTTTCTGGACAACCCTATATATATATATATAATATATATATATATATATATAGTCCAGATCGTATCCTGATTGCAAACAGTAACCTGATGCCAATGATCAGAATAGTTCTAAGACAACAAATGTAAAACAAATCTTCACTATATCTGAAATAAAGACAAGATCCTTATGATCGGAATGCATTTGATCACAGATCTACTGGATCAAGTTCTGCAGTTAAGCAATAACAACATCTGCCTCTTTTGCTTGTACAAATGTTTCTTTTACACAGATGACTTCCCATGGTAAAATGAAAGTTGGTACATTTTTACTCCAATCAAAACAAAACAATTGCAATAAAACATAACAAGGCCCAAATAGAGAAGCATAAGCAGTAATCAGAAACACTGTACATTAGCTACATGTGGAGACGCAATGGCCCAGTGGTTAGGGCAGCGGATTCGCGGTCATTGGATCGCGGTTTCGATACCCAGACCGGGCGTTGTGAGTGTTTCTTGAGCGAAAACACCTAAAAAAGTTCCACGATGCTCCGGCAGGGGATGGTGGTGATCCCTGCTGTACTCTTTCACCACAACTTTCTCTTACTTCCTGTTTCTGTTGTACCTGTATTTCAAGGGGCCGGCCTTGTCACTCTCTGTGTCACGCTGAATATCCCCGAGAACTACGTTAAGGGTGCACGTGTCTGTGGAGTGCTCAGCCACTTACACGTTAATTTCACAAGCAGGCTGTTCCATTGATTCGGATCAACCGGAACCCTCGTCGTCGTAACCGACGGAGTGCTTCCATCCACATTAGCTACTTCATCAATTCCTAATATTTCTTTCTTTATTGCCCACAGGGGGTTAAACATAGAGGGGACAAACAAGGACAGATAAAGAGATTAAGTCGATTACATCGACCCCAATGTGTAACTGGTACTTATTTAATCGACCCCGAAAGGATGAAAGGCTAAGTCAACCTCAGCAGAATTTGAACTCGGAATGAAATACCAGCAGATGAAATACCGCTAAGCATTTCACCCAGTGTGCTAACAATTCTGCCAGCTTGCTGCCCTTTTCGCTTGACTTGCTAATGATTTTGCCAGCTCACTCATAAATTCCTAATATTGCTTTCAAATTTTGGTGCAAGACCAGCAATTTTGAAGGAGGGGCAAGTTAATTTATTTGACCCCAATGCTCAACTAGTACTCATTTTATTAACCCTGAAATGCTGAATATCCTAATGTAAGCATACATGATCAAATTAAAGCTTCAAAAAGATAACCATATATACATACAAATATAAATATGTATATTTTGTGCATGTGTAAGGTATGCATTGTGAACATCTATGAATATATTCACATGCTGGTATCACATAACAGGCACCTGTGCCAGTGACATGTAAAAAATTCCCTTTAAATTGTCTGTCCTCTCTGTGTTTAGCCCCTTGTGGGTAGTAAAGAAATAGGTATGAAAACTGAACTGAAGATAGTAAGTTAGGCTTTTTTACCAACCTACATGTGCAAAAGTAAATGTGTTTCTGAATATACTTGCCTTTTCTTGTAATTGTATGGATGTATTTGATGACTGCAAATTATCCAGAGAAATATCAAACTATGAAACACATCAACACAGCCTTTAAATGATGAAATCTAATGAGAAGAGAACCAGGTCTTTTGGCTCATAATTCCTAATGGTTGGCCATATGGTATCAGTAGTTGTGGCAGATTGCTTAAAGTACTTAACTAATTGTCCAAGAGAGCAAGTTGAAGAATGAGCAAAGGTAGCTTCATTATGTTTTAGGTAAGACACAGCATAACATGCTTTGGTGAACCAAAGCTTATTTTGTTATTGTAATTTCACTCGTCCATAAAAACATCTAGTGCTGACAATCCAAGAAATTGTCTAAATTTACAAATCTAGCTCACTCATGAAAATACAAAATAAACATTTTCCATTACAAAGGAAAAAAATAATAGATAAAAGCAGTATAGTTATCTGTTATCTTAATAGTCACGTTGCTAATTACAAAGCTTCACTTATAAATGAAGATGTTTTGATTGATTTATGATTTATTCATTGTATAAATACTAAGTGAAGATAAAAATCTATACGTTCCTAGAAAGCTCAAAAGGTTTCTAAGAGATGCTTAACTCTAGTTCCACAGTGCTAGATGGTTAAGAGCGAAGATGTCAACTAAATGTATTATTTCTGGAAGATGAAATACTGAAATCCAATTCTATTTTGAATCCAACTTCAGATTGGGAGACGCAAGTGGGCCTGAAAGGCAGGCTGGTCTTCCCAGAGGAGATACAATAACATCACTCTTATCAGACATGTTTTGAATTAATCATGCATTATCTCATAGATTCAAAATTTCTATGATGTGATTGTGTATGGCTAGTTTAAATGCTAAAGGATTAATAGAAACAGATGTTTCAAGTCTTATTGCTGAAGACAGCAAGTCGATAACTATATCATTGGCCAACAGCTGTAAAGTAAAACTGACCCAAGTAACCACATATTCAAGGTCGTCAACCTTTAGGTTGGTCCTAAGACTTTGACCTTTTAGTATTTAGATTACTGTCAAATATTCACCTTGTTTTCAATTAATCACATTGTTTTCAATAAACCAAGCCTTATCTTTTAGATTTGAGATTTCAATGATGTGATAGTATATTCCTAGAATGACATTGTAGGGTAGGTGTGGGAAGCCAGATCTTGTCAGTTTGAACTTAAAACAGGTGGAATATTTGGGCTTGATATGGCCCATTTGAATTTTACTTAGCTACTTCCACTCAACATTAACTGCACTAAACCGTACACAAAAATTTACAGCATTTGCCTTTATCTACTATTGAACTATGGCTATGCTGGGGTATCACCTTGAAGGATTTTACTCAATCAGATTGACTGAAGTACTTAACTTTTAAATTCTGGTACTTATTCCATCAGTCTCTTCAGCTGAACTCCTTACATTACATGTACATCGCCATAACTTGGCAGTTTGGCAAAAGAGACCAATAGAATAAGTACTAGGATTATTTTCTTATAATAAAGTACTGAGGTTGATTCATTCAATAAAAATTCTTCAATCTGGTGCCCCAGCATGGCCACATTCTAATGGTTGAAACCAGTAAAATATAAAAGATAAACTGACATTTGGCTACCAAATAGGAGAGTGGGGATAAAACACGGACCCAAAAATACAAACACAACCCGTCTCATATATATATATATATATATATATATATATACACACACACACACACATATAAATTTGAACTTCTACACAGTTTCCATTTACTAAATTCATTCACAAAGTGTTGGCTGGCCTATGGTTATAATAGAAGACACCTACCCAAGGTACTGCACAGTGGAACTGAACCCCAAACCATGCAGTTGCAAAGCAAGCTTTATAACCACACAACCATGCTTGTGCCTTTCCTAATTTTACTTCAAGAGAAACTTTAAAACTGGTTTTAGATAATGTTCCGACTCATATTTTTAACACATGTCCAAAGAGAAATATGGGCGGAGAATAACAGGAGTCCAACTATAAAGTGTTATTAATATATTAATAATATCACAGTTTTCTCTCTTTGTTCTTTTTCTATATTAGTATGAATGAGCAAGTTTTATACATAGCTGAATGTAGACTCACATAACATCAGACACGACCAGCTGTAATGTTTATATCATGTGGGTTTTGTAATTTCAACACACAATGAATTGTATTCTTAAAGCCTGTACCCACACATATACATGATTCAGATGTGCTCTGATAAAAGATAGACCTTCTTAAGCAAAAACTGTTTTATGCATGTTTGTTTGTGTGTGTGAGTGTGTATGTGTGTGTGTGTGTATATATATATATACACACAAACATATATATATATATTGATGTTTGTTTTTATGTTGAATTATGATAAAAACAAATTAACATTATTCTTAAGCAGAAAAAACTGTTTTACACACATACAAATATGTTTTTATGTTGAGTTATAATAAAAACAATTAAGCATTTTTGTCAAGTACATTACTTTCACAAGTAGAAGGGTGGCAGTGACTCTGAAGTCATAGCCAACCCACTTCTTGTAAAAGTTTTAGAACTCTCTCTCTCTCTCTATATATATATATATATATATATCATCATCATCATCATCGTTTAACGTCCGTTCTCCATGCTAGCATGGGTTGGACGGTTTGACCGGGATCTGGGAAGCCAGGAGGCTGCACCAGGCTCCAGTCTTATCTGGCAATGTTTCTACAGCTGGATGCCCTTCCTAATGCCAACCACTCCGTGAGTGTAGTGGGTGCTTTTTACGTGCCACCCGCACAGGTGCCAGGCGAGGCTGACAATGGCCACGGTCGGATTGGTGCATTTTACGTGCCACCGGCACGGAAGCCAGTCGAGGCGGCGCTGGCATCGGACACGATTCGGGTAGTGCTTTTTACGTACCACCAGTCCAGGGGTCCTGGCATCTGCCGGGTGCCAATCATAGGATTGGTTCAATTTCGATTCCGATTTTGATTTCACTTGCCCCAACATGTCTTCGCAAGCAAAGGGGGTTGGCATGAGTGCCTGTCGTCGGATGAGGTTCGATATCGACTTCACTTGCCTCAACAGGTCTTTGTGTCCAAGGGAGGAAAGGCATGATATATATCATTTAAATTTACAGAAACCAAAAGATGATGACAAGTGCAGGAATAACTGGTATATTAGTTTAACACTCAAGAAAAATGGAAGAGCCTTTACATTTCGAGCCTATGCTCTTCAACAGAAAGGATTAAGACAAAAAAATGGAGAGAGAATGAAAAACAATGGAGAGAGAAAAAATTGTGCAGAGTTCAAAAGTCAAACATGATGAGGTTCAGGCATGGCTGTGTGGTATGAAATTTGCTTCCCAACCACATGGTTCCAGGCTCAGTCCTACTGTGTAGCACTTTGGGCAAGTATCTCCTACTATAGCCTTCGGTGAACCAAATTTGTGAGTGGATTTGGTAGACGGAAACTGAAAGAAGCCCATCATATATATGTGTGTGTGTATCTTTGTGTTGTCCTCCACCCCACTACTTAACATCTGGTGTTGGTATGTTTATGTCCTTGTACCTTAGTGCTCCATCCAAAGAGGCCAACAGAATAAACACCAATCTTTAAAAAAATATATTATGTATGGGGTCGATTCATTCAACTGAAAATTCTCCAGGGTGGCACCCCAGCATGGCTATAGTCTAATGATAAACAAGTAAAGGATAAAAGACATCAAGCTACAATGTAATTCTACAATAAAATTTTGCCTTTATGTTATTTCTAGATTTCACCCAAAATTATATTTGTTTAGCTTTGAGTTTAAATTTCACTCGAGAGATGCCCGAGATAAAGATCTATCATTGATTTTGTATCCAGTTCCCCATTTATTCTTTCATCAAACAGGAACTTCCTCAAAAATTTCCTCTTATCTTTGTTAAGAATGCCACCCTCTAGTTAGGATATCATTTCTGAAACAGATTGTATTTCTTGTTATTTTTACACAATTTTAGGTCATTGTCATCCAGTTTTCTTTCTGCTGCTGTAATGACCGAGTAGCAAGCTATTTACACAGAGGTCAGGATTCTAATCTGCTATAAGTATTTTGTTTTGTTTTAGGGCACACTAGAAACCCTTACTTCACCCAGCTGTAAGAAATAGTTACCATATCAGGCATGGCTGTGTGGTTAAGAAGCTTGCTTTGCAACCATATGGTTTCAAGTTCAGTCCCACTACATAGCACCTAGTGTTTTTTTTTTACTAAAACCTTGAGCTGACCAGTGCCTCATGGTAGATAAAAGTGTGAATGCCTGCTCTGTTGTGTTTGTCCCATCACTGTTTGGCCACCATTGTTGGTTCATTTGCATCCCCCAAACTTAATGGTTTAGCAAAAGATACTGACAGTATAAAGTACCAGAGTTATAAAAAAATATGGGTGTCAAAATTTTTGAGCTGATGCCCCAGCATGGCAGCAGTTCAATTACTGAAACAGTAAAAGGTAAAAAGGATTGTGTGTGTGCGTGTGTGTCCAACTTCAATATAAGGCCTCTACATCATCCATGGACTGACTATTTTACCTGGATACCACTAAAGCCATTATGAAACTTGGAAAAAAAGTACATTTAAAACTATATACACGCCTACTTTACTAAGTGCTCACTACAAGCCACATACAACTACTAATATATATATATATATACATTTCTGTGAAACCACACACACACAACATTTCAAAGACTAAGCTTTGTCTTCCGGCTATGAAATAATATTCAACCCTTATCAGCTGCTGACTCTTACAATGCACACAAAGACCCACACTAAAGTACTGCTCACATATCTATCTGGGAACAGTACTACTGTTAAGCACACACATATATAGGTGCAGGAGTGGCTGTGTGGTAAGTAGCTTGCTAACCAACCACATGGTTCCGGGTTCAGTCCCACTGCGTGGCATCTTGGGCAAGTGTCTTCTGCTATAGCCTCGGGCTGACCAATGCCTTGTGAGTGGATTTGGTAGACGGAAACTGAAAGAAGCCTGTCGTATATATATATATATATATATATATATATATATATATATATATCATCATCATCATCATCATTGTTTAGCGTCCGTTTTCCATGCTAGCATGGGTTGGATGGTTCGACTGGGGTCTGTGAAGCCAGAAGGCTTCATCAGGCCCAGTCAAATCTGGCAGTGTTTCTACGGCTGGATGCCCTTCCTAACGCCAACCGCTCCGTGAGTGTAGTGGGTGCTTTTTACGTGCCACCCGCACAGGTGCCAGACAGAGCTGGCAAACGGCCACGAATGGATGGTGCTTTTTATGTGCCACCGGCAAGGCTGGCAATGGACACGAACGGATGGTGCTTTTTACGATGCGTGTGTGTGTTTGTGCATCTGTGTTTGTCCCCCTAGTATTGCTTGACAACCGATGCTAGTGTGTTTATGTCCCTGTAACTTAGCGGTTCGGCAAAAGAGACCGATAGAATAAGTACTGGGCTTACAAAGAATAAGTCCCGGGGTCGATTTGCTCGACTAAAGGCGGTGCTCCAGCATGGCCGCAGTCATATGACTGAAACAAGTAAAAGAGTAAAAGAGTAAAAAGTATATATATCCAAAATAAGGCCACCCAACTGATTGATAAAAACTCACCACGTATTACAAAAACCTGGCCGACAGATACCCTATTCTCTGCCTCTTCTATTACTACTACTATGATGATTTCTGCCTCTCTAAATCAACAAGCTGTTTGTCACCTTCAAGCAAACTTACTTGATCCATCTAGTCTAATACAACCAGCTCTGCCCTCTTGGCTGTGTTCGTTCTCCCACAAACCAAACCCTCAGCAGTTTAACCCCATAAACACAGTTAAGCCGAACATTAACCCATATCAACCTGCCAGTATGTAACCACTCACAAAGGCTGAGTGACCCATCTTCTTCTCACTAAACAATTTTAAAATGTGTATGCATACACTCAGGTCCCCTCCATACACATGCAAGCATGTATCTGACTCATACACTGTTCACTTTCCAGACATTTGTACATTACTGCATATGCTTTATGCGCACTTTTGGCAAGTTGTGGTGCACCTGAGCACTGTATACAATAATTTCATTATTATTATTATTAAACAGATGTGAACAAATAAAGCATGCTTATGATTCTATATGCAAAGAACCCCTTCCAAACACACTTGTGGGAAACATAGAATATACTGCATATATATTGTACTTTAACCGTTCAACATTGACATAAAGCCAGCTCCTTCAATGCTACACCCCAACTCAGTTGAAGGGTCTTTGTCTTGTGAGTTACATGGTGACTTCACTAGTGCCAGTGTCACGTTAAAAGTACTCAGTACACTCTGTAAAGTGATTGTTGTTAGGAAGGGCATCCAGTCATAGAAACCCTGTCAAAACAGACAATTGGAGGTTGATGCAGTCCACTGGCTCAGCAGATCCTATTGCACCATCCAACCCATGCCAGCAAGGAAGACAGACATTAAACAATGATGAATGGGCATGGAATACAATGTTTATGTAGAATCTGTAATTGTCTATAATTCATGAACAAAACACTGCAAAGATTTGTCCTGTTATCCACTCTTTAATATATATATATATATATATATATATATATATACATACACACACACCCTGCCCATACTCCTTATATATAGAGTATGACTTGACTTGAGACAGCATTCACCCGAGGTGGGTTGAGCTGGCTTCATTCATCCTCAATGCTGCATCTCTCACAAACGCCAACCAGACCTGGCGATTTGAGGCTAACGACCGTGTGATCTCCAACCACTCCATGGAGATCGTGCAATATAGAGTATGGGCCTCTATTGAAAAACAACTGCTGCACAACCACACCATAACTATCCATAATCACTATTAAAGAGCATCAAATGCAACCAACCATAACATTGAACAGTATAAACACAAAACAGACAGACAAAAGATAAAAAGACCAAGTATTATGAATGTGACACGTCTTCCAAGACACAGAAGACATAAAGAAAACAGTACGATACACAAAGCACTCAGAGACACCCCATTTTGCCAACAAATACGTAACACCAATAAAAAAATAGATTAAGCTAGTTCAATAAAGGCCACTATCTCAGATCACAAAATAATGTACTTGACATTATCACAGGCTGTACAAGACAACAACTATAGTCAACCTACAAAACAGAAACCAAAATTAAAGACAAGCTGGGCAGGAACAATGGATGTTGCAGCACCAAGTACAACTCCTAACACATGTTGGGGTTATCACTCCACCAATACTCAGAACATTACTATGATGCTCTCTTAATACTATTGCTCAAAGCCCCTGACAAACACAAAAATAGCAACAACATTAATAACCTCCTCAATAGCCTGACCAAACAGGGAAATTTCTTTATTGTCAATAAACTCATTAGAAATAACAGCTACATCTTACCCAAACTGTACAATATTTACTTTAAAAATAGGGAAGGACATACTACGTAATATAGTTCTAGCTACTATACTTTTAAAATGAAGACGGTCCTGGCTGGACTAACAATGATAGGTTGGCTTGATTAAAACCAGCATGAGGATCAACTTTATTAGTTCCATATACTGTTTCAGGATGTACATCACTAGATGTAAGTGTAGAAAACTGCATCTGTCTTTCCCATTCTGGTGCTAGAATTAGGAGCCTAAAATCAAAACCAGCTGTCTTGGGAAAGAGATGAATCCATTAGATAATGTATACTGACATGATTCTATAAAAGAAGGTTATGGCTGAACTACCATTGAACATTGGTCAGCTCAATCAGGACTAAAAACAACAATGGCTTCACATAAACAAGATAGATGGTGAAGAGAATACAACATATACCAACTGCCACACTACAGCCATAAACTATTGAGTATTCTTTGGAGTGTGGCATGTGATCCTCAATTAACTAGTAGCCAGTATCTGCAAATAGTACCCAGGAATTGCAAATAGTACCCAGTATCTACAAATAGTACCCAGGATCTGCAAATAGTACCCAGGATTTGCGAATAGTACCCGGGATCTGCAAATAGTACCAAGGATCTGCAAATAGTACCAAGGATCTGCAAATAGTACCAAGGATCTGCAAATAGAACCCAGGATTTGCAAATAGTACCCAGAATCTGCAAATAGTACCCAGGATCTGCAAATAGTACCCAGGATTTGCAAACAGTACCCAAGATCTGCAAATAGTACCCAGGATTTGCAAATAGTACCCAGTTATTTTACTGACTGCTTAAATTCCATATATCTTCTCAATTTGGGCAACACACTAGTAGGTGTAGATATGACTGTGTGGCTCAGTCCAACTGTGTGGCACCTTGGGAAAATATTTTCTACTTTCACCCTGGGCCAACCAATTCTTTGTGAAGGAATTTAGTAGATGTAAACTGTGTGGAAGCCCATCATATGTATGTGTGTGTCTTTGTGATTGTACCCCCACCACTGCTTGACATTTGGTGTTGGTTTGTTCATGTTCTCATAACTTAGCAGTTCAGTAAAAGAGACCAATCAAATGAGTACAAGATTTCTAAAAAACGAAGTACTGGGATCAATTTGTTAGACTGAATACTTCAGGGTGGTATCCCAGCATGGCCACAGTCCAAAAACTGAAACAAGGGAAAAATAAAAGAATAGTAGTACCACCATTACTAACATCACCATGATGACCACCACCATCGCTACAGATTTTTTTTTTTTACAGGTGGTGTGAAACAAGATTTCTGAAAAATCCAGGTGAAACTAGTTATTAACTTGGCATCCACTGCTGAACCTTGCACAGGAAAACAGAAGCCAGGTCTCACATCAAGTATCAGGCTGCGAAAGTGATACTAATTACACCAGACAGAGCAAGGCTGGCTAACGTGTGTATGTGGAAACATATACCACATCTATGGGAGATTCTATGAGATAGCCAGTGATATCAGCAGGATAACTATTCAGACTAGTGAAGTCATCATGTCTGGGAATGTAAGTAGTTCTGTGACTAGTGGCTGCTACTGACAGTCTTTAGTTTCTACTCCATTGCCTGCTGGCATTAAATAGGGCAGCTGCTGCCCTGTTTCATACATCACTATGGCTACTGAGTTGGTTGGTACAACAATACACTGGTTGACTGGTTCATCTTCAGCTGCTAGCATTATTGTATTGTGAGGTATTATACAGGTTACAGTAATATGGCCACTGCACTATTAGACACTGTACTGACATCCTATGAACAGCAGCAGCTGTTGTGCAGATATACTCCTGACACCAACAGCTACTGCACAGATATACTCCCAACAAATACAGCTATAGTACAGATGTACTCCCCAAAACAGTAGATTGTGTACAATCATACTATTTTACATTTGATTTTAACTGAAACAATACTGGTGTACAACTTTTACATGAGCAAAGCTAAAACTATGAAGAGAAAAAAATTTGTACCAAGATTTACACTAAATTAGGAGTGCAACTTAAGCATGAGTAAATATGGTATTCCCAACAATAGTAGCTACTGCATAGACATACTCCTGACAACAGCAACTACTGTACGTATACACTTCTATAGCACAGACATACTCCAGCAACAGCTACTGTACAGATATACTCCTAACAAGAGAAGTCACTGTAACTGATATAATTCAGAACAAAGGAATTCTACACTATATACCAAAACAATTTCTACACATTTGCTGTTCTGGTGTGACATGACAGACACAAATATTACACTACTCACATAATGATAAAGAAAGAATCACTATATAGATATCATATGAGATACATAAATATATTTTATAAACAACAACAATATATTGTGGGAAAATATATATGTACCACAGACATATAGAAATTAGAACACTTGACCAAATGATAATACTACCTACAATAACATTCTATATCAGAGTGCACATTGCCATTTTACAGACAAATATGATTACACAGAAACGATAAATTCAACAAAACATGTCATAACTATTATAACTTTATATAAAATACACAAGATATCTAATCTTCTTATAATAATCACATTTTTTTTTAAATGAAAGGACACATTAGATAGTCTTAGATGCAGTGTTTTAGAAAAGGAAATTCATTGGTGGAATGGTCTTGATTATAAATCTGCTGTATTAGGGCTAACCAGGTATAAGACACAGGCAACTACTATAACATAATAACAGGAACTAAGTAATCAAATAACAGAGTAATCATAACACCAAGCCCTTACCTACCATTTAGCTAAAAATAACTCCAGCTCCCTTCTCTAACTGAAAATGTAATACTATTCTCGCTGATGAACAGCTTGAAGGGGGCAGAACATGTACCCAGTTTCTATATAAAGAATGAAAGAATGTCCCCTGCTCCCACTCCCTCAGTCTCTTCTAGATGGAAAAAATGCCATTTTATCTCCTGCCCTTGCACAATATCAAAATTATATCAGAAATCAATGAAAGAATTATTTTAGCTAGTAGAAAATGGTTTTTGCATTACTTCTAAAAATAAAATGGTAAGAAGAAATTTAGAAAAGGTAAATTTCCTTGTTGCAGCTGCTGTTGGATATGATAGATGAGCTTTTGCAAGTTTTACTTTCTTTTTTTCTTTCTTAATAATAGACAATGAAAGCAGGGCAGTGACCATAATCAATAGAGGCCTTCCCAGATTGATTGGTAAGATAGACATTATGCTTCAACATCTGAAGAGTGATGTGTGCAGGAAGAACATAGGTGGGGAGGAAATTCTAGAGGGTTGCAATTTCAGGGAGTAAAAACTGGGTGAAGCGTAACACAGTAGAGGTTTGGAAAGTGGAGACCTGGTTGTGTAGAGAAGATACCGTAAACGACAGCTAAAGTTTCCATCAAATCATTCTCTGCAGTGTTGAAATTACATATTCTATATTCTAATTTTTAGGACAATAATAAACACATACAAGGTAGCTTCTAAAAGATAGTTCTAACCTGCAAACACAAGCAAAGAAAATTAATAATGGAGAAAATTCTATGAAACCTTCCATCTGTAGAAACTAATTTTTCCCGACAAACTCTCTAGTATTGTGTGTGTGCATGCGATGTATTCAAAGCTGGGACTTCGATAATGTCCACTACTCTGGGTTTTCTCCATTTCTGTCACATTCTTCATTTTGACTTAGGTTCATGGGGTTATTTTCATTTCTAATTGTATTAAGGCTGGACACCTACCTTGCTATGCTGAACAAGGTGGCACTAAAGTGACTGGTGATTTATAAAACAGTACATTTAAAATAATAGACACAATTCATACATTACATTTGAGAAGATACATGATTTAATCAATAATTCTACCAGCTACCAATGGGTCTGGTTGGTTGCTCTTGTCTATAATGTCTAATATCTCATCAATACACATATTAGCATACACAACTTGTGGAAATATATATAAGCTATATACACAAACACTTTATTATCTTCTCTTCAGCCTGCTCAAATAATATTACAACATTCCAGTGGAGGGAATTAATTCCCAACACCAAAGGCACAAAGTATGTCTATCCTTAAATTAGTTACATGGAGTGAACTTTAACTAGAATCCTTCTTTAAGCTAATAACTTAGTGATGTGTTCTGTAGCTCTTCTAATTGTTTTTCTTTTATAACTTAACCACAAGAAGAGGATAGGTGCTTATAATCTCTCCAAGACTACCAAGATTGATGTGACTAATGTTAATGTTTGTAAAAATCCATGGATAGGAGGAAACATGATCCAAATGCTTGTCATATTTTCTCTGAAAGGCACTTAAATACTAGACACTGAAGCAGAATATCAGAAGTACTATCCATTTCTATAATTGCCAAAACAATCACATCTCTCCCATGCTTTAAGATGCCAGACACTAGTGCTCATACAACAGTCAGCAGGTCAAGACCTACAGACAAATAAATACATACATACACAAGTAGTAAAGTTAGAGAAGAAAATTTGGTTGATCATATAGCTGATTCTTAAGTTTTAACCCAGCCCATCCCAGTGGTTGAGGTCAAGAATTCAGCAGAAGTCATGGAATGGACAAGATAAAATATTTCAAATGTCATGGAATCTGAACTGTTAATCGTTTCCTCAACACAGATGCAGTTGCCAAGTAAAAGATAAGAAGCTTGTATTAAATATTGGTACATGGGGGGTAAATGTAACCTAAGATTGAAGGAAGGTTATGTGGTCAGATCTCAAAGACTTGTAGCAAACAAGCATTAATTCTAGATGCAAAAATGATTGGATGATGATGATGGAGCCATTCACTAAATAGTCTAACACAAATCATACAAACTCATTAATCACATTATCAGCTGGCAATAGCTTTGTGTTTATACATCATCATCATCATTGTTTAACGTCTGCTTTCCATGCTAGCATGGGTTAAATGATTTTGATATCATTACTTTCATGTCTACTTTCCGTGCTTGCATGGAGTTTGAGGCAGATTTTCTACAGCCAGATGCTTTTCCTGTTGCCAACATTTCCCTGTTTCTAAGTAAGGTAATGTTTCCCTATGGCCAGACATATTCTCAAAGAATATCAGAAAGGAATGATAATGTTTGTATGACAGTGACATTCATTTACAACTATTACATGATGTCAAGACAAGGAGACAGCAAAATGTATACACGCACTCTCCCCCCACCCCCACCCTACACACAAACAGGCTTCTCTCAGTTTCCCTCAACTAAATCCACTTATGAGGCTTCAGTCAGCCTGGTGCTACATAGGGGGACTGAATCCAGTACCATGTAGTTAGGAAGCAAGCTTCTTTTACTTGTCTCAGTCATTTGACGGCAGCCACGATGGGGTAGTGCCTTGAATTTTTAGTCAAATGAATTGACTCTAGTACTTTTCTTTTCTTTTTAAGCCTGGTACTTATTCTATCAGTCTCTTTTGCTGAACCTCTAAGTTACAGGGATGCAAACACACCATGACGATGGGTGAACAGACAGACAAACACACACACACACACATATATATATATAAACACAGAGATGCAGCACGGACTTTGTCAGTGAACAGGTCGCGGATTTTAGCGATGAAAATATTTTGACAAATTAAACTTAAATGTTGAAGTGAATCGAACGGCTTTTGTGTGTTTCTTAAATGGCTTATAAACACCTTCCACGCTGCAATTGTTTTCGTTTCAGCACACGATCTCAGATCAAATTACTTGCTATGCGAGTACATCTCCGTAATATATATATATCATCATCATCATTTAGTGTCCGCTTTCCATGCTAGCATGGGTTGGACGGTTCAACTGGGGTCTGTGAAGCCAGAAGGCTGCATCAGGCCCAGTCTGATCTGGCAGTGTTTCTACGGCTGGATGCCCTTCATAACACCAACCACTCCGTGAGTTAGTGGGTGCTTTTTACGTGCCACACGCACAGGTGCCAGACGGAGCTGGCAAACGGCCACGAACGGATGGTGCTTTTACGTGCCACCGGCACGGGGGCCAGGAGAGGCTGGCAATGGCCACGAATGGATGGGGCTACGTGCCACCGGCACGAGGGCCAGGCGAGGCTGGCAATGGACACGAATGGATATATAACAATTAATAAGAGGAATGACCACTAAAGTGGATTCCTATTTGCTAGAAATAGACGTCAAATCGCCTAAACACAAAGAGTGTGTTCTCAAGAAAAAACCCAGCAAATGCCAAAATGTAAAAAATAAGCAAGGCATTTACATTTTGGCATTTGCTGTTTTTTTTCTTTTCTTGAGAACACACTCTTTGTGGTAAGGCAATTTGATGTCTATTTCTAGTGTATAGGAATCCACTTTAGTGGTCATTCCTCTTATTAATTGTAATATAATTTTTTAATCTTTGGATTTTTTATTTTTTGAATATGTTAGACCAATGGTTTAAATTGATGTTAATTGATTGATATCAATTTCTACCCTCAGTATTTTAATTTATATAAATATACATATATATAGGTGCAGGGGTGACTGTGTGGTAAGTAGCTTGTTTACCAACCACATGGTTCCGGGTTCAGTCCCACTGCATGGCATCTTGGGCAAGTGTCTTCTACTATAGCCTCGGGCCGACCAAAGCCTTGTGAGTGGATTTGGTAGACGAAAACTCAAAGAAGCCCGTAGTATATATATATATATATATATGCGTGTGTGTTTGTGCATCTGTGTTTGTCCCCCCAGTATTGCTTGACAACCGATGCTGGTGTGTTTATGTCCCCGTTACTTAGCGGTTCGGCAAAAGAGACCGATAGAATAAGTACTGGGCTTACAAAAAGAATAAGTCCCGGGGTCGAGTTGCTCCATTAAAGGCGGTGCTCCAGCATGGCCGCAATCAAATGACTGAAACAAGTAAAAGAGTAAAGAGAGTATATGACAGGCATTCAGTTTCTGTCTACAAAATCCACTCACAAGGCTTTAGTTAGCCGGAGTCCACAGTCAGGCACTTGCCCATGGTGCCACACAGTGGAACTGAACCTAAAACCATGTAAGCTTCTTACCACACAGCCATGCCTGCGCCTCCACACAGCTATATAATTAGATTTTTAAAGTGGAACTCAAAGAAGTTTGTTTACAGAAGATGTGAGTCTGTGTCCCAAGAGCAGCCTTCTTTTTCCTATCCAAAAAAGCTTTTTAACCCACTTATGTACATGCTATTATTTTTGGCATTTTTCTACTTCCACTCTCTCTTTCTCCTTTACTCTTTTACTTGTTTCAGCCATTTTGACTGCGGCCATGCTGGAGCACCGCCTTTAGTCGAGCAAATCGACCCCGGGACTTATTCTTTGTAAACCCAGTACTTATTCTATCATTCTCTTTTGCCGAACCGCTAAGTGACGGGGACGTAAACACACCAGCATCGGTTGTCAAGCGATGTTGGGGGGGGGACAAACACAGACACACAAACATGCAGACACACACACACACATATATATATATATATATATATATATATATCTATATATATATATATATATATATATATATATATATATACATATATACGACAGGCTTCTTTCAGTTTCTGTCTACCAAATCCACTCACAAGGCATTGGTCAGCCCGGGGCTATAGCAGAAGACACTTGCCCAAGATGCCACGCAGTGGACTGAACCCGGAACCATGTGGTTGATTAGCAAGCTACTTACCACACAGCCACTCATGCGCCTGTTAAAATTGAATTATTCCATGTCTTTTGGAGTTTCTAAATTCTAATGACAGCTGGCTGGATGGCTAGACAGATAGACAGGCAGGCAAATAGGCAGACACAGAAATAAGTAGGCATACAGAGAGACAGACAGACAGACAGACAGATAGATGTGTGTGAGAGAGAGAGAGAAAGATGAAAAAACAAAAGCAAGTTCCACTTGTTTAAACCAAACAAGTTTAGCAGGAAAATAGCATTAACAGTAGCATTTTGACTTCTGCAGAAGACTCCAAACTGACGAAGGAGTATTTTTACATGTGTATCTGATGTATGAGGTCTCCTACCTGAGTGAGGCTCTAATGAGTCATAGCATGCTAATGGCTCAACAGAATGGTATAATGTATATTGTAGAGGAAGAAGATGCCAGAAATATGTTTTGGAAATCTTTGATGAAACTGGAGAAGAGTTATGATGATGATGAGGAGGAGGAAGAAAACGATGACGACAACATGATTATCATCATCATCATCATAATCCATCGCATTCATTTTCTTTGCTAAGCTGGAAAGGTTTACACTTGTAATTCCTTCCCACCTGTCTTTCTTAGCGCACACTCACACAGATGCTACACCACAATTACTTCAAACACTGTTTTACTTTGCACACTTTAACCCTTTAGTGTTCGCATTATTCTGCCGAAATTAATGCTTTTTCATCCACACTGTTTTGAACTAATCATGCATCATCTTGTAGCTATGAGATTTTGATGAGGTAGCTGTTAATCTTTCAAACGATATTGTAGGGTTGGTGTGAGAGACCAGATCTGGCCAGTTTGAACATAAAACAGGCAGAATACTTTTGGCCGGATATGGCCGGTATAAATGCATGCTAAAGGGTTAAACACCATCAATTGTTGATCATCACCAAAACCCAAAGCAAGCCTATGGTGCATGAGCTGCAAGAAATAGCAACCAAACCCATCTCAAATCTTACACTCTGCCCATTTGAAGAAAAAAAAAAAAAGAAAAAAAAAGTAGGGGTTAAGCAACAATAACAACCAGTAAGATACAAAGCTATTTCCTTTTATATGAATGACAATGTACAGGAATTGGTATATATTAACATTAACTTAAATTATATTATCACTGGTGCTTATTCCATAAATGCCTGAGAACGATAGGGAGATATATTCTGGTAGGATATTCAAAATTAAAATGGTGAAGTACTGAATTTTAAATTCTAAAAGAACCAAGGTCACTGATTGCTAGGTAAAAATGCTTCACAGCATTTCATCCCTCTTCAGGCTCTAAGTTCAAATTCCACTAAGACTGACCTTGTCTTTCGTGGCATTACTATTATTATTATTATTATTATTAGCTGGTAGAATCATTAGCATGCCCTTACATTCTGAATTCAAATGCAGAGGTTAACTTTGCCTTTCTTCCTTTCAGGGTCAACAAAATTAAGTACCAGTTGAGTATTGGGGTTGATGCAATCAACTTACCCACTCCCACTGAAATTGTTGACCTTGTACCAAAATTATTATTATTAATAATAATAATAATAATAATAATAATAATAATAATAATAATAATGATGGTGGTGGTGATGATGATGGCAACTTACATTGGCACAATGCCACAAATTTTAGGGAAAATGTGTAGCTAATTATGTTGCCCTCTTCCCAACTCCAGTACTTAACCGTACTTCTTTTATCAGCCCAGGAAAGATGAAAGGCACAGCTAACCCAGACAGAATTTGAACTCTGAAGACAAAGTGCTGTTACTAACTAAATACCATGAAAAAAACTTGTCTGGTGTGCTAGGAATTCTACTAACTGTAATAATAATAATAATAATAGTAACTGAAGCATAAGCAAAAAACCAAATGTTGTAAGTCAAAGAGATAGAATGCTATGATGTTAAAGCCTTTGTCAAGAGCATTAGGCTCTAGGGAGAGAACAAAAACAGTTTTAATAGTAGAATATAAACCCTCAATCCCAGAACTAGGTTTTATGTGTATGCCTCATAAATATCTAAAATGATTTTTTTCTTTTATGTCGAACTATGTAACAACTGACTTTTTGTTTGTGTTTTCAATCATGGACCACCTAATGTGAGAGGTTTTACTTTAGAGTTAACACTGCTCAGCTGACCCTCCTCACAATAGCTTTTTTTTTTTGTGAAACCTTCTGAGACATCAGTTTAATGATAAAGAATGGAGTGCGCTGGAGTTTGCTTTAGTTCTCATGGAGTTAACTAGTTGAAACATGCACCTATTCTTGAGTGGTACATCAGTCAATCACAGCATGGAAATCCCATTCTTTCTCTAAGTTCTGGTACTTGTGGCACCTAATTACAATTAGGAACTGTATCGTTCAGGAGCTCACTTTGCACAACCATGTAATTTCAGGTTCAAACCCACTGCGTGGCACCTTGGGATAGTGTCTTCTATTGTAGGCCTGGGCTGACTAATGCCTTGGGAGTGGATTTGGTAGAAGGAAACTATGTGCAAGCCTGTTGTGTGTGTATGTGTGTGTGTTTTGTGTTTATCCCCCCACACACACTGCTTGACAACCGATGTTGGTTTGCTTACATCTCCACAGCTTAGCAGTTTGGCAAAAAGAGATTAATAGAATGGGTACCAGACTTGAAAATAAGCATCAGGTTTGGTTTGTTTGATTAACCCTTTAGCATTTAAACTGGCCATATCCGGCCAAAAGTATTCTGCCTGTTTTATGTTCAAACTGGCCAGATCTGGTCTCTCACACCAGCCCTACAATATCGTTTTAAAAATTAACAGCTACCTCATCAAAATCTCAAAGCTACAAGATAATGCCTGATTAGTTCAAGGCAATGTGGATGAAAAAGGATTAATTTTGGTAGAATAATGCGAACACTAAAGGGTTAAACTCTTCATGGCAATGCCCTGCCATGGCAGTAGTCCAATGACTGGAACAAGTAAGAAAAATTAAAAGGGACTGTGGCCGAGGTTTAAGTTATTTGAGCAAAGTAATGAAACACAAATCGGATCCTTTTGCCATTAGATAACCATCTTGATGACTTCCTGATCAACAGTAGCAGCAGTCTCAGTTTTCAGTTGAATCTAAAATGCTTCATTCTGTTGTTCTTTTTTTCTTGCTATATTGTCCTGGCCAGGACACAGAGAAACATTCTGAAAACCTGGGAAACATTTAACTATGTTTTGTATCATTTCTACAAGCCTTAGCGCTTTCTCCAAGAATGATCATATTTCAGGTCTTTGAGTTTTAAAGTATGATCTATCAGATTTCTGTCAGAACAAAGACCAGATCAGTGACCTGCAAAATGGTTTAAATTAAATAATTATTATCATTACTACCTAAAAAATATCTTCCGAGAAGCCAACAAAAGAAATTCTATAGGTAAATGGTTGCTAAATATCCTTCAAATCACACCTTAGCGTTTACAAAAGAAAAGACAGATAATTCAGTCCCAGACACTGTGTCTGCGAAAAGAATGGGATGATCAAAGCTGGAATAGCTTTGATCTATAGGTCTACTTCAAAGGGGATGACATGAGGCAAAAAAAACCAAAAAAAAACGACCATGACAAATGTATCGTTTTTTTTTTCTTTCTTTTTTAACTAACCACTTCGTTTAGATTATTCACGGATGTTACTATTCTCTACTTGGTGTCAATCCAAGCCCAGCACAAGACCATTCACAACATAATCCACCCTGACAATGGAGCATATTCTGTAGACACTGATTGGCTTTGAATACTGAACATTTTTGTCCAATAGCACAATGACAAACAAAGAAATAAAGAAGTGCTGAAATTCTATGAAAAATAGGGAAAAATAATTAAAGATTTTAGAGACAAATCTCTGAGGAAACCTGTCTTTTGATAGGATCTATTTAAATGATAACCTGCTGCGGACATATTTGTTTTGGAAACAGCTGAAATAAAAGTGCTCTTTTTATATCTATGTATGTCTATAAAGACTTTAACAATATTCTTTATAGTTACCTTTTAAAAGAGATAATCCAAAGTACTCTGTCTCTCTTAATCCAAGCTGAATGACAACTGCATTGAAAACCTCATGGAATTTAGCTTTGACCTGAAACAACAAAATAATAGTTACAGCTGCTAACAAACCAGTTTTAAAAAAGGCAGTTATATTTTTTTAAAAAATAAAATACAATTATTAATGTAGTCCCACTGTCCACACACCTACCTAAGCACACAAGCAAACAAGAAAGATCTGTGGAGTAAAGATGATGTATATACTCTTTTACTTGTTTCAGTCATTTGACCGTGGCCATGCTGGAGCACCGCCTTTAGTCGAGCAAATCGACCCCAGGACTTATTCTTTGTAAGCTAGGTACTTATTCTATCGGTCTCTTTTGCCAAACTGCTAAGTTACGGGGATGTAAACACACCAGCATCGGTTGTCAACCGATGTTGGGGGGAGTCAAACACAGATATACAAAACATACACACACACACACATATATTTATATACGACGGGCTTCTTTCAGTTTCCGTCTACCAAATCTACTCACAAGGCTTTGGTTGCCCCGAGGCTATAGTAGAAGACACTTGCCCAAGGCGCCATGCAGTGGGACTGAACCCGGAACCATGTGGTTGGTAAGCAAGCTACTTACCACACAGCCACTCCTATGCCTATATGGGCAAATATATATATAATATGAAACTCAATGATATAAAGTTAATACGATGGGTCATAAGTTCAAAACTTTACGACAGTCACTGTGTAGCCTTAAGAAAAGAATGTAAATGCATGCATAAGTCTACCTGTTAAAATTAGATTCCACTCATATTTCAAAATTAAGAGATTACAGAAGCCAATGTCAAAATTAGCAAGGGGAAAATAACACAGCTTCACATATAAAACACAAACACACATTTGAGTTGTTGTTAAACTGGATTCACTCTGTCATACTTAAAGGTTTCTTGAAACTAATTATATTCATTGGTAAGTCTGAAATAATATTCAACACACGTTTAACACAATGTGTATGGAGTACTGTACTTTTGAAAACACAAATACCACACACACACACACACTAAAATATTCGATCTCCTCCCCACCCATGTGGTGAATTGTAGTGAAAAATAAAAAATATATAAAAGGAAAATGCACTGAAATTTTATGTTGGACAAAATATTTTTATGAAATAAAATATTTACATAGCTATATTTACATACATATTTACAGGCGCAGGAGTGGCTGTGTGGTAAGTAGCTTGTTTACCAACCATATGGTTCTGGGTTCAGTCCCACTGTGTGGCACCTTCTACTATAGCTTCGGGCCGACCAAAGCCTTGTGAGTGGATTTGGTAGATGGAAACTGAAAGAAGCCCGTCGTATATATGTATATATATATATGTATGTGTGTGTATGAGACCAATAGAATAAGTACTGGGCTTACAAAGAATAAGTCCTGAGGGTCGATTTGCTCGACTAAAGGCAGTGCTCCAGCATGGCCACAGTCAAATGACTGAAACAAGTAAAAGAGAGTATAGCTGACCAGTTTCGCTTGTACTAATCATGACTAAGAAGTTAGAGATAATGTTACAATTATGCTACCATAAGAGGTTTTCCTTCCATGTTAGGAAGAGGAAGGCTGGGAAAAGAACATGGGACGGAACTAGATATTCCTTTACTTTATCTGTTACGTATATTCGGTAACACATGATCCCACAATATATAATAAAATTCCTAGAAGCACTTCATATCAAGCTGAACACTTTTTATGTTATTTCCTTCTTCCTCAAACTGCATAGGAACCCATGTGATGATGCAAAATGAAAAAGTTTCATGTGATTAATAATAAGAACCAAAATATGAATGGTAAAATTGTTGTACACTAGGCACACCCATTTCCCCACCGTGTGTGCGTGTGTGCACACACGGGGCTTAAAGATATAGTTTCTTACCATTGCTTTCACAGATTTTGGTAAGTTAATCCTTCGGTGCTTTTACAACGGCGCTTAAGGTGGTTCGGTCATGCGGCCCGGCGTCCAGAGGGTGAGCTGATTTGCGATGTCCACCTCCACTTTCCAGCTGGCGCAAATACACGGGCGGACAGCTGAAGACCTGGGCAATGGCAATAAAGGAGGACCTCTCTAAATTATCAGGTTCGCAGGTGGTCGGTCTGCGCAGATGGAACCACGAATGGCTCACTATCTCCAGTGACCTCGCATGGGACCATCGAGTGTGGGCCGCCATGGTTCGTGATGCCGTTAGGACCAGAGAAGAAGCTGGCTCAACCCGCCCTGGGTGAACGCCATCACAAGTACAAATAAGTACAATCGTAGCATAAAATACAGATAAAAAAAAACTTTGATAAATCTCTCTTATAATCAATATTGTTCAATAACTTATGATTTTCTCTTGTAGCATGTTCTGAACTTTTTAACCTACTACTTCATGAAAGACAATATTATTTTAAATTTTGTTGTTCATAAATCTTCATTTTACATCAATTTAATCATGTTGACGAGGCTCATGTTACACCATTTATTGCAGTTCTTTGTCATCTGGTACATAACAGAGAGAGAGACAACCATTTTTAGTTGTGTATGTCATGCTTTTTTCCTTTCTTTTTTTTTTTTCAGACCCCAAAGAAAATATTGCTCACTTATCTAGGATGGTGCTGCTGTTACACACAAACAGCCTAGACCACAACCAAAAAAGAGATTCGGCTGATTGGCAACTAAGCCCTTACCAACACAATACCTGCTCTACTGCCTCTTTTCTTACAACTTTTCCTAGTAATATTACTTCTGTTGCAGTCTCTGTTCTTCTAAAGTAGCAAGCTATGACTGCTATGAAAACCCACTCAATGTAGGCATTATTTCATCATATATGCTATCTCTAACATCTAATTCCCAATCAGATCTTCCATTAAATAGCCCAATCAATCCTTATCAGTGTGAGGCTGACATCATATACAAAAATTCAATCAGTGTCAATTAAAGATGGATCAACATCAAAATGTGGTTATTGTAACCAAAAGGCTTCTGCCTTGTGATCCTTTAAAAAGAGAAAAAAAAAAAAAACAGGAAAGAAAAGAAAGAAATCATCTCTCATTTTTTTCCTTGATAAATGTTGAACATCTTTGTCTCTTCCTTGCAAAATAAAATAAATTACTTTGTACTCAAAACTTATAGTTTGTATTATATGTGTGTGTCTGTGTAGTAAAAAGCACTCAGTCCAGTCTGTAAGGTGGTTGGCATTAGGAAGGGCATCCAGCCATAAAAACCATGCCAAAACAGGCAGTGAAGCCTGATGCAGTCTTCTGCCAAGCCAGTCCCTGACAAACTGTCCAACCCATGCCAGCATGGAAAGCAGATGTTAAATGATTATATATATGTGTGTGTGTGTGTGTGTGCGTGTGTGTGTGTGTATGGAGGTGCAATGGCCCAGTGGTTAGGGCAGAGGATTCGCAGTCAGAGGATCGCGGTTTCGATTCCCAGACCGGGCATTGTGAGGGTTTATTGAGTGAAAACACCTAAAGCTCCACAAGGCTCTGGCAGGGGATGGTGGCGATCCCTGCTGTACTCTTTCGCCACAACTTTCTCTTACTCTTTCTTCTGTTGGCCTGCTCACTTAGCCAGCAGGGTGGCATCATTTGAAGGCTAAAACAATGTGAAGCGCATTGTGACCAGCGATGTGTAGCAACATCTGATAGCCTGGTCGTCACATGACATATATATGCTAATATGGAAAAGTAGACATAAACACACACTCACATACATATAGTGTTGGTGTCACGAAATAAGCACCTGGTACACTTTGTGAAGTGGTTGGCATTAGGAAGTGTATCCAGTTGTAGAAAAGACCAAAACTATCCTTACTTGAACCGTGTTGAGCATTCCGACCTAAGCCAGCATGGAACAGGGACATTAGATAATGATTTTATATATTTGATTATTTTTAATGTTTTTTTTTCCAAGCTATGTGATGTTTTTTTTTATAGCCAGATGCCCTCCATGCCACCAGCCCTTACTTGATTATATATAAGGTAATTTTATACCAATGGCCTCTTGCTTGAGAAATAATTCCACAGCTAGACATATTTTTACATTAAGTTTAAAGGTTAACAGTTTAGGTGGTGACATTGCTTCATGCTTTAAACATATAAACAATGTCAAGACATGCATACGACTCTGAGAGTGACTTGTTAGTTATTGCCAAGTATGTAACTATATTTATATTACGTAAATTAATTGATAGTGACTTTGGAGTTTTGCAGGGTGTGTGACTTATTTAAAGTGTCTGAGAATTTGAATAAGTCAAACCTAGTGAAGCTTCAAATTCACTGTCAATAAATAAATTGTCTATAATAATAGACTCTACACTTGTACCAAGTACTTTAGTCAGTCGCTGTTTTTATGTACATAAAAACATTAACTATATATATATATATACTAGCAGTATTGCCCGGCGTTGCTCGGGTTTGTTTTCTTTTCGACCCTTTAGAATTGGAATTTTTGAAAAGTAAAAATTTTGCATTATGTAGCTTGTTATTCTCTTTAACCCTTTAGTGTTCACATTATTCTGCTAAAATTAATGCTTTTTCCTCCATACTGTTTTGAACTAATCATGCATTATCTTGTAACTATGAGATTCTGATGAGGTAGCAGTTAATTTTTAAAACAATATTGTAGGGTTGGTATGAGAGACCAGATCTGGTCAGTTTGAACATGAAACAGGCTGAATACTTTTGGCCGGATTTGGCCGGTTTAAATGCTAAAGGGTTAAGTGAACATTTTTCTCGTTGAAATACACCGAAAAATGGCGACACAACAGTCAAAAAAATCGTAATAAATAGGGATTTTCATAGAAAAAAGCACCTTTTTGATGTAAATAATTTTTCATCTTAACATGGTCCAAT
>NC_043000.1:14642311-14739811 GCF_006345805.1 Octopus sinensis | reverse complement strand
CACAAATATATATATATATATATACATACACACATATATTACATACACACATACATCCACATATATATATATATATATATACACACACACACATAGTGAAAGGGAGAGAGAAAATGTGTGTGTGTGTGTGTGTATATATATATATATAATATATATATATATATATATATATATATATACATAGTGAAAGGGAGAGAGAAAGTGTGTGTATACATACACACACATATATATATATATATATATACACACACACACAGTGAAAGGGAGAGAGAAAGTGTGTGTATACACACACACACACATATATGCACTCACAGGTCATTCTTCGACACCCATCCCTTCTCCTCTCTGATTCCTTCTTTCTCTCTCTTCTCTCTCTTTGTTGCGTTTTGTCCCCCTTTTCTCTCTCTCTCTTCCTTTGCTTCTCTTTCTTTTCTTTTCCCTCTTCTCTGTCACGTGACTGTTGGCCGAAATCTGCCTTTCAGCTCCTGACCCTCGTCGTGTTAACATCGTTGTTTTTCGTCCGCCGCTATAAAGGCTTTTTCCAATGCGCCAGAGAAAAAATTTGTTTGCTTGTTATCAGTCGTAAGACACTTGTTGTTTTCACCGTTAATGCTTCTGTATTTCATGTTTCTGTATTCCATTATTGTTTTTTGTTTTTTTTTTTATATCTGTCCCTTTTGCTGTCCTGGTGTTCGTATGCATTCGATCCTTCTTCCAGGAAATCTACGCTTCCAGCTTAGTTTTTCTTGGAGGGCTGGCCGTGATCTAGTAATCTCAAGATTAATCAGCCGAAATTACTACGATGATCCGGTTCTTGACTGAAGACTGAGGGGTTCGAATGTCCTGTCCATGTTTATTGTATCGTCTTCTATGAGTTATACGTTCTTGTCCATGTTGTATTTTTCTACATACCTTAACTTAATATATATATATATATATATATATATATAAAGGCAAACTGGCAGAATTGTTAGCACAGTGGGTAACATTCTTAGCAGCATTTCCCCTATCTTTATGCTTTAAGTTCATATTCCACTTAGAGTGACTTTGCTTTTCATCCATTTGGGGGTTGGTCAAGTAAAAGTACCAGCTGAATACTGGGGTTGATGTAATTGGCTTACTCTCTCCTTGCAAAATTGCTGAAACCAATATATGCATACACAGCATACACAGAGAGTGACAAGGCCGGCCCTTTGAAATACAGGTACAACAGAAACAGGAAGTAAGAGTGAGAGAAAGTTGTGGTGAAAGAGTACAGCAGGGATCACCACCATCCCTGCCGGAGCCTCGTGGAGCTTTAGGTGTTTTCGCTCAATAAACACTCAGAACGCCCGGTCTGGGAATTGAAACCACGATCCTACGACCGCGAGTCCGCTGCCCTAACCACTGGGCCATTGCGCCTCCACTAACACACACACACACACAAACGTTCCTATTATTGTACCTCATTCAAAAATGTAGTCTAAAGCTTTTTTCCCTATTTTTAAGAATACACAAACGATGTTTAATTATGAAACCACACTTATTCTGATAAGCTAATGTGTGAAGGAACATAATGCCGACCTATATCAATGGGTTTAATAATTACGTTAAA
Source organism: Octopus sinensis (assembly GCF_006345805.1). NCBI lineage: Eukaryota > Metazoa > Mollusca > Cephalopoda > Octopoda > Octopodidae > Octopus > Octopus sinensis. Next base: position 14,738,217 of record NC_043000.1, on the reverse strand, counting down.
ATCTTGAGCAAAATCACAATACAACAGCACAAACAACATGAGACTCCAGAACTTAGGTCCATTTTATGTATAACAATTTATGATGTTGCCAACATTTCAGTAAGCTGCTCCAATGTCTAATTATATTGAAAAGTAATTAGAGCACAATAGGAAGTTGACTTGTTAGAAACATAGTGAGGAAGTTGTTAAGTAATATGATTGAAGTAATTAAACATCAATTATTAAAAAGTGTGAATTCTGACAAATATAAACACTGCTGTTGTTGGAATTATTTAGCCCCAGGTCAGTCCTGATTTAATAGGTTTATGATTAAAGGTGTTTCATAAACACCCACCCATTCTATTGCTTTATGAAGATAACTAGCAGTATCGCCCGGCGTTGTTTTGACCCTTTAGAATTGGAATTTTTGAAAAGTAAAAATTTTGCATTATGTAACTTGTTATTCTCTTCAAGTGAACAGTTTTCTGGTAGAAATACGCCGTAAAATGGCGACACAGCAGTCAAAAAAATCGTAATAAATAGGGATTTTCATAGAAAAAAAGCACCTTTTTGATGTAAATAATTTTTGGTGTTAACATGGTCCGATTTGAATTTTTTCTTCTACGGAATGAAGAGCAAGCCTTCTTCTATCATACTCTCAATTTTGGTCAACTTGCGCCACAGGGTCTCGGAGGAGATAGTGTTAGTTGAAGGCTACCAAACCTGCCATACACAGACAACTTCAGCTTTATATATAGATATATGTAGAAGTACATTATATAGTGATGAATGTGATTTAAGGGAGATTTGACTGCTGTTTCTAACAGTACCATATAGAAGATTCCTTGCTGACTCCCTGGTTGAGTGTAAGTCACGTGTATAATCCTTTTCCCTTGTAGATATATTAAAGTTCAACAACAGCAAGTCTCTATAAGGGTGTTTGACTTGTTTAGAAATAGTAGCTAAATTTCCCTCGTTTCATATCATAAAAAAAAAAAAAGGACAGATTAGACAATGCATTCCTAGATATATTATGCTTGAAAGAAAAATGCAATGGTCAATGTTGGAATGCTTCTGATCAAAGGAGTGTCCAAGCAAAGATGACCAGGGTGGAGCAGGGGCTAGAATACAACAGCAACAACAATTATTATTAGCTCTGCGGATTGGGTAAGTGGTACTGCAGCAGATCAGTGACTTAACCAGAGCAAGGGTTAACAGACTAATATCTCACAACTACTCAACTGTGAAGCCTACATCACACACACACACAGTCAGTGAGTCTGTCTGTCACTTTAGTATGTACATAACAGTTACCATCCGCACCCTTGCAGCAAGATCTGCAACAACTGCACAGACACGAAGCAGCAAAAGTATTAAGAATGATACTTACATCTACATATGTCTTGAATTCAGCCCCACTTAAGAGTATCACCTGTACAACTTTCCTCTTCTTAGGGGACCCACTGCCATTTAGTAAAGACATCCTGCAGCAGCCTGTCAGCTGATCTCCAAGTGGTAAACATTACATTGGTCTATGTGATACACCTGTAAAAGATGGAAAGGAAAAAAACATCAGTGGTGAGGCATAAGCGCAGCTATGTGGTTAAGAAGCTTGCTTCCCAACCATGTGATCTTGGGTTCAGTCCCACTGTACAAAATTTCAGGCTTTGTGCCTATAGAAGAAAGAATATGATATTCAACCTGGAGGGGGAAATTAATGAGCAATATTGACAAAAGTCTAGACGCAAGTATTAAAAGTACATGAACATGAATGTAGAAGGAAAGAATGATAACCTAGAAGGTATCATATATACACACACATATATATCATTACAGAGAGGTGTAAAATATCACAGAACATTCATTCACTGATAGTAAGTATTGCTTAGTTCCATTTTGTTAATGAGCACATGTTAAAATTATTTCAAAATGCCGAAACGTCTAGCTTTGACAACTTCCAAGACAAACTAAATCTGCAAATAGAAACAACATCTAGCTAGAAATATTACAAAATTTTGAAGTGATACAGAAATTAGAATTTTTTCAAATTGAAATAGCTGAGCTGTGATAATACAGATTTATTTAGGTCACAAATTGCATTTAGGTTTTGAAAGAATTATTAAATGCCAATCTGTATACAAATGATTCAATCAGTTACAATACAGATAATCCCTCCAAATATAATACAGCATAAGAAAATAGTCAGAAAAATGTAATAATTTGTTAAAACATTCATTTTATCTTTTTCACATAATGGCTGTGTAGTAAGAAGTTTTCTTCCCTGCCGCCTGATTTTGGGTTCAGTCCCACTGCATGGCACCTTGAACAAGTGTCTACTATATTCTGGACCAACCAAAGCTTTATGAGTGGATTTGGTAGGCAGACACTGAAAGAAACCTGTTTTATACATGTGTGTGCGTGTATATATATGTACATGTTTAAGTTTGTAATCCATTGCTTGACAACTGGTATTGATTTAGAAAATTACTATTTGTAAATCTCTCAAGGAGAGATATTCAGCAACAGTACTCCAGAGTAAAGATTATTTGCCAACATAACATGGCAGTCCTGGTTTAGGACGAATGTTGCTGTAATTTAGCCCCAGGAGACATCGTCTCCAGCTGGCTATATGACACAATCTATCCTTGTTCGAAAATATAAGGACACAGATCGTGTTGTACAGCCAGCTGGAGACGATGTCTCCTGGGGCTAAATTACAGCAACATTCGTCCTAAACCAGGACTGCAATGTTATGTTGGCAAATAATCTTTACTCTGGTATTGATTTGTTCACATTCCTGTGATTTAGTGGTTCAACTAAAGAGACTAATGGAATAAGTACCAGACTTACAATAAAAAAAACTGGAGTTGATTTGTCCAACTAAAATCTTTCATGGCTGCAATTCAATGACTGAAAGAAGTGACAAATATACATAGAGAACTCAAAGCACTGAACTAGATGCAAGTTGGTTTCTCATTTTTATAATACAGCTGTTGTTTAGAGCACTATGTTAGAATTTCACGTTCTATGATACCTACTTACAGTTATGTGAACAAGGATGTAAAGAAATAAATGGATAAATGGACAGGCTATATATACTTTGGTATCAATGGCAGGATATGAACTACGAGCTCTTAAGATAGGTGTTTTATTGACTGAGATGAGGATAAGATGCAAATCTTTGTGTTTCAGCTTTTACTTATTTTAGTCATTGGACTGCGGACATACAGGGTTTAACCAAACAATCGACCCCAGGACTTATTTCTCCTTTTTTAAGTCTGATACTTATTCTACTGTCCTCTTTTGCTGAACCACTAAGCTCTGGGAACATAAACAAACCAACACTGGTTAACATGCAGTGGGGTGGGAGACACCGACACACACACAAACACATGAAGACTTCCATACAGTTTGCATCTATCGAGTTCACTCACAAGATATTGGTTGGCCCAGGGCTATAGTAGAAGACACTGGCCCAAGGTGCCATGCAGTGAGAATGAACCTGAAACCACATGGTTGCAAAGTAAGCTTCTTAACCACACAGCCATGCTTGCACCTCCAATGTCTAACTGAGGAGAGTTGAGGAGCCCTGCTCAAGAGACAATTCTTAACCAGAAGTTCAGTGACAAATCCTGACATCATGAATTCAGCAGTACCTGGTTTACTCCCTGTACATTTAATTTATTTTCTATAATATGAAACATTAACCCTTTAGTGTTCACATTATTCTGCCAAAATTAATCCTTTTTTATCTAAATTGTTTTGAACTAATCATGCATTATCTTGAATCTATGAGATTTTGATGAGGTACCTGTAATTTTTAAAACGATATTGTAGGGTTAGTGTGAGAGACCAGATCTGGCCAGTCTGACCATAAAACAGGCAGAATACTTTTGGCCGGATATGGCCGGTTTAAATGCTAAAGGGTTAAAAGAACTAAGAATCAGAATTGGTGTCAATTTCACAGATTACAGTCAGAACAGTATAATAAAGGCATGTAATCAAGGGAATTTAAATTAAATGTGATGGCGACAAAAGAAGGAATGGCTATGAAACCTGGAATTAACAGAGACAAGGTAGTTTCTTTTACTCAATGTTTAGAAGCAACAACAAAAAAAAAAAGCCAATCCTGAAAATATCTGAAATTCTCTGACAATTACCAAAACAACACCACTACCACTACCATGAACACCAAACAATACTGTCACTGTTGTTTTTTTCCAAGTGGTACCAGATAAACAGACTAACTTTCTACCAATAGAAACATTCAAACAGCTAACATGGGAATGTAGGAATATAAGAAAATGGTGACCTTGAGGCAGAAATTTTCAACATGATGCAATAAGCATCATCATCGTCATCATCTTGAGCAAGGAGATTGAGGTAAAAAAATAAGCAAAACAGCTCCATTAATAAGGAAGGTCACAATCAGCACTACATGTGGTAGACATAATTCCAATAAATGAAGGGTCAAAATATATGCCAGTTTAATGATGGTGGTCACATACAAATCTTAATATGAGAGATACAAACCAACAAAGGAACTTCTATGTAACTGTTCAAATTTCCCTTAAATTCCATCATGAAAAGAGGAAGGACACATTAGATAATCAAGTTCTAGATACACTGTCCTTTAAAACGAAACAGATGTGATAGTCATGAAATGGAGTGTCTTTGATCTTAAGTCTTCTGGAGCTGGTTTGACTTAGGGCTAAACAATATCGACACAATATAGAGAAATGTTGTTTTGTGGTAAAGACTTTTCATGAACTGAGGAGTAAGTAACCCATTTTCATTCTCCTTTTCATCACTTTCTTTAATATCCTTTTCTATTCTAGGCACAAGGCCCGAAATTTTAGGAGATGGGACCTGTCGATTAGATCGACTCCAGTACACAACTGGTACTTAAGTTATCGACCCCGAAAGGATGAAAGGCAAAGTCGACCTCAGCGGAATTTGAACTCAGAATGTAAAGACAGACGAAATACCTATTTCTTCACTACCCACAAGGGGCTAAACACAGAGAGGACAAGCAAGGACAGACAAACGGATTAAGTCGATTATATCGACCCCAGTGCGTAACTGGTACTTATTTAATCGAACCCGAAAGGATGAAAGGCAAAGTCGACCTCGGTGGAATTTGAACTCAGAACGTAGCGGCAGACAAAATACCGCTAAGCATTTCACCCAGCATGCTAACGTTTCTGCCAGCTTGCCACTGAATAAAGCATGAACATCAAACCTGTTCACATCTTTGTAAATGGTTCCATGAAATTGTTCCAGCAGCAGCAGAAATTAAGTAACATTTAATCATGACACATCCATTCAACCATGGCAAGATCAAGTGAAGCGACATATCAGCCAGCCAGAGTGTTCAATATAAAAAATTCAAGTCTGAAAAACTACTGAAACCCTCAGTGAAGAAAGTAGAGAGAAAATCATAGGACAAAATGATATTCTGCTTTGCAACCTACTCCTGCTTCCCTGACCCTGGTTGTAACAAAACTTGATTCTATCTGAATTTAAACTCACAATAGTAAGACATTAAATATAGAGATATACTGTTGATATACAGTGTTTCTTATATAGATTCATCATTTAACCCTTTAGTGTTCAGATTATTCTATCAAACATAATGCCTATTGATTCCCATTGATTCGAATTAATCATGCATTATCTCATATCTTCAAGATCTTGATGGTGTAATTACTTAATGTAGAATAACATTGTAGGGTAGGTGTGAGAGCCTGGATCTGGCCAGTTTGAACATAAAACAGGTAGAATACTTTTGGCCGGATATGGCCGGTTTAGATACTAAAGGGTTAATGTCCATTTTCCCATGCTTGCATAGGTCAGTCAGAATTCGCTGAGGCTGATTTTCTACAACTAGAGGCTTTTCCTGTCACCAACCCTTAGCTGTTTTCAAAGCAAGGTAATATTTTCCCATGGCCAGACTTGTTTTGTCATGGAAGATAAACTTACTTGCATGACACTGATAATGATTTACAGCCATCACGTGATGTCTAGACAAGGGTACATGTGGACACACACAAATATATATATATGTTTCTACATCCAGCTGTAGAAACATTGCCAAATTAGACTGGAGCCTGGTGCAGCCTTCTGGCTTCCCAGAACCCCGGTCGAACCGTCCAACCCATGCTAGCATGGAGAACGGACGTTAAACGACGATGATATATGACAGGCTCCTTTCAGTTTTTGGCTACCAAATTCACTCAAAAGGCTTTATTCTGCTCTGAGACTCTAGTAGAAGACATGCCCAAGGTGCCACATGCTTGGGAAGCAAGCTTCTTAACCACAGTCATGCCTGCACCTAGATATGGAAAGTAGCACATACATATACAGAGACAGTTATATAGTTATATAGAGACAAGCATGGATAAGATATATGGTAGAAGGACATTCTGGGCTCCCGAATCCTTCTGAATACAGTAACGAAAGGGTTAACCTTTCGTTACTGTATTTATTTTGAGATGCTTTGTGTTTCTTTCAATCACTTTAAATATAACAAAGAAATTAGTAAAATATCTTAGTTATCATTAAGCTAATGTTAGGAACATAAATTGTGACTAAGTTCTGGTGGAAGATTTTAATTCAGAATGTATGAAAACAAGACATTTATACCCAGAGTCAGAGCCGGTTTCAGCCGGGTTGGTAACGAAAGGGTTAAGTAATGAATGCCTTTATATTACAGAGGGAAGCAAAGTGCATACCCAACAGTTATACAGCTCAAGCAGAATTAAATGAACAGTTTCTTGGTGAACAAGAAACAAGCCTTGAAGGGCTAAGTCAACAAGATATTAAAATAACATTATTCTCGACTCTTTGAACCACCACCACCACCAGCATCACCACCTCTAAATTGGATTTCAATGCAAAGAACAGGAGAACTTTTGAAGCCAATAATAATTTCAACATGGCAGTGTTTGCTTTTGTGATATCTGTAAATAAACAACAGATAAATATTACCATTATCTTATGTAATATGTTTGGTTAATGGAACACTGCTAGTCAGTATCTACTGTTTCATTTCAGGTCATAACATATTCAGGAAAATGATGACTATCACAACTTCAGTTCTCCCCACCATTAAAAACCTTATACTACATGCCTATGTGAAAAAACTATTATTACTACAGGTGTTGGACTGTAACTTCATTTTCTAACCAAAGTTTGCAAACAGGTTTCTATCTTCAATAGAAAATACTTCAGCTTGGTTGCTTAAATGTTTGACAAAAACATAAACATTAAAAAATTAATTTCCTTCTTCTCTTGTATGAGAGCTCATGTCACACATACACTAAGGCAGAAATCAAAAGTGTGATAGCCAAATAGATAAGATAGTAGACTACCTACTTAGGGGTTCAGAATTTAAAACCCACCATTTGTGTTTTTAGCTGTGTTACTGGAGGAAATCCCTTATCTGAAGTACTTTAGTTTACTTAGCATCCAAGAAGCAATGAGAACATTTGGAAAGGTTACATGCAATAGACTAATATCTTATCCAAGAGTATATTTATTCATCTGCTCACCACCATAAAACCAGAAATAAGCAGCAATCCTTAAAAGCTCTTTAGTTTTCAGAAGTTTTTCTTTTTTCTTTTTTTTTCTTTTTTACATACACTATTAGGTAACAGTTAGCTCAGAAATGAATAGCAGAAAAAGGCAAAGTTAGAAAATAAAATGAAAAAAAAACAAAATGACAAGCCTACTATATGAAGGGAGAGTGACAGAGATATAGAGAATACCATAACCATGGGTTCAAAACAGGATGTTTTTCAGCTTTGACTGAAAAACAATTTGGAGAATGAGTAATAAAAACAAATAGACAAAAATAAAAAGCAAAAGAGAATTTATAGCATCAGTGGGAACAGCATACCACAGAATGGCATTCCAAAGTGGCATCCTGTGCTGATTTAGTTTCACATCTTCCTCCAGAAAATCTGCAGTTTGCTATCAATGAAGCTAATGAGGTCTCGTTACTGTTTATTCCTACGTACTGGGGCTTCTGAGCAGCCGTTTCAACTGAATGTATATGACTGAAGTTTCAAAAGTTAGTCAGTCACGAGAAACTTAACTGTAGCTGTCACCTTGTCATGCCTTTCAGTCTAATAAAAGATTTGTTGCCAACATATAAAATAATATGGTGGACCAAGAAAATTTGGCTAATTAAAAATATGTCTGGTGAAGAGAAAGAATTCACAACTAAAATTCTGGTTGAGAAAGGCAAGGGAGATAACTTTGATATGAAAATAAAAACAATGATGGCAATATGTTAGATAATATATTGCCACTGTCATCATCATCATCTACCATCATGTTGACATTGATTAGATGGTTCACAACAGGATCCAGTGAGCCACAGAACTGCATCCAGCTGTAATGTCTCCTTTGGAATGGTTTCCATGGCTCAATGTTCTTTCTAGTTGTTCTTTCAGAGTGTATTGGATGGCTTTTTTTGTTTTTGTTTACATTCTGTAAAGTGGTTGGCATTAGGAAAGGCATTAAGTTGTAATATACATATAACATTGTAGCGGGATCACTGCCAGAGAAGCTGTCTGGCACGTAAAGAGCACCATTTGAGCATGATCATCGTCAGCGTCGCCTCACTGGCACTTGTGCCGGTGGCACGTGAACAAAACATTCGAGCAAGGTCATTGCCAGTGCTGCTGAACTGACTCCTGTGCAGGTGGCACATAAAAATCACCATTTTTGAGCGTGGCTGTTGCCAGTACCGCCAGACTGGCCCTTGTGCCGGTGGCACTTTAAAAGCACCCACTACACTCTCGGAGTGGTTGGCATTAGGAAGGGCATCCAGCTGTAGAAACTCTGCCAGATCAAATTGGAGCCTGGCGCAGCCATCTGGTTTGCCAGTCCTCAGTCAAATCATCCAACCCATGCTAGCATGGAAAGCGGACGTTCAACGATGATGATGAACATTGATTTATATGGGAACTACAACAGCCATAATGGTAGGCAAGGAGCAGGGTTTAGAAAACAGTTGAGGTGTGTTTTGAGGATTACAGGCCATGCTTGGAGTAAATATGTCAGTTGAATATTTCAGTGGACATCAAGCTAGTTAATTCATGTATGTCTGATTTGGGAGATGAAATACAGAGTTGTGGTGGTGATCAGACCAGTCAAAATACTGTCAGATATTTTCATGGAATGGCATTTCAACAAATTTAGACATTTATAAACAGTTGGAACTAACTGCTTTTAGAAGTGGGCACTCTCATTTTCTTTAACCACTCCAACAAGAATTAATAGTACATCTGTCAACCATGCAAAAAAGAGAAGAGTGTAATAACACACCAGGTGATGTTGAATGAATGAATGAATAACAGAAATAAATGCACAACACAGCTGACCAATCATTTGATTTGGTTGGTTTAGTTTCCATATATGCGTGCATGTCTTTCAGAATCGTTGGTTGGCATCCTTTCTGTCTCGGAAGACAATGGAGTTGCGCACAAAGTAGTCTAGTCCGGCTTTTATATTTCATGTCCTGATACATTTCCTGCTGTGGCTGTGTAGTCCTATCCTGGACAAACACTCCCTCTGGCAGGTACCGCAAATGTAGCGAAGACTGTTCCTGGCTGGTTGTAGTGCCATAGTCTCTTGTTGACATCTCTTCCTTTCTTTCCATTTCTCCTCTCTCTCTCTCACTCCTTTGTATTCCCTCTTTTACGGTACGTCGCCATTATCCACGGTTGCCGGCAACTGCCCCCCAACCGCTAATATTGATGTTGCAGGCCTTCATGTCCCTTTTGCAAACATCCTTGTAACGTAAGATCGGTCTACCCACAGACCTAGTACCCACATGTCTTTCAGAATCACTACGAAGGAAAATAGTTCAGACAACTGCAAGGCTGTAAAGTTTATTTATTGAAAGAAAATTAAAGAAAAATTTTACAGAATCTTGTTGCTGTTGTTGTTATTGTTGTTGACATAGCAGATCACAGTCTGCAATGAGAAATTCTAAAATTTGACATTCTCACATGACAACTTTCAGTTATAATTGGTTACTTATTAAACCAAATCATATTCATGCTACATACAACGACTCTGTTGTTGTTGTTTTCCTCCCTCTTAGAATTTAATAGATGGTGCATTTTGAAAGACAACATATCTGAAGCTTATTTCGTTTTGGGATTTGGTTTGCAAGATTCTTTATATGAGTTCGTGTATTGAAGCATATTCTGTTGTGTCTGGAGAGTCATTTTCTTTTTGTGCCTTATTTAACACACTCACCAGTAAAAATTTCCACTTATTTCATATTTTAGGAGAATAAAAATATGAAATAAGTGGAAATTTTACCAGTGAGTGTGTTAAATAATAAGGCACAAAAAGAAAATGACTCTCCCCAGACACAACAGAATATCTGAAGCTCTTTTCCAAAAGGTAGGAGAGTACTGGCATTTGGTCTGTTAAGATATAATGAGGTCAGTAATCCTCAATACAAGTGGATATGTGGCCACTCGTCCTTATCTCAATCAGGTTTATAACAACACCCTTATCACAACCAACACCAGCTGATTAAAAACAGACTAACAAAGTGGTCATGGGAAACAACACACTTGGTCAAAACCCAAATGTTTGACTTATTTCACATTGATTGGAAGCTATCTTACTCCCTCTCCATACAGGCATGATTCCAAAATAGATATATGCAATTAGCAAATGGTCTAGACCAGATGTAACCTTAAAGGAATACATTATGGAAGAGGCTATAACAGAGTGTGGTGACCCTGACATATTGTCATCTGAGAAGAGTTGTTGCATAAAATGTAGGCTAACAGCAAGGAAAACTTATGTAGACAGGCATCACTTTACACACAATGAAAACAGTAAATTCATTCACAACAAACTGGCAGTCAATAAATAAACAAATACATGCTAATTTGAGAGATTATATATTCTCAACTGTGATTCACGCATCTACGACAGTGTTCCTTATTCATTTGTTTTGATTTGAACAGTGATAAGTAACAAAAAAAAAAAAAAAATGGTAGTGGGGCTGGAATGGAAAAGATTTCAAGGGAATCTGAGAACAGGATCCTGTCACTGAATCCAGTCTGTGTTAAACAAACATCACTTGCCTTCAAAATTTGGTGGACCACCATTCAAGCCTTTGGGGACTGTTTTAGAAGAATTTACTTTAGATTGGGTTTTGGTAGCTAAACAACAACAACATACCCCAATGAATTGATACACCCAGGATCTGGTAAGTACAATAAAAAAAAAAAAAATAGCACCTTGCCCTACCATACCCTTACATAAATTCTCTTTGCTCTCTTCACAGTTCAGTCTACTGGCACCATTTGTCCTAGATTTTATTATTGAGAATTGTAACTTGTAGAAAAGATTGTCAGGAGATCTGAGAGTTTCAAAGATTTCAAATAGACCAAAACAGAGTTGCTTTAAAGCAGACACTGAATAAGATTACCTCCACAAATATAAACAACAGCGAAAGCATAGTAGAGAGTACAAACTTTCAGTTAGAGACATACATGTGTGTGTGTGTATACATACCGGATTATGAATACATGTTTATACATGTATATATGAGAGTACACGGGTAAAATATGTCTACATGTATGAATGAACATTGTATATATATACCCTTATGTATACCCTTATATATACATTCAATTATGAGTGCCCTTGTACATGCATGCATTTGTAACATTGCATATCCATGCATCAGTATATGCCATCATATATACAGACATTTATGCATACATGAAACAAGCTCAGACTCATAGCAGTCCTCAAGCTTTTCCCAAACTATTGCCCTTTCTTCTTTTACTAACACATTTTCAACAACCTCTTGCTGCAATTCAGTGCTCCCCCATTTTTAATGTGCACGCATGTAATATCAGCCTTGAATAATTTAGTTCCGGCTGCTAGTTTGATGTGGGTGGCTACTTATCACAGCACCACCCTACTATAAGCAAATATTTGATGCATCACAACTTGATCTTAGTTATTGACCGAACTTTTAGCATAGTGCTTTTCAAACGTCTTTTTAACTATTGTACTTTTCTATTAAACACATTCTTTCAACACCCGCTTCCTATGATTCAACAAAAATACACCCTAAAAATACCGCTGCTGACAAGTTCATCACCATTAACAATATGGAATGTCAAAACATTTTCCACCACTAATGTATAACCATATGCTTCATACACAGAATAAAAACTGAAAATAGTTTTGGAAATCAGGATCATTAAAAGATGCATCTATCGCCCATTACAAGCCCCTTTGTCCCTCCAGGGTGTAGTATAGCCCACTTTGAGAATAAAAGGACCAGCCAAGTACTGGGATCAATAGTACTGACTAGTCCCTCATACCTCAAAATTGCAGGCCTTGTGTTTAAATCATAAACCTAATATATATATATATATTTAATTTTAATAATAATTATTACCTTTGAAGGTCTAATGTATGTATGTATATATATATATATATATATATATATATACATACATTAGACCTTCAAAGGTAATAATTATTATTAAAATTATAACTTAGGGTACCTATGAGATACAGCCATATACATACATTAGTATATTTTTGTATATGTACCTTTGTATACATGTGTATGTGAACAGAACATTTCCAGTACTTAGTAATAACTTATCAAAATTTTAAAAAGTCAAAGAAAACCAAATAAGTATGTAAACTTTACCAAGAAGAACATTAGGGGAGGAGGGGGGGATTGCAGTAACTACTAAGTGAAAAAAAAATAATATAAACAATAAAACAAGAAACTGACAATAAATTATACCAACAACAATAACCCAGTTTCAATTAGTGTTTGGGTGAAAAGGAAGCTGGTAAAGATATGAAAAGGTTAACATATGACACAGATAGGATATGAGAAGGAATCGGTCAACTTGAGGAAACAGAGATTAAATGTCATGCAACACTGTTTTGCTTTTTTGCTGCGGATTTTTGTTTTTCTGTTTCATAAAAAAAAATTGCCCCCCCCCCCGCCTCCCATCGCTTTCATCAATTTATTCATTGCTGCATGAGATCAGTCAAACTCACTTTGTTGTTAAACCACAGAACATCTCATCAAATTTCGTACCAATTTAGGAACCTTCCCTACCCAGAAATCTCTCATCTTACTTCTACTGTAATACTAACAGGTAAACAGAACAGGAGATATTCAAGAGGCAGTATCACAATGTTGATAGGGTTCCATCGTGCTGTGTGTTCAAAAGCTCACAACTCTGCTTGCCTAAGTGAAAACAAAACACCCTTCAATAGAAATTATGAAATAAAAAAATCCAAAAAATCCCACCAATGGGAAAAACAAATGGCTACTAAATTGCCCATAGAGTTTCTTGTCCTAATTAATAAGAGATGTGAATGTTCCTGAAGAATCTTTCCAGGATGAGATAAATTTCCAACTGGATAAAACACACTCACACAGGCTTCTCACAAGCCTTTGTTCAGCCTACAAAGTGCCATACGGTGGGACTGAACCAAAGGACATCATGTGATGGTTGTAAATGAGCTTCACTGTCATACAAGCAAGTTTGTGTGTTTCCAGTCTTCCATGAAAAACATGTCTATCTAAGGGGAAATATTGCCCTATTTGAATAACAAATATGGGTTGGCAACAGGAAGGGCATTCGGCTATAGAAAATCTGCTCCAACAAATTCCATCTGACCCTTGCAAGTATAGAAAAGTCAATGTTAAATGATGTTGATGGAATGGTTTCTTATAAAGATCTTAAATCTGAGGATTTAAAGAGATTAAATAGGAATCCATAATATTCATATCTTTTCCAGGGATATTAGTGTTCAAATAAGTTTCAACTTGGATGTGAAAGTGAACCATGGATTCAGTTTATATTAGGTTGTCCCAAAAGTTCGTAAACACTTGCGAAAATTGAATTTTTACTAACAAAAACAACAAAAATTATTCCTCAAAATAAAGACCATTATTTTCCAAGACTTTCTACGAACTTTTGGGACAACCTTATATATAGAGTTTTTGTCAATCAGCATACTACAAGCTCTGCTATTGTAATGTTGACAAATCTTAGCACACAGCCATAACATTTTGGAGATGGGGACAATTGACAGAATCAGCCCAAGTACAAGACCTGTATTAGTTCATCAGTCCCAGAATGATGAAAAGTGAAGGTCAGTCCAAGTGAGATTCAATCTCAGAACGTTCATACAAGGATCACAAAAAATATTGTTAAGCATTTAGCCCGACACAAATAATGTCAGATAAATTAAAAGAAAAAAACCGAAACAAAGATATACAAAATACATAAATTTAAATGAAAATATATATATATCTCCAAATTGCAAAAACTAAAAAAATTATAGGGAGCCACTCAAGCAGGGTCAGAGTTCTTCAGAACCACTATCAACTTAAGGTGAATACCCTTCCCTACTGAAACATTTCTTATGAAAAGATAAGGTTTTTAACCCTTTCGTTACTGTATTTATTTTGAGATGCTCTGTATTTCTTTCAATTATTTTAAATATAACAAAGAAATTAGTAAAATAACTTAGTTATCATTAAGCTAGTGTTAGGAACATTAATTGTGACTAAGGTTTGGTGGAAGATTTTAATTCAAAACTTATGAAAACAAGACATTTGTACTACAGGGCTGGTAACAAAAGGGTTAAAGTAGATGTGTAATTGTAACTTTGGTGTCTTCCGAATGCTATTATGACAGTACAAGTGAACTGTTTATAACCTAAAGCTAGAAATTAGATCAAAGAAGTAGATTTACGTCTATTTTACAATTTCCCAATGATAAATAGTAATGCCTTGTAATTTAAGCATATGATCACATAACTGGGGAGGTTGTTTAGTTGTTTAAGCTGACCCCAGTCATTTTATAGATGCCCACCCCAGAAGGATGAAAGGCAAAATTGACCAGTTGACCAGTATTACCACAAGATTTAACAGACTATAAAGGGACTAAATACTACAAGGTATCAAGTTTGGTTTGCTACTGATTAAAAATATTGTTTTTAAGCAACATAGGCACAAAACCACAAAGACAGTTACTTCTACGGCTGGACATCCAGAGGCTTGACATCACTTTGGAGGATGCAGAGGGGCTGCTATAGGACCACCAGTAATGGAGGGGAGGGCACTGGTGAATCTAGTCAGCTCTACAAACAATGACCCCTCTGGGAATGCTAACCAGGGATGACCCCTGCCCTATCAAACATGAGCAGAGAGAGAGGGGGGTGCTCCAACTACTTGAAAGAATGTAATTCATAGATACTTTTACTGTTAATTACTCCTGTGCATTTACCACATGTGAAGAGTTTCTTCTGTCTGTTCCATGAGACCTCATGTACTGATATACATAAGTTCTATCTACTGCTTTGCTGCATGTCAAGCATGGACACTTATTTGATGGCAGTAGAAGATCTTTCTTCTTTCCTGCTCACTTTTATGTGAGGTCTACTTTGAGGCCTCTTGATTCTAGGCTTGGCTTCCACATCTGGAATGTCTTCTCAAAACCTACAAGAGATTCAGCTATGAAAACTAGGTCATTGGAATGCAGGAGTTCCCATATATAGCTAGTCTTGAACTCCTTTGTTATGGTCTAGTTAACTATGATAGATAGGTTATAATTATAATAAACCAGGGCTAAGAACTGAGCTTTGATGGACACCTATTCTCAGAGTAAATTTTTCATTGAACTCATTTCGGTATGACTTATCTCTCACAAGCCATTCATCTACACCTAGTTTTCTTAAACCTTTCATTACCGTATTTCTGTTGAGATGCTGTGCTTCTTTCAATTACTTTAAATATTACAAAGAATTTAGTAAAATAACTTGGTTATCATTAAGCTAGTGTTAGGAACATAAAATGTGACTAAGGTTTGGTGGAAGACTTTAATTCAGAACTTATAGAAACAAGAATGTGTACTCAGAGCCAGAGCTGGGTTGGTAATGAAAGGGTTAAAGGTCACCAGATTACAGATCATGGAACCAGGATTGACAAATTCTACATATAGTGACTTACTCTTAGCTAAGATCTTCTCTTATAGCTGTCACACTAGGAAGAAAGCAAGAACACTATCCTGACACTATACCAAATTGCATTTTACATATCTTGAAATATATGGTTGAGGTAAGAAAAGGTGAATTCAAGAAAAAAAAGTTCAAAAAGGAAATTGTGATTTCATCACATTGGTCAAGTGATGAAAGAACTAAAAGACCTTTGTATAAATGTAAACTATTAGCTCACTCGGAGTTCTTTCTATTCCTATTCCTGCCTCTTACAAAACCAAACCTTTTAATTCAAATTATTCACCAAAGCAATACTCAACAGCTGTAACCTTTTTCACAAGCTAAACAGCTGTCCCACAAATCTGAATCTTACCAATTTCTGTTGTTCAGACAGCTATGAAGCTGCATTGCTCAGATCCCAATAAGAGAGCGAGACTAAATGAAAGAGGTGGGGGTTTTCCACTGATCAACAGAAGGTGAGACCTGAGGTCACCTTAGCAGGAATCTAAAGAATGCCTTCAAGTTCTTTTCTTCATACTTAGAGTTACTGTTGTATTCCTATCTTCTCTTATCTCCCGCACATAGCACATTGACCTGTTAACTATCATTCCACACTAACAATGAACAAACATATATGCATTACACACACACAAACTTTGCTATATATACACACATACACATTCTATATACAGAAATACATTCCATACACACACACATACTTTACATTCTATATAAATAGTTTATATCATATAGTGGCTGTGTCGTAAAAAGCTTGCTTTCCAACCACATGGTTCTGGGTTCAGTCCCACTGTGTGGCATCTTGGGCAAGTGCCTTCTACTATAGCCTCGAGCCAACCAAAGCCTTGTGAGTGGATTTGGTAGATGGAAACTGAGAGAAGCTTATTGTGTATGTATGTATGTGTGTGTATATATATATATATATATATATTTGTGTTTGTCCCCTCACCATTGCTTGACAACTGATGTTGGTGTGTTTATGTCCCTGTAACTTAGCGGTTCTAACTAAGCTAATAAATAATAAGTTTATAAGTTCTGGGGTCGATTAGTTCGACTAAAAGTAGTGCTCCATCATGGCCACAGTCAAATGACTGAAACAAATAAAAGAGTAAAAGAATATATTTTCTATCTGCTGGGACAAAAACGTAGGCAATCCCTAGATGAACACTCTGTAACTGTTATACTGTAGATATGTAGTAGATGATATCAATATTGTAGTTAGGGCAATCCCATGTGGTCATACTGAGTAAGCCAAGAGAAGTACGATGAAGACCATCCAGCACGTAGCTAACTCCTATCATAGTATCAAGGTAATGATAGACTATCCTACTAGGCACCCTAACAATAGACTCCCTATCATTAATACTGAACTTTGGTTAGACACTACAAACAACGAAGTCCAACTCCTCCACTCCTATTATAAGAAACCCATAGCTTCCAAATTTGTTATTCACAAGAACTCGGCTTTATCACACAATGTAAGATAAACATTCTTATAGCAGATTTAGTTAGAATAATGAACAATGTGTCCTCCACCTTCTGTGTGAACTTTATGAAATAAAGATTTTATGCACCATGTGCAGTTCTCTGGCGACAACCAGAGAGATAGGGTCAGAGAGTATGGGGGTGCTAAGAATAAGTTAGATAATATCATAAGGATGTCAGTGGACCCACCTTAGATATCAGTACAAGCAATGGAACAGACTACAGAGAACATGATAAAGCAAACAGAATGAACATGTGGTATGAGACAAATTTTAAGTGGTGATGTTTGTAGAGTTAACCCACAAGTTTAGGAAGGCTCTGAAGGACACCAAACTCTACAGTAAGATTGTAGAGAAACCAAGGAGGGCCATCAGATCACGGTTATGTAAGATGTACCCCTTCAACAAGACCACATATACTGATAGGAACTGCACTGTATGTACCTTTAACCCCTGAATAAACTGTAAGACCAAGAATGTGGTCTACAACATACAGCGAATGGAGGGGGATTTTAAGAACCAAAATAATACATGCATCAAGGAAACTTTCAGGACTTTAGCAGAGACACAAAATGAACACCGACAAGAGCACGACAAGAGTTGTCTATACTCTAATAGCATGTTAAAGATCAACAAGGCAGCATACCAAATCGAATTAGCATCTATATCTTGTCTAAACACCCAAGAGACCCATCACTTTGACAGACACCCAAGTCTGTTCTCATAAATGACATTACCAATTCTCAATAGAAAATATGTATAGCATGTAGTAGAACCACAATGCCAGTTACCACCCATACAATATGCATTTATGGGTACATCTGCATGTGGATGGGCATGTGTGTGGTGGTACAGGCAGATATATAAAAGGTAGGGTTAGAATAACAGTAGGATGCATAGAAATCCATGCAAATGAATACATGTAATTATGAACGACTCCAATACACAACCATGCACACACACACATGCATGGCCAGACATGCACAAGAATGCATATCCATGCACACAGCACAAAAACAGGCACAGGTGCATATGTACATAATATGCAGGAACATACACACACACACACACAAAAATACATACATGCAGACATACACAGATGATTGCTTATTCAAAAGACCTGCCACATCACACGCACATAAACACTCACACGGACATATACACTCACAGAACGGACTCAACCACACAGACATGCACACAAGAAAACACACTCCTGTGTGTGCACACACACACACCTACCTTGTTCTCCCCTTCCCCTCCCCTCATAAAGAACACCACCCGTAAATTTTTACAAGGATGACAAGCAAATCCCAGTATATCTGAGAGATACATCTATATACACACATACAGGTATAAAACTAATTCTCAGACAGACTCAAGGCAGACCTTCAACAGAGACAGCATGTCATTGACGAGGTTGCAAATAGCGAAAAAAGGATCTTGACAAACAAAAACTGATCGATTGTTTAACCAACACATTAAACAAATGATCAATTAGTTGGTTAGATATAATAATAAATTTATTAACCAATTTACTAATAATAAAGAAGTGATATTGAACCAGTGCGTATGTTGTTATTGGCATAATGACCCTTCCAAGGCACAAGATTTGTTTCAACACACAAATTCACATCAAGAAACATGAAAGCCAAATACAAAAATGAAATTATATACATACTTTACATTATATTACCTATGTTTACATTTTTTGCAGATACATATTAGCAAAAGACCCACTGCAATCTATTCACTAAATTCCCAAGTAAAGTATGGTCAAACATGTTTATATAGAAGATGAGAAATGAAGAACACCACCTGTATGATGGTAATATTCTCTTACAACAGCCATTTGATGTCAAGGCAAGGAGACAAGAAACACACACACACACATCTATATATATATATACATATGGGCTTCTCTCAGGTGTACCATCATAAAATCCCCCAGACCAAATCAAACCTAATCACTTCACTAGGCCTTTGTTGGCCATCTATGGTAGATGCTTGCCCAAGGTACCTATTTCTTTACTACCCACAAGGGGCTAAACACAGAGAGGACAAACAAGGACAAACAAACGGATTAAGTCGATTATATCGACCCCAGTGCATAACTGGTACTTATTTAATCGACTCCGAAAGGATGAAAGGCAAAGTTGACCTCGGTAGAATTTGAACCAAGGTACCATGCAGTAGGATTGAACCGGAAACCAAGTAATTGGGAAAATTTTTTACCACACAGCCATACCTCTGCCTATAATCATGTCAAGGGATCTAAATTTATTTACCTAAAAGTTGTACAGTCAATGCTTGTATGTTAACTTCTGTCCCACTTTTCCATCTGACATTTAGAGATCTCATGTGAGTTGTTGAAGGCAGGGGTCAAAACTGTTTATGTGTACATTATATAAATTCCCATCTTACAGAATTAGCCAGTATATCCCTAAGTTGAATGTGTATCCTGAACAACTGTTATCCAATATCATTTGTCAGTGTTTTAGATTGAAAACAGTTCACATTCCACCAATAGAGACTATAAACTGTTAGGTCAGTGAACTATACTAGTAACATACAGCAATCATCATCATCATCGTTTAACGTCTGTTCTCCATGCTAGCATGGGTTGGACGGTTCGACCGGGGATCTGGGAAGCCAGAAGGCTGCACCAGGCTCCGGTCTTATCTGGCAATGTTTCTACAGCTGGATGTCCTTCCTAACGCCAAAACAATGTCTTCTGATACTGCCACACAGTAACTGTGCCAATCTTTGCTTAGGATCAGATTTAAAGCAGCATTGAATGAAGGTTTCTGAAGGATAGCATGGTGCTAATTTGCAATGAAATGACAAAATAAATCTCTCAATAACAGGACCAAGCACTTGTGGCATCATAACATCCACCAGACCAAATCAAACAAAAAATACTGATGTTCATAAAACCAGTGATAAACACCCAAATTTAGAATAAAATTATGTTGAATTGCCAACCACTTTCTTTAAAGAAAAAACTTTTAGTAAATCTGAGCCATGTGAGGACATGTGGCCAAGTAGTTAGGGTGTTGCACTCAAGATCACCAGATCAAGAGTTCAGTTCCTGGACTGGGTAGTGCATAGTGTTATTGAGCAAAAAACATTTCATTTTCCATTGCTCCAGTCTACTCAGCTGTAAATGGATAACCTTGCAACAGACTGGTATCCCACTCAAGAAAAATGTTGTGCTCTCTTGTCACTTATACATGAGTCCTAGGACTAAAGACAGTAATGTCCAGAGAACTTACATTACTTATTCTTATTTCTTTACTGCCCACAAAGGGCTACACACAGAGGGGACAAACAAGGAGAGACAAACAGATTAATTGAATTATATCAACATCAGTGCGTAACTGGTACTTATATAATCGACCCCGAAAGGATGAAAGGCAAAGTTGACCTCGGCGGAATTTGAACTCAGAACGTAGCAGCAGATGAAATACCGCTAAGCATTTCGCCCAGTGTGCTAACGTTTCTGCCAGCTTGCCGCCTTATTCTTCTTCTTGTCACTAAATCTGAATTATCTAGCTCATCTGGAACTAATAGAGACACTACTAGCAATGGCAGCCAAATCTCTTGAAAAACTGCTCCCTAAATAAATAAGTTCAAGCGGAACTGATTGGGCCTACACAACCACACCAACCATCTCTTCTCCAACCACTTCATATACATACAAAAACAATCTATACTGCAAACTCATTGGAACATGGATAGATTATTGCATTGACTGCGTTAGCATGAAATTTGTAGTTTTAGACCACACTGAAACATAACCTATCAAGTGTGCTGACATGTTGGCCTATAAATGTTTGATTGATTAACTCAATATCATAAATCTGCCTCTGTGGAGATGATTAGAACTAATGCAACCACTATCATAAGCACCATAAATGGAAGAACTTTCAGCCTAACAATATTAAAATGTCAAGCTGATGCTACTGAGAATTGTAAAGAACTGTTTGTCAAAGGTGTAAGTTAAAACGATCATAATCAGTTTAAGTATGATTGATAAATAATCATAATTGAACAATGTGATAGACCTGACAATGTATAGAGAGGCAAATGAAGGAAGTAGGTGAATGAAAAGGCAAGAAAAAAAAAGGAAGCAGAGAGAGAGAGAGATTTATGCAGCATTAAATTGTCTTATAAATTGAAGTCTACTTTTTTAATGCTCATATGGGTTGAATGGATGCCCTTCTTGTTGCCAATCCTTACCTGTTTCCAAGTAAAGTAATATATTCCCTAAGACCAAACAAGGAAGATTGGAAAAAGGACACTGCTAGCATGGTGGTGACACCTGTTTACGACTATTAGGTCATGTCAAAACAAAGGGACAGTAACAAACAAACACATACCATGAGGTTGGTGATTTTATGTGGCTATCCGAGTTATATTTTTTAGCTCTTATTTTGCACCCTCATTTATGAATTTTGCCTTTCTGGTTTTAATTGCTATAACTACTTACATTATAATGTATTTAATATATCACAATATATTAATTTACTATTATAATATCTCATTGTGTGTGTGTGTGTGTTTGTGTGCATATATATATATTCTTTTATTCTTTTACTTATTTCAGTCAGTTGACTATGGCCATGCTGGAGCACCGCCTTTAGTCAAGCGAATCAACTCCAGGACTTATTCTTAGGAAGCCTAGTACTTATTCTATTGGTCTCTTTTGCCGAACCACTAAGTTACAGGGACGTAAACACACCAACATCGGTTGTCAAGCAATGTTGGGGGGACAAACACAGACACACATACATATATATATACGACGGGCTTCTTTCAGTTTCCGTCTACCAAATCCACTCACAAAACTTTGGTCGGCCTGAGGCTATAGTAGAAGACACTTGCCCAAGGTGCCATGCAGTGGGAATGAACCCGGAACTATGTGGTTGGTAAGCAAACTACTTATTACACAGCCACTATATATATATAGTAGTGGGGGTTTTGTCCTCCCTTCTGTTGTTTTTTGTCTGACAAGCTACATGGTAACCTCACTAGTGCCATGGCATGAAAAAAGTGCCTAATACACTCTGTAAAGTGGTTGGCATTAAGAAAGGTATAAAGCTGTAGAAACGATGCCGAAGGACATTGGAGCTTGACACAGCACTGAAGCTCACCAGTTCCATGTCAAACCATCCTGCCCACACCAGCATGGAAAGCAGATATTAAATGGTGAAGATGATGAAACAAGCACATAACAGGCTTTTAGTTTCCGTCTACCAAATCCACTTAGAAGGTATCTGTTGGACCATGGCTGTAGTAGAATATACTTGGTAAAGGTGTCACAGTGTAACAGAACCCAAAACCAAGGGATTTGGAAGCAAACTTTTTGCCACACAGCCACACCTACACTCTAAACAAACACACACATATGCACAAAACGAGATTAGGATGGGATGAGTGTATTAGAAGGGTGTGACAGTGTTGACACACATTACATGTACCAGAAACAGTCACCTTTCATCTGGACAATAATAGCAAACAACCAACAAAAATACCAACAATGAGAATATTGAACATGGATGACAGATTTTCTGGAATTCATACACAAACAAAAAAGATTATATGCACAGTTATATAATTTGTAACTTTGTGTGAGTATATGTGTGTGTGCAATATATATATATATATATATATATATCACCATCATCATTGTTTAACGTCCGCTTTCCATGATAGCGTGGGTTGGACGATTTGACTGAGGACTGGCGAACCAGATGGCTGCACCAAGCTCCAATCTGATCTGGCAGAGCTTCTACAGCTGGATTCCCTTCCTAACGCCAACCACTCCAAGAGTGTAGTGGGTACTTTTACGTGCCACCGGCATGAGGGCCAGTCAGGTGGTACTGGCAATGGCTACACTCAAATGGTGTTTTTTACGTGCCACCTGCACTAGCAATGACCTCACTCGAATGTTTTTCATAAGTGCCAGTAAGGCAACGCTGGTAACGATCATGTTTGAATGGTGCTTTTTATGTGCCATTGGCATGGAAGCCAGTCAGCTGCTCTGGCAGCGATCATGCTCAGATGGTGCTTTTAGTGCTCCACTTGTACGAGTGCCATATATGTATGTATGCATGCATGTATGTATATATGCTCACAAATATACAGTCATGCATACATATGTACACCTACACATACCCAGATACATATGCACGCATGCGCGCGCGCGCACACACACACACACACAAGTGTATTTAGATGAGTGACTGGTAGAGTTGTCTGAGTATTAGAAAGATTACTTGTATTAATAGTTCTGGCTCTTTGCACTGAGAGTTCAAATCCTGCCAAGGCCAACTTTGCACTTCATCCTTTTGGGCTTGACAAATAAAGTACCCATCCTGCATGAGATTACCTATTCTCTTTTTCTCGTTCCTTCAGCCTGTCTCTCTCTCTCTCTCTCTTTCCTTTTGGAAGAAAGTGAAAGCAGTTAGACCTGGAGATGGATGGGCTCCTACTAACAGTTAAAATGTCCAAGATGCACTCTATGTCATGACATTCCTCACAATTTCATCAATGAGTTAAGGGCTCGCAACACAATATATATGTATTTATGTACATGTATTATATGTACAAGTATCCACAGACATACAATATGTATACATACATCTACACAAACCCAACAGGCTCCATGCAGTTTCTTATTTCTTTACTGCCTACAAGGAGCTAAACATAGAGGGGACAAACAAGGACCAGACAAAGGGATTAAGTCGATTACATTGACCCCAGTGTGTAACTGGTACTTAATTTATCGAGCCCAAAAGGATGAAAGGCAAAGTCGACTTCAACAGAATTTGAACTCTGAACGCAGTGGCGGATGAAATACCACAAAGCATTTCGCCCGGTGTGCTAACATTTCTGCCAGTTTGCCACCTTACATGCAGTTTCTGTCTACCAAATTCATTCAGAAGGCATTGGTTAGTCTAGGGCTATAGTAGAAGACACTTGTCTTAGGTACCGCACAGTGGGACTGAACCTGAAAACTACACAGTTGCAAAACAAGCTTCTTAACCACATAGCCATGCCTGACATTGTTAACAACTGTTATGTTTGTTTTCATAAAGTATTCAGTAGGCAGCCGTGAGAGTCATTATTAAAGTAGAGTTTCGCAAAACAATGGTATAATGAAGTAGAAAGTAATTTATAACACCAGATAATTAAATATTTAGTTTCAGTCTCGTAATGGAGGCAAAAGAAAAAAAAAGAAAAACTAATTTTTAAAAAATAGTTTTTATATATTTATTTCACAGGAAGTTTAATAGAAAACTTGATTGTATATATGAATTTTTGGAAATATTTCAAATAAAGGACAATTAAAATTTGCTTGAAAAGAGCCAGCTAATTAATATAAGAATCAAGACAATGATGCCTTAGGACATTTTTTTAAACATGCCAATCTTTCAATATTGTATGTATTAACATTTATATCTTTTGGGAAAACACAATTACCCCTTTAGCAATCAGATTATTCTGTCAAATGTAATGCTCATTTATTCACCTTGTTTTGAATTAATCATACATTATCTTGTAGCTTCGAGATTTTAATGATATGATTGTTTATTTTGTTGAATGTCATTATAAGGTAGGTGTGAGGTAGTGGATCTTACCAGGTTGAACATAAGAAATCCAATATTTGGGTGTGATAAGACTGGTTTAAATGATAAAGGGTTAAATAATTTACCATTAGATACTCGAAATCTATATCACAAACATAATTCCTGTACCAATCAAAATCACTTTATTTAAAATTTTTTTCAAAACATACTATGAATAAAAAAAAAAAAAAGAGATAGACTGGAAAACCAGACACTATCATGACGAATGGTGGCAAGAACAATTTTTCCTCATAATGTGACTAAATGTTTTGTAGTTTTTCTTTTAGAATGACTTGTTCTAAACATAACTGTTGATAACATGCCATTGTCAATTGTGAAACACTCCCTTCATAAACTGAACTGATGCTTTTGCTTTTCTGGAATTTTCTCAACAATAAACAACAGAGAAAATCCAATTCAATTGTGAAAATCTCAAACATGGCCTAGTGGTTAGAGCAGCGGACTCACGGTCGAGGGATCGTGGGTTCGAATCTCAGACCGGGCGATGTGTGTGTTTATGAGCGAAACACCTAAGCTCCACGCAGCTCTGGCAGAAGGTAATGGCTAAACTTCTGCTGATTCATCCCCGTCACTTAGCGGTTCGGCAAAAGAGACCGATAGAATAAGTACTGGGCTTACAAAGAATAAGTCCTGGGGTAGAGTTGCTCGATTAAAGGTGGTGCTCCAGCATGGCTGCAGTCAAACGACTGAAACCAGTAAAAGAGTAAAAAAGAGTAACCAAAAAACTGAATTTGGAAATATGAACTTGAAGCGATGGCCACCACAGAACAATCTTCATATTCTTGGTAAATGAGAGTCAGATTCAACATTTTCCTCTGAATTTGCTACATCTTGTCATTGAATGATACATCAGCCATACGGTAATACTTCAGATTTAATCATTGCAGTTTTAATGGTCACTTTTCCATGCTTGCATGGGTTGGACAGAATTTGTTGAAGCAAACAGGGGGAAGACACTTTAGTATTGTTCATAAAATATTCATAACTGTTTCTTTCAAATTCAAAAATGAAAAAAAAAAAAAAAGAAAAAGAAAGAAATTTCAAATTTGGAAAAGCAAGAATCATTTTTCAAAACATCAATTTCTAAATTTTTTTACTACTCTTCTCACATAATTTCAAATAAGACATTAAATGGTGTAAAGCAAAAAGAAAAATTCAAAGATGGTGAAATGGTGAAGGAAGCTTTTTGGAATCTAGTGATTTGCTGTTTGTGAATTTTAAAAACAATGCAGCTGTAAAAGCTGCAATGGGTAGCAGTTATCAAGGAAAACTGTAACTAGGGGAATTGAAACAATGCCTCATGACATAACTGAAGAATTACATGGTGTTGCAATGTGGAAATAATTTTCATTGCAAGTGCATGAATCAACAGATTTTTATCAACATTACATAAAAATGTGCATTTGTATTATTCTAATGTTTGAGGATTGCACTGTAAGAAAAAGATTTGTTAAGTTATTGCCATAACGAGCCAAAACTCACAGAAAAGATATTTATGAATCATTAAAAAACAAAATGACAAATTTTCAGCTTACCATCAATCACTAGAAACAGTATGCCAAGTATTATAGCCTTGCAACAAAGGATTTGTATCACTATGTAGTGATACCAGATTTCCAAAATTTAATCCATACCATTCTCTTATCTACCAAAAAAACGAGAGGAAATCATCAAAAATGCCAGAAGTGATTGATCTGTTATTAAAAATTGGGAATTTAATTGGGGTCAAACCTTTAAATGTTGCCTATTTAGACATTTCTGAAAAAGGGCCAATTTTAGCTATGACAATTTCTACCAAAGATGGATTTTGAGAATGTACTGGCAAGACCACATAACCAATAAAGACATTCTAAAGAGAGCTAACATAAGGCCACTTAGTGAAATCATGACAGAACAAAGATTAAAACTGACAGTTCCACATAGTCTGGCTACCAGACCAATTCTAAAACACCTTCCAGAAAGACATTACCAGAAGGAAAAAGAGAGGAAGACCAAAAATTATTTGGTGCAAAACATTCATAATTGACATGAGGGGAGCCAACATGAATATGACGATGAAGCTCATTTACATCCATCACATGGCATTGAGACAAGAGTACACGCAAACACATACCTACATGCAAGTGTACACACACACACACACACGCATAACGGACTTCTCTGTTTCAGTCTACCAAATCCACTCACAAGGCTTTGGTTGGCCTTAGGCTATAGTACAAGCCACCTACCTAAATTGCTGCACAGAGGGACCAAACCCAAAACCACAAGGTTGCAAAGCAAGCTTCTTAACCAAAACAGACAAACTTGCAGCCATTTTGTTCATAAAAAAATTAAATGAACTCCAATGAACCTCCAATGAATGGTGGAGGTAGATAACAATGTAGGCAAAGAAAACTTGTGTAGTGCATGTTACTCTCAATCGAAGGAGAGGGGCTTTCTCCGTCCCGGTTGCGGATCCGTGGAACAAGCTGCCAGACGAGATGGTGAAGATGCTGATGACCGCTTTGTTCAAAGTCTCCCTTGACCTCAAGTGGCCTGAACTCTTTACATGAACACCACCCTGTACTCCATGTCCCCCTACATGGCCTTGCTATTTGCTTTTGAGCCAAAAATTAACTAAACTAAACTAAATTACTTAAGAGTGCACTGAAGATAAATTCATAGCCAGCATAGAATTAAGGCTGAATATGGAAACTAAAGTAGCCATTTAGAGAAGAAAGAAAGAGTGTGTGTGTGTTTGGCTTATAGGTGACAAGTTAATAATGACCTATGAAGCCTAGGTTCACATATAACCAATTGCTCTACTATCAAGGGGATAATGATTTATGGAAACTTCATTGCATGCTTATTGTTGGAATGGAAGAGTATTTTTACAGCTGTGTGGCATTCCACTAAAGTACCTCTATTTCATTATATATATATATATATATATATAAATATATTTATGAGAGAGAGCGAGAGACAAAGAGAGTGAGAGAGAGAGAGAGAAAAAGAAATTGTTTTGGGTTACTGACAGGAAGAACTTATACAGGAAGGAAATAATTTTATCCAATCATTTTACAGCATTAAACCAGGTGAGTAGAGTTATTTGGAAAAAAATGTAAACTAGGTAGGTTACTCAGTAATTTATCATTGGCTATGTGTTACTTGATATCAATGTTTACAACATACTGCCTACGTGTGACTGTGTGGGGAGTGTGTGTGTGTGTATACGCAGACAGACACACACACACACACACATACATACAAGATATGTAGGTAGTTAAGTGGACAGATTGTTATGCAGATGGGTGATGGAATGTAGTAGGGAAGAGGAGAGCAAGCAGAGAAATTAATAAAGAATTTAATATGACAGAAACGAAATAAAGATGCAGTTCTGTGGAAAGTCTGCAAAAAAAAAAAAAAAAGAAAGAAAAAGAAAAAAGGTTCAACAGAACTATTTAGGACAAGAGCGTTTGTATTTCTATAAAAACTAAAATGAATTGAAAATCAAACAAATCCAACATATTATGAAACATGTAGTTTTTCATGTGGGAACTGGAAGATAAACATGTAACACACACATATACAGGGGTGCACCTAAGTAGGTTTATAGTCGCCACTAAAGAAAATGAAATGCTTTGTGGCTCAAGCATTCACTCAAAGTTCCCAGAAATAAAAAAAAGTGAACCCCAATGAACTTAGGAATCTCCTGCAGAACCCTTAGTTGACTTATGAATCGCTTAGAAATAGAGAAAGAAAAACATTCCACGCATATTAAGCAATTACATACCTGCTTTTGCCCACCCCTGTATAGCTGTTTCATTAGCCTGACTACTGAAAGAAATATATATTTGAATAACCTTGTTTATATAGATGATGGAAAAACGCTCAAACAAATTATCAGGCACACAAAATGCCACCAATGACAGAAAGGACTCAATAACCAGTTTCATAACCTTTGCCCCCCAAAAATATTTTCTATGTATTTAAAGTATAGTTACTAATATATAGCTCCAGTCCCATGACTTAAATTATATATTTGAAATTGTAGTGGGATTCTGGGGAAGTGAAGGTAGCCTTAATAAATATTTCACTGAAGCTTAAGAATCCTCAACTTTGCTTACATATAATGCCTTTATAGACATTGTAGCTACAAATGTGTATAAGCAGAGTTAGTTAGATATTTCTTTTGAAGTCTGGCTGATGAAGAGAATAGACCTATGTATAGTTTTAAATGTTTTATCTCTCAGAAATGTAATCATGTTTAATATGTGTAAGTTGATAGGTGTTTTTCTTCTCAGTTTGTCCAGTTTACAATTACACTTACATATACACATATAGATGTGTGTATATATCTGTGTGTGTGTGTGTGTGGTTGTGTATGTGTAGGGGCGAAAGAGAGGCAAACAGAGACACATAGTTGGAATATTTGTACATAACAGATTTCTATATTGTATAGATTGTTGTTTTGTTTTAGTGAGTGTGCTCTGTGTGTGTGTATGTATATCTGTGTATATATATATATATATACATATATATATACATATATATATATATATAATATATATATATATATATATATATACATATATATATATACACACACATATACATAAAGGACAACAGGATAGCATCATTTCCTGTTTATCAAAATAATGTCAACAGCCAAACAGTTGTGCTAAATGGGACTGCATTGCAATTGTCAACAAGAGTCAAAATACCAAGATAATGTTGAGAACATAAGTGACAACTTCATCAACAAGAACCATGACAGGTCAACAAAGCAAACCAGTCTCCATATAAATCACCATAGGTCAGTTCAGTAGAAGTTCTTTGTGTTTAAAAACACTTGCACTCATATCCAGGCAAAAAAAAAAATACATTATTAAAAGAACAGAAGAAAAAAAAAAATCACCTCTCCTCATTCTTTTTATTATTAATTAGGTAATAGAGAAACTGTCAACCACTGAACAAAACTGTATATTCAATTGAATAATTCTATGTCCTGGATTCAAATTTTCTCAAGGTCGACTGTGTTGCATCCTTCCAGGGTTTGTCAAATATACCAATTGAGTCCCAAGGTCCATTTAACTGACTAAACCCATAAAATAAGGTCTTTGTGACTATTTTAGAAATCAATATTTGAGTAGTCAATGGTGGATACAGCACAGTATTTTTCTTTTATCCTTTTCTTATTTCAATCATTGGACTGCAGTCATGCTGGGGCATCACCTTGAAGGGTTGAACAAATCAACCCCAGTACTTTTTTGTTATTTTAAGTCTGGTTCTCATTCTACTGGTTTCTTGAGCCAAACTGCGAAGCTATAAACAAACCAACACTGGTTGCCAAGTAATGGGGTGGGGAGCACAAACACAAAGGCACACACTCATACATGCCGGTCTGTTGGTAGGGGCAGGGATATACAAGATACTTGACCAAGATGTCACTGAATCCAAAACCATGTAGTTGTAAAGCAAGCTTTTTAAACACACAGCCATGCTTATGCCTATATAATGTTATGATGCCTTGTGGTATTTAGTTACATTCAGGATGACAAAAACTAGTTGATTCAATAAATTTTACCCACATCCCCCAAAAGATGTAATCTTATGCCAAGGCTTAAGCTTATTTATTGTCTCATTAACAGACACCATGTCTAAATCTTAGTTTCAAATTCCAAGAGAAACCACTTCATTTCATTAATGCCCTTGACATTCGTAACAGAATCTCCTCTTTTTTCTTATTATAGATATAAATATTTAAAATTTTGTGGTGAAAGCATAGTAGATAGTGAACAAGTTTCTTAATTCATAATTACAACATCAAATTTGAACCTTTATCCCTGTACAGTAGCCATGGGCAACCTACAGCCTGTGAGACTTTCTTAACAGCAGACCTAATGAAAAATTACTTCAAATCTTTTTAGAAGTGTAGCCCACCTGATGATTAGCCATGCCCCACCTGGCCCCCTTCTCAAAAAAGGTTGCCCACGCTTGTTTTATAGCATAGTTACATCACTTGTGTGTGTGTGTATGCACGCTCACACGCTGCTTTCAGAATCTGGTAAAAAATTACTGACCTTTAGTATAAAAGACAAACGCACAATGCAAAACTAAATAGATCAACAAAACATTTTTGGAGAAAAATGTAATGTTTTCACAGTGTTGGAATGTACATATTTTAGACAATGATATGTAAACATGACAAAAATGTTTGAAATCTAGAGGTCATGAATTACTTTACTGCTACATCTATCACTAAATGCATAGACTAAATTTCAGTTACAAGTTCAGAACCCCTAAAACTCAAATGGCATGGGGATTCCACACATGGGTGTAGAATTAAGCCAATCGCCTAGTATGTGATTGTTGAAATTGCTTACTTGACATTTTTTTTTTTTGTCTCAGCAAAGAATAAGTATTGGTATGAAATATATTTACAAGTAGGCGCAGGAGTGGCTGTGTGGTAAGTAGCTTGCTTACCAACCACATGGTTCCAGGTTCAGTTCTACTGTGTGGCACCAAGGGCAAGTGTCTTTTACTATAGCCTCAGGCCGACCAAAGCCTTGTGAGTGGATTTGGAAGATGGAAACTGAAAGAAACCCGTCTATATATATATATATATATATATATATATGTATGTATATGTTTGTGTGTCTGTGTTTGTCCTTCGAACATCGCTTGACAACCGATGCTGGTGTGTTTACGTCCTCGTCACTTAGCAGTTTGGCAAGAGAGACCGATAGAATAAGTACTAGGCTTACAAAGAATAAGCTTTGGGGTCGATTTGCTCGACTAAAGGCGGTGCTCCAGCATGACTGAAACAAATAAAAGAATTAAAGAAAAGAAAAGAATAAGTAAGTTGGAATCTGATTTAACTCTTTAGTATTTAAACTGGCCATATCTGGCTCAAATATTCTACATGCTTTATATGTTCAAGGTGGCCAGATCTGCCATCTCTCACTAACCATGCAATATCATTCTTAAAATTAACAGCTACGTCATCAAAATTTCAAAGCTATGAAATAATGCACAAGTAATTCAAAACTATGAATAAATACGTAAAAGCACCCACTACACTCTCAGAGTGGTTGGCGTTAGGAAGGGCATCCAGCTGTAGAAACTCTGCCAGATCAAGATTGGAGCCTGGTGTAGCCATCTGGTTCGCCAGTCCTCAGTCAAATCGTCCAACCCATGCTAGCATGGAAAGCGGACGTTAAACGATGATGATGATGATGATTTGACAGAGTAATCTGAATGCTGAGGCCGGAGATAAATAATGGTTTCATATTTTGGCACAATGCCAGCAATAATAAGGGGAATAGGCAAGTCAATTACATTGACCTCAGTACCTGACTGGTACTTTATTTTATAGGCCCCAAAAGAATGAAAGGTAAAGTTGACCTTGATGGGATTTGAATTCAAAACATAGATGAAAGAAATGTCAGTAAATATTTTGTCTGACGAGCTAACGATCCTGCCAGCTCGCCACCATAACCTAATTTAATGATTTCTGAAGTAGACATAAGGCCACCCATTTTAGGAAAGAGTAAAACAGACTACATTCACTATTACTTCACTGGGATGATGTTAAATGTAGACAATGAAAGGATGTCTGACATATTTTTAAAGCATGATGCAAAAATACCTAAGCTCTGAGAGTTTTTAAAGGCTGGTGCTTAACTTCAGTTTCATAGTGTTGAACAGATATACCCTTTGGTTAGCATGGCAGCTGCTCACAGTTAATTCCCAGATAATCTGCTTTCTGTTAAATGCTGCTAACTATATTCAATGAGGAAATGTAAAAGCGTTTTATTTAAATACACAATTAACACAGAATTTATGAGCGGATATTCTCACTATCTTACAAATTCTACCACTTTGTAAAAGATTTTTGTAAAATATCACACCTTAAGTCCACTCCTTCAAATATTCTCTGGATTTTTGCTTGCATAAAAAATGTACAGTAATTTAGTGTATCAAGAAGAGATACACAGCAAAGATTTACATTATTTTAACTTGGCACTATAAAGCAGTGATTCTCAATCATTTTTTATCTATGGACCCCCTTTGATTCTTATTTCACTCGGGTGAATTCTCATAGCTATTCATCATTTAAAAAAATATTTATTAGGAATTGTATTAAAAAAATCATTAAAATATTATGTATGATATAAAAGTATAATCAATTTATCGCTCATAAATTTTAACAACAAAATCTTATATGTTCTATATTTTAGAGAGGAGGAATTCTGTACATTATTTACACTGGATGGATACATGTCATCTTGTTTGTTGTTAAAATAATAGACAGAAAACACCACTGAAAAATATGAAAGCTAAAAGAGGCAGCACATATGCTAGGACACAATAACCTCCTAAGCAGACCTAGTGCAGATATGAGTAGAATATGGGAACTGGTATTAAGGAAGGATAAGAAAATATGTTTATAAGCCCTAAAATTCACTCTATAATTGCCCACAGGCATATAGTGTAATGATTAAGAGTGTGGGCTACGAACCCCAATTCCAGGCAGTGCCTTGAATAAAGAATAATAACAACAACAACCCAGGGTTGGGTTCAAAATTCCTACCAGGATACCTGATGAAGGCTGGAGAGTAAATCAGCTGAAAAGTTGTGGTAACAACAAACAAGAGGACACATATCCGTCCAATCTAAATTATGTATAAAATCTTATATGGTCCCCACCAAGGAACATTTAAACTCAAGTTGAAAACCACTGCCATAAATTTTTTAAAATAAATGAATAAAATGGACAATATCAGCTATGTAATGTTGTTGGCATTTAGAGCAGCAAACTATATCCTTGAGATCTTTCAGAGAGCAAGATGAGAAGTTCTTTGAAAATAAAAGATTTTATTTGGTATTCAGTATAGTGCAAACATCTGAACACTGACCTCTCAGCAATGCTAGCAAATTCTGTGCTACTGAAAGAAAACCTCATTTCATGATACTTGTAAAATTTTTTATGTGTCTGGTTTCAATTCAAATCAGCATCTATCAGATAAGTACCATCATTAAACAGTAATTAAATCAAATTATTGGCTTAATCGAAAACGGAAACTTTTCCTAATAATGTAGGTACAGTTTATAATACTTTCATCCATAAATGAGCTAGTATCATCCAGAATTACATCCTCAAGAAGATATACTCACTAGAAGCAACGAAATCTCCGCTACAAGCCATACTCACCCAAAACAATGAACTCTTCCCAACAAGCTATACTCACCCAAAACACTGAACTCTTCCCAACAAGCTATCTCACCCAAAACAATGAACTCTTCCCAACAAGCTATACACACCCAAAACAATGAACTCTTCCCTACAAGCTATACACACCCAAAACAACTCTTCCCAACAAGCTATACTCACCCAAAACAATGAACTCTTCCCTACAAGCTATACACATCCAAATCTATGGACTCTTCTCAACAAGCTATGCTCACCCACATCAATGAATTTTCCTTGTCAAGACTCAATCACCCACAATAACGAACTTCTCGCTGGTTACAACTAAAAGATCTTGTATTAAGCGCTTCTCATCTGTACAAAGCTAAGAATCCCAGAAGTATAAAATTCCAAACCAACATTCCTTAGACTTTATACAAGGTTCCCATTTACACAGTAAGTCTGTGTATGTGTGAGTGTCTATCTGTGTATGTGCTTGCAAATAAGCAAGTATTTGTTTATGTACATTCATAAATATGTGTGTAACAGATATTTTCTTTGCCTGTATATGTGTGTATTAATAAATGATAGTCTGAATATGTTATGAGAGAATATAGTGTATTTCATGTATGTGTGTGTTCATACACATACAATTATATACACATATACATGAATAAACAAAATTATGTATACATATGTAATATATATATATAATTTCATGTAGACTGTATTAAAATAAGAACTACTAATAGTTTCTTACTATTAAAACATGTGGTTAGGCAGGTTTTTATAACTTGCCTTGTGCCTCCAAACAATCTTCGGGTTCTAAGTATGATACATAGTGCTCAGAGCCTGTAGATTGTTTGGAGACGCATGGTTGGTTTTAAAAATCTGCCTAACCACATGTCATGATGACAAGATATTATTAGTAGCTCTAATTCTAATACAGTGTGCATTAAGTAATATTTATTGCTCACTGGATAGAGTACTTTTTTGGCTGATCTTACCCTAACAGAACAGTAAGTTATCTTACACACACACACACACACACACACACACACACACACACAAACAAACACACACACACACATACATTTCAGCATCATCATCATTTAAATGTTGGCAAAGGTTGGACAGAATCTGGCAAGCTGCAGAGAGGGCTACGTCAAGCTCCAATGTCAGCTTTGATGTGCATGTGTATGTATATATGTAATTCATGTGCATACATATAGGTATACATGTCAATACACACACACACACACACGCACACACACATACGTGCATTGTTACTGAACAATCTGAACAAATGGCTGTTTTAAGTGAAGAAAGTCTGTGCAGGGACAACTGCACTCTCTCTTAAATGTATATCCTAAACTGGTGTACAGTATGTCGCATGTCAGAAGAAGAAATTATGCAAAATACTAACAAACTAATGCTGATCTCCCTTACTGCTGCTGTCCACATCATAAGAACTCTTTGACACAGTTTGTCTAATATTACTTATGTCGGCAAGCTGACAGAATCGTTAGCACACTGGGTGAAATGCTTAGCAGTATTTCGTCTGTTTTTACATTCTGAGCTCAAATTCCACCAAGGTTAACTTTGCCTTTCGTCCTTTCAGGGTTGATAAATTAAATACCACTTGCATACTGGGGTCGATCTGGACCCCTCTCACAAAATTTCAGGCCTTATGCCTACAGTTGAAAAGAATGGGTTGTCTAATATTACTAAATATATAGGCACAGGTGTGGCTGTGTGGTAAGAAGCTTGCTTCCCAATGACAGGGTTGTGGGATCAGTCCCACTGTGCGACACCTTGGGCAAGTGACTTCTACTATAAGCCCATGGCCAAACAATGCCTTGCGAGTGGATTTGGTATGCAGGAATTGAAAGAAGCCCTTTGTGTGCCTCCTTGTCTTGACATTCTGAAAAAGTTGTAGAATGAGCCTAACCATCTGAGAAGCAATGTTATTCAGTTCCAATCTACCATGAAAACATGTTCATTTATGGGGGAAAATAAAACCTTACTTGCAAACAGGAAGGGCACCCACCCATAGATCTGCTTCAATAATTCCAACCAATCCAATTCATGCAAGCATGGAAAGGTGGACGTTAAAATGATGATGGATGTGGGTGTGTGTTTTCAAAGATGAACAAATTAAAATATGTTTTTAGGTGATCTTCCACTGGGCTATGCAGATCGTTATACAGAAAAATCTCTCAACAGACTTTATATGTGGGGACGGACACACACACACACACACACACACACACACACACATACGAATATATGAACACAAACACACATGCAAAATATTATATACATATGCTAGCATGGGTTGGATGGTTCGACCGGGGTCTGGGAAGCCAGGAGGCTGCACCAGGCTCCAGTCTGATCTGGCAGTGTTTCTACAGCTGGGTGGTTGGCATTAGGAAGAGCATCCAGCTGTAGAAACACTGCCAGATCAGACTGGAGCCTGGTGCAGCCTTCTGGTTTCCCAGACCCCGGTCGAATCGTCCAACCCATGCTAGCACGGAAAACGGATATTAAACAATGATGATGATGATGATACATAAATCCATGCTTATGAATAAACACATGTTACTTTAAGCAAGTGTCTTGTACTGTAAACTCAAGCAGCCAAAGCCTTGTGAGTGGATTTGGCAAATGGAAACTAAATGGTCATTGTATATAATATATATATAAATGTATGTAAAACATTTGAGCTATATCTCTGGTTTAAGGATACACCCACCCTCTCTCACCTCAGTTTCAGAGGCTCAGGAAAGAGTAATAGACACTGCCCTCCCACCCGACTTGGATATAACAAAGAAAAAAATTCACATGTCCCTATATATATATATATATATATATATATATATATATATATATATATATATATCCTTAATGTACTCCTGAGGGACAGCCTGTGACAATGTCGACCCTTTGAATTACACCTGCAGCATTGGGAATGACCAGAAGCTATGATAAAAGACATTTGCTCAAAATGCCAGGCATTGAGATTGAATCAGGAACTCCTGACTGTAAAGCAAACTTTTAAACCATTTGGTCATGCATGCATACACGCACATACAAACATATATATATATATATATATATATGCACACACACACACACACATACATTCATACAAGTAAAACCAGTAGTCAAATTCCTCATCAACTCTATGACTCATCCGATGAAGCTAGAAACTTAGAAGATACCATAACTTTGTGGCAACACTCACATACACGAGCCTGGGGGTGGAAGAACAACTTTACTGCCAATGAAGAATTACAATTATCAAATAATGAATTAGTTCTAAGGAATATCAAATTAACAGTGCAATGGGAATGGTAACTCTATCAGTGTGTGTAGGCTTATATACATTGTGTCTATGTGCATGTATGTACGTATGTATGTAGTGAGAAAGAAAGTATGCAGACACGTGTGTGTGTGTGCACTCATAAACACAAAATAAAAATACACATGCCTTTATACAAATTCTTTTTACACCCACAGATACATATATAAGTATGAAATGAAAACGTAAGCATTGTGTGTATATTACAGATAACATAGCTTAACAGACAATATATTCTCATCACACACACACACAACACACACACACATCCAAGAATCATCATCATCATCGTTTAACATCCACTTTCCATGCTAGCATGGGTTGGAATGTTTATGGAAAATACCCATATGTATATGTGATTATTTAATTCAATATATTTCTAGTCCTCTTCTAAAAGCGGAGACTGAGTTCCAAATGGGAGCCTGTAGGACTTACAACTGAATCATGAATTCCTCTTATTCGATTTGTTTTAGGTTTTAGATACTGTTAATGCATTATAATGTTCTGTAATTTTCCTCATATTATAATAATGAATATTATTTATGTTAGAAATCATTTACTACATACAGACATGTATATGAGAAGTATAAAACACCCTCAACTGCAGACAAATGTTTTTACTTCCAATTATTGTGTCTATGGTAATGTATCCCGTTTTAACGTTCCCTCTAATAATACTATGGATGTTCTAAGAGTGTTTTGTGAGGAGAAGTTTCAGGAAATTGGTTTTACAGGAAAAACAGCAATGTAGACACATAGTGTGTACATGGAGATGGGATGGAGTAAGATCATTTGATGCTTGCTTTCCTTCAAATTAGTTCTACATTCACATGCATCTTGCCACCTCTGTGAGCTAATTACATCATTCTCACTCACTCTTTCTCTCTCTCTCCTCCCACAGACCAAATTACCATTAACACCAACCTGGCAACCTGTAAACCTGCCTACTGCCATCTTTGGCACTTCACACACCCACCTAGCATCTCTCACAACCATACCTACCTATTATCAAAGAAACAAACAGCAACAAACATATAAAAGAATTAGGGAGAAACTAAATCAGCACCAGCAAGTCTGTTTTTGGCACCAAAAGCACATGCTGCTACAGGGAAACACCACCACCTCACAACACAGCAACACATATTACTCTCTTGCTCTCCTCAGTAAATAGCGGAAGCTAAAAATATGAGTCCTAACAATTTACACTAACAGCCTGAAAAAATAATTATAGGAGGACAAAATAAAACAAAGTTTAAACAAGGATGCTTTTCCTAAGGCAGTTATAATAAAAAAATACTGCTTCCATTGAGACTACAGACTTCAGTTTTCTAGGACTTTCCACTGTACCATCCAATTATTATTATTAAAAGGGTAGTATTAAAGGCAGATTTGGTAGAATGCTTGATGAAATGCTTTGTATTTAGTTAAGTCCATTTATGTTCTGGGTCCAATTTAAACAAGGGCTGACTTTGCTTTTTGTATTTCCAAGACTGATGCAATAAATACTAATGAAGTGTTAGTCCTTGATTAGTATTTATGCCTCCTGTTTCTTGACAGGAGGCATTATTATTAGGGTTTCAGTTCAACCCAATTACTCAAGCTGACCCTCTCAACAGATTAACATAAAAAAATTAATTATAATTATTTCTTTAAGGTGAAACAGCTAATATTTCAGGCGATGGCATGTAAAACTCAAATGTATTACAGATACATACTTTGCAAAAGAAAAATGGCCAAGCAAATATGGTAACAAAGTATCAGCTCCATATGCTTTATTCAAATCCACAACAGGCATTTCAATGTGAATCTAAACACTTTGTTCCACATTGTCTCACTTCATCTAGCTGTAGGAACAGGTAACCTGTGACAAACTGGTACCCTATCCAAAGATAGCATGCACACACACATACACAATCTCTCTCCACTCATCTCTATTAAATCCTAGATAAGCATACTTTAAATGCCATTTGCATCTTTAAAATGAAGTCAGCACTAACGTAAACTCAACTTGGAACTAAATTATCAAACCATTGTATGGTTCCAATCTTTATCTTTTCATAAGACTTAGTCAGAAGACGAAGGTAACCTCAGACCAGAGTAAGTTTAACTGCTTGCGGCATAGTGTTCTCAAATATACCTTCAACATATCTTTTTCACTAAATGGTGCTGCAGTTTTACACAGATCTATACACCATACAAACAATAGCAATGATAAAAATGTATTTCTAAGGCTACACACAGACAGGGCTTCAAAAGCAGTTCTTTGTATGTCACAGAAAACTTGTCTTACTAAACATTCATTCAATAAATAGGACAGGTGGTGGTGAGGCTAAACCAGGTGATGGTTTAAGTCTATGATAAATACACAGGCCTTTGTAAATAACAATCATTTTTTTTTCTGTAACAGCACAAGGATGATAAGAAGAGATCCTAGAGAAACAAAAGGCAAAGTTGACCCTGATTGGATAAATATATAATGCTGTGAGGTTTTGTATGGCACTTCACCATTTGTTCCATTTCACTGCCTTGTCTTTGACAATAATTGTGGTGTTTAGGGGGTGGATTTTTATAGATAAGCCACAAATTTGTAAAGGAGATTTCAGTGAAGATAATCACCCCTGCAACCTGATTGGTTTATTTTATAACTTATGTATTTCCTGAGAACATTGACATGGTTCATTCAACAACAACAATTGTTGCTTACATTGGCTTAAGGTTATGGTTTCGTTGGGATGGAATACAGTTGATTGATAGTCCACAATACATTACAGATACTAAATATTTCAACCTCAAATCTAATCAACACTGACTTTACCTGTCACTCGAAAAGGCGTAGTAGAAAAAGTTAGTGTTGGCAAGATGTGAATGCAAAACATTGAAACATCAAGTTGCCAACGGAAGAGCAAAATAGAGAAGGAAAGCAATGCCTGAAATATGAACATTTATTTATTTTCTTTCGACTTGTTCAATATATGCTTACATTTCATTACATTTTATCTGTGCATGTATGTATGCAAGGGAGAGCAAGCGAGCGAGAGAGAATGGTGTATGTATGCAAAAAAAGTATGTGTGTGAAAGGTGAGAGAGTTATGTGTTGTAAATATGTTACTAGATCAACAACAGAATCAGTGCACCAAACTAAATCAGGTAGCGAGACAGGAAGGGAGGGATTTACTGATTTTAACAATCACCACTTGTCTCTGTTTTATCTTGTGTCACTCTGACATCCAAAAACCATTTTTATTTGAACACACATCTCTCACACACGTATGCACATATACTTTCAAAGACAATATATATACATATATATTTCTGTCACTTACACATATGTTGCTGCTTCAATGCAAATTCTTACATTCACTTGAAGCATGAAAATGTTGAAATTACTGACTACAAGCATTACTGTACACCCACCACAACACTACTGGATTACTTTCACTCCTCCACTTCAACAGATCTTTGTCACTAAATGGTGCTGCAGTTTTACACAGATCTGTACACCATACGGACAATATGATAAAAATGCATTTCTAAGGCTACATACAGACAAGGCTTCAAAAGTAGTTCTTTGTATGTCATAGTGAACTTGTATTACTTAACTTACATTTACTATGTTAATGATCAAACAAATTAATCAACTGATTTAAATAGACTTTTAAATTAAAAACTAATGTGAAATATTTTACATCAAAATTATTTTGGATTTATTGTCTACATATTAAGTATATTATATACCTTGTTTACAAGGTATATAATATACCTCAAGTTTATACAGAAATACATGTTTGGATAACAATTCAACTTTTTGATTATTATGCATATCAATTAATTTTTTAAAAATCAAGGATATGAAGATTTAGTGAAGTAAGTAGAATTAACTTAAAAATTGTGATAAAAAGATTTAATTTAATATGAATATTGTAAAAGAAACATTTTTGTTTTGATAGAAGCAAAAGTGGTTCTGGGTGGATTGGTACAAAAGTGTTGTTACATGGTATATAAGAATGTATTAGTACTCATAAAGCATTTTATATTCATACATACATTGTTTACAAATAAACTTTGTAATCCAAGATTAATTGTCACACTTCCATTTCTTTTTTAATCACTAACAGACCAATAGAACATGAAAATAATCAGTTTACTGACATATTTGTTTAGAACGTATAAAGACTTGTTGGTGCTTGGTTGGAGGTTTTGAGTTATTACTCAGAATCACCGTAACAGAATTAAAAGTAACCAACAAGGACAAAGTTGGAAACAATGCAGTCAGTTTTGAGAATTGAAATCTGTATTCTTGGGTACCATTCCACTACTGGAATGTTAAAGCACCCTGTGGATGTATGCTGCAGTAAAACTTGTGATCTAAGAGACATGAGATCAATGAAAC
Organism: Octopus sinensis; assembly: GCF_006345805.1. Lineage (NCBI taxonomy): Eukaryota > Metazoa > Mollusca > Cephalopoda > Octopoda > Octopodidae > Octopus > Octopus sinensis. The sequence goes on along the minus strand of NC_043000.1, from coordinate 14,696,123 downwards.
CCAAAAATGGGAAACTTTGCCAGAGGAATTTATACTGGACACAACAGAATTGAATTTAAGCTGCAACAACATTGCTTTTGCTGAAGTTTCCAAGAACAAGCAACCAATGATATGCAACATAGGAAAACCAATATCCACAAGATCTAACTCGAAGGAAACCTTAACCCTTTAGTGTTCGCATTATTCTGCCAAAATTAATCACTTTTTTATCCACATTGTTTTGAACTAATCATGCATTATCTTGTAACTACGAGATTTTGATGAGGTAGCTGTTAATTTTTAAAACGATATTGTAGGGTTGGTGTGAGAGACCAGATCTGGCCAGTTTGAACATAAAACAGGCAGAATACTTTTGGCTGGATATGGCTGGTTTAAATGCTAAAGAGTTAAGCAGTACTTTCAACATTCAATAACAGCCAGTTAAGTTTTTACTGAACTTATATACAGCTAACATTTGAAATATTGCTTATATATCTACCACAGAGAGATCCTATTGTTTTAAACATATATACTTCAGTCTAGAATAGCAGTCAGCTAAACCAAGCTTCTCATATCAGCTGTTGACAGTTAGGTGAACTGAATCAGTATAAATTAAACAGTTTTACTGCAGATTTGAACCTACAACCAGGTAGTCCCATACTCTACTGTAGTCATTAACTGGCAACAATTCTAACTCAGTGGTGAAGTTGCAGAAATAAAGAACACCAGACAAAATACCCTGTAGTACTTGTGTCCCTTTACAGCACTTTCTATCTGTCTGAGATTGAAAATGATGGGTACAGTAAACTACCTCCTATCCATCATCACTGGCCCCAAAGGGATGCTGGATAACTGAATTTTCCCCATCTCTGACCATCACTTTAAATGACCATTGCATCTTGCAGAAGTCATTAAAATTCTATATATTCATCAGTGTTATCATTAATATTCTAAATATAGTAGAAATGAGAGAAATAGGAAGAAATAAAAATATAATTTAAGTGTGGAATAAGTTTAGGTATTGTAAATGTTGTTATACATCACTAGTTACAATGCAAGTAAAAGAATATATTGTACTGTACTTTGAGAAGCAACAAGCCATTTTAGACACAGTAGATGGCTATTAATAACAACTAATTAATGAACACAAATTAGCACAAATTAACACATTTTCTTTTTTACTTTTTTTTTCTGAATGCTGGTAGCTTGAAAGTTCCAGTTATTTGAGTATTGGATAAGAGGGTCAGGTATCTCCTGATAAATTGAGATGATTCAATCGACTATACCCTTCCTCTTTGAGCCAATATATATATAAAAAAAAAAAAAAAAATCAATAGAAATTGTCCCAATTTCTAAGAGAAACCAACAAAACTACAAAAGTTACAAGCATTGACCTTCTTTTCTGAAAAATGAAGTTAACAGGCTGGAAAATCGTAATTACTATCGCAACAACTCATTTTAGAAATTTAAACATGAAAGTTGAATAGCCAGTCTTAAAACATATTCTAAGCTATAAAATATATTTACTCTAATGAGTCATCTAAAATTTCAAAATATCCAAAGCTTCTGAAACTCAGCCCCATTTACAATAAAACTGAGGTTAAAAAACATAGCAACAAAAGAAAACAAAAGACGTGTTCTTGAAATAAATCATTTACAAGAGAATTTTTTTCTTAACCTAATTTGTCTTCTATTTCCCTCTCTCAACTGACCTTTCCATTTTTACTTCAAACAATATGCTAGCTCAAAGAGGCCATGAAGCACAATCTAAATCTTAGAACATTAATCTTCAATTAATATAATACTTTAAACAGCTTATAACAGTGAGGATAAGGAAGAATTAAACTATGAGGGCCGCTGACCTATCAAGTGTCTCTCTCTCTGATATATCTTCCTTCCTTCCTTAGCTGATCCTTACATCTGTTGTTAGATGATTCAACCAATTAAATTTCACATGAGCGGAAGTATCTACCAATGGGTGATCATATCTTGAGTTATAGATAAGATCACACTGATTCAGCTGCCAATGTAGAAGTTTTACTCAGTACAGCTAACATTTATCAGCTTTACTACTACTAACACTGTTTGCAACAGTGAGTTCTTCCTGTTGTACAATATTTGCTTACATTTATAGGTGGACCGATTCGTTAGATATAAGTGCCTTGGCTATGGACACACAGAAGTACTGGTGAGAAGATGTATCCATTATACTTTCACCTATCTGTTTGATACTTTATCAACCCAAATACCCATGCTCTCTATATGATGCACTTCTCAAAACGCCATGCAACATCTTGTAACTAAATCCTAAAACTTAAATAGATTTTCTTTTTAACATGTTTCCTTAAAAAGGACTTAGGTTTCAGTCCCCTAAAATATGCTCTATTAATAGACTCAATAAAAATTTCTCTATAACAGACACTGCAGAATAAAAAAAAAAAAAAAAAAACCAAAGTGCTAGTGTTCAGAGAAACTAAACTCCACACAGTTGCTCAAACTAGAAACAGCAGCAAAACCAGCTTACTATCTTAAAGTAGCATACAGATGATGTAATCCTAGATATATTAGAAATAAAGACATGAAAATAAGATGGGTTGTTTGTAGTTAGAATACTTTTGATCATAAGTCTTAGAGATTAAAACTGACCTGGAGTAAAACAGCAGCAACAACAAGAACCTGAGGAAAAAAGTGGTAATCAAAATTTTACAACCTTCCAAAAGACTTCTCATACTAAAGGCTCTGGCAAAACATTCTCCTCTCCTCGCAGTACAGAAATTCACAGACTTTTATGAGGTTTGAAAACACAATGAACATATTTAAATCTTTGATGACCATTTAAAGTTATTTTCTCTTCTCACTTATGCATAGATTACATCACATTAAAATGCCTATACAATTTTCTTACAACTCAGATTAGCTGGATTAACTGCCAGCTGCCTTGAAATATGAAGAGTTGAAATAAAGAAATGTAGAAACTAATGTGCCAAGAAAGAAGATAACCTGGAATAGTGGGTGAGAAGCATTAACTATTTTGTGAATATCTATTTCAAACAAGGATACATTCAGTTTAATCCTTTAGCATTTAAACCAACCATATCCAGTCAAAATATTCTACCTGCTTTATGGTCAAACTGGTTGTACAATGTCATTCTAAAAATAAACAATCACATCATCAAAATCTTGAGGTTACAAAACGGTTTATGATTAATTAAAAACAATATGAATAGATAAGCATTCTGCGAGTAGTTTATTTATAATAACTACCATATTTACTCATGTATAAGTCACACCTCTAATTTAGAGTTAAATCTATTTTTTTCAGTTAAAAATTAAGTATAAACTAGAGTGACTTGTACACAAATAAAATACAGTAACTTTATATTTATTGATATATTAAGCTGGTATTTAAAACAGACCTTAAAAATATATATACTGATGTCTTGCATAATCTTGGTAATAAGATTATTTGGGGCCTGTGTGGAGCTTGAACAGAGAGATATAAACATATTTAGTGAAATTAGGGATATGGTATGTCATAGTTGTTTTTTTAACCCTCCAGTGTTTAAGTAGTAAGAAAAAAATTGCTCTCCAGGAGACAGCCAACCATTGTAAATCCATTCAAACAACTTTTCTACTACCTTATACAACAGAAATACCTGTAAACATTTCAGTATTTATCACAATGCATCTCATAGAAATACATTATAACTAATCTGATGATCTTTCACAATCAAATATCCTGATAAACTAAAACTGACTTCTGTACAGAAAGAGAACACCACCATAGAAGCTTGTACAAAAAAAAGCTCTCTTACTCTACCACAAACTGCTCAATACCTATATGGATCAATACACTTTGATGTCAAGATCTACAATACCACAGACAATATCCATGCTTTCAAGGCGACTATATGAAAAAGCAGTAGCTATGTATGCCATAGTTAGTTTTAACAATACAGGGACAGAATTGTAACAGGTACACATACATAATCACAATAACGAGTCACTTCTTCAAACAGAAACACATCCTGCCAAACATACATATGTGCACACACACAAACAAATTTATCTTTGCTTTACACCTATTTTTCTCTGATGGCATAGGTTGGACAGATACTTATTTGCAGCAGTATTTTTACAGCCAAAGGCTATTCATAACAGTCTATTAAGTTAGGGAGTTTTTATTCCACAACTTTGAGAGCACAGAGGTATGGGACATAACATTCATGAGGAATGATAACATTGTTTTATTACTCAGATGTTTTCAAATGCAAAGCAGAAATGAAAACTTTCATGCATGCATCATCATTTAATATCCGTCTTCCATGCTGGCATAAGTTGGATGGTTTGACAGGAGCCAACCAGGTACAAGACTACACCAGGCTACTGTATCTGTTTTAGCATGGTTTTTACAGCTGGATGCCCTTCCTAACACCAACCACCCGCAGAGTGGCCTGAGTACTTTTTTATGTGGCACCAGCATAAAACTGAGGTCAGTTTTGGCATGATTTTACAGCTGGATACCATTCCAAATGCCAACCACTTCACAGTGTGGACTGGATGCTTTTTAGGTGGCACGAGCACCTGCAAGGTCACCAAGTAACTTGCAAGACAAGGAATTTTGAGAGGGGATGAGACATTAGAGGAGATGATCTTGTGTCCAATGAAGAAAGTGGACGCAAGTGCTAATATATGATTTATAAAAACATGTGACATAATAAATATCTGTAAATATAAAACCATCCAGATTTCTGAATACCTCATTTCTTCTAATATATAATACCTGTACATCATCTCCAAACCTTCTTTTATATATATATATATATATATATATATATATATATACACACACACACACACACACACACAAATGCACATTTAGCAGGGCCTAGTGGTTATGGTGTTAGTCATGATTGCTAGGTCATGGGTTAGATCTCCAGACTGAGTGGTGTGTTGTATCCTTGAGCAAAATACTTCATTTCACATTGCTTCAGCCCATCAGCCTTCTGATCAGGATTACTATTGGCTTACTTGCCTAACTAATAGGGTGGCATCATTCAAAAGCTAAAACACTGCAAAATGCCATGCGACTAGTGATGTATAACAACATTCAATAGTTTAATCAATCATGTGATATATATATTTATTAATGTCATATGAATTTAGAAACTGAGAAACGTGAAATTGTTTTTGTTACACAGGAACTCGTAGTAGATAAATCTATAAATAATAGTGTTTAAATACTAACTTATAAAAACTTTTGGATGGGGAAAGTCAAAGGCAGTCAATAGTAGATTGTCTGTCACGGTTACAGAGATGTAGTTTGTGTCCCATGGGTAGCATTCAACTTTTTCCATCCAAGGAGTTTTTAACTCAATATTTAATCCCTTAGCATTTAAACTGGTCAAATCCAGTCAAATTATTCTACCTGTTTCATGTTCAAAGTTGTCAGATCTACCCTATCACGTCATTCTAAAAATAAATAATCACATCAGTGAAATCTTGAAGTTACAAGATAATAATACATGATTAATTCAAAACAATGTGAATAAATTAGAACTACATTTGACAGAATAAACTCAATACAAAATGGTTAAACGCTATTATTTATAATTTTATCTACTTAGACTTCTGTCATTAAAACTGATTTATGACAGGCTTCCGTGCAGTTTCCATTCATCAATTTCTCACTCATAAGGCATTGGTTGGTAGGAGGCAATAATAGAAGATGCTTGCTAAAGGTGCTGAGCAGTCAGACTGAACTTGTGACCATTTGGTCACAAAATGAACTTTGTAACCATACAACCATGTCTGCAAATCACAAACATGTATATGCGAAAGAAATTCAATTATTTAACTGTAAGAAATTCAATTATTTAATTACAAGAAATTCAATTATTTGAATTTGTTATAAAGGAGCAACCATCAAAGGGTGTTATAGCCAAATGGATCAGGAATTTGTAGAAGTGATTCATGGTTTCAAAAGTTATTAAGCGAAATAGTTACAATTGGGTCATAAACTTTGCTTGTTGAGAGCATGTCAAGTATATACACATCTGAGTGTATATAGAGATGTATATCTAAATGCATGAGTATTTGTATAAATTTGTTTGTGTATGTGAATGTACAAGATGAAAATGGTTGGTTTTACTATTATTAAAAGAACAGTAAGCTAATAGATGCTTTATGATATATATCATCACACACACACACACACACACATATATATATATATATATATATATATATATATATATATATATATAGCTAATACTTGAAAGTTTTGAGTTCAAATCTAACTCTTGTGGATACTTAGTAAAGATACTGGTCTACTTAAATAAATTTCTATTTCCTCTAAATTTATGTAAAGAGCTATTTATCTATGCTGCTACTGGAAAAACGTCACATCTCCCCAATACCACACCACTGCTCCCAGTTGCAGAAATAGTTTAGTACCAGGTCAAATACCTTATGATATCTTCCTGTATACTTAGAATTTTGGGTTCAAATGCAGGTTGAAGCTGCCTCAGTCTTTTCTTCTCATCCATCACCAACACTGATAAAATTAGCACTACGCATGTACTAGGTTCAATTAGATTGTTAATAACTCATAAAAATAAACATTATGCTAAGATATATATACATATATATAATAATAATAATAATTTGAGGGAATATTATTCCTAACTTACAGAGAAAAATTCAATTTAGAATTATTCTACCAAATATATACGTTTTATTTATTATTTTGTATATTACTTAATCATAGATTTATTATTTTTATCTTATATTTAATATTTCTATTATATATAATTTTCTAGATGGTGTAATTTAATTCTTCATTTTGAATTGATAAAAGGTGTTTTTTTCTAATTTATATATATATATGTATATATATATATATAAACCATTATAAAGAAAATGGTTATTGGTAAAGCATCAGAAGATGGGTTTTTTTTCAGAATTTAGTGATGTCCTTTAATGTTCTCTGTTCATATCCTGTTGAGGCTGAGTTTATCTTTCAACCTTCCAGGCTCAAAATAACTTTCAATGAAGTACCAAGAACTCAATATAACGAATTGTACTCTCTCTCTAAATTCTGTTGTTTTATATTTGTTAGAAATTATTAACACATCATCATCATTATTAACATCTTAACCAATATTCTATTAGTGGAAGGCTCCCCCCCCCGCCCAGTAGCCAAACAATGAAGCTGCAGAAGGACAAAAGAAAGAAAGAAAAATCATTGAACAAACCTATAAGCAGGTGGGGAACACAAAGGTATTCAGTGAGTAGAAACAATCAGGAAGAGGTGTTACATAGAAAGGTAAAGGTATTTCAGGAATGTCAACCTACTGCTCCAACACCACCCAAACAGTCCCACCTGCCTACTTTCCACCAGGTTAGACAGCAGGAGGCTATAACCAGGGTCACAGTCAACTTGGTTGAAGTACTCTGAACATATACATGCGAGTGTTCTTGTATATAAGTGTGTATGCGTACATGCCAGGTGTGTATGTGTGCGTGTATGTGTGCGTGTGTGTGCATGCCAGGTGTGTATGTGCGTGTGTGTGTGTGCATGCCAGGTGTGTATGTGCGTGTGTGTGCATGCCAGGTGTGTATGTGTGTGTGTGTGTGTATTTTAAATGCTATAGCATAGAGATAAGAGATGTCAACAGTGAGTGTGATTATTTGTTCAAAGATAAAGTAGAGAGAGAGAGAGAGAGAGAGAGAGAGAAACAGACAGAGAATGAGAGAGAGAGATAAATGGACATACAAATAGGAAGATAATAATAGAAACAAAGTGAAAACAGAGAGAGATGAAGAAACTATATAAAGCTCAAGCAACAGAATATTTTGACCCCTCTGTGTTAGATTTAAGGCTTTTTACTTGCAGCAGCTGTAGCAATAATGGTGATAGTGTTGTTGAAGATGCGTGGCCCCAGTCAGGTCGGATTGAGTAGACCTATGACACTGATGTTGTCAGTCAAAACGATTAGGTGTGTAACCAACAGGTCTATTTGTTCAGAGTTATACCATTTACTCTGGTATAACTAAAAGTACATTGGAAATGTTTAGCCCCAGGTGAGCTCAGAATGAGCAGATTTATGATTAAATGCACTCCAGCCTTTAATTCAGGAACTAAGTTTAAGAAAATGGACATTAAATGAGGATGATGGAGCTTTTTATCTATTTTGGTTCGAGGCAAATATTCAGATAGTAGGTACAGACATAGTTGTGTAGTTACAAAGTTTGCTTCCCAATCACATTGTTTAACCCTTTTGATACCAACCAACCTGAAACCGCCTCTGGCTCTGTAGTACAAATGTCTTGTTTTCAAATGTTCTGAATTAAAATTTTCTACCAAACCTTAGTCACAATTTATGTTCCTAACACTAACTTAACCCTTTCGTTACCGTATTTATTTTGAGATACTCTGTGTTTCTTTTAATTACTTTAAATATAACAAAGAATTTAGCAAAATAACTTAGTTATCATTCAGCTAGTGTTAGGAACATAAATTGTGACTAAGGTTTGGTGGAAGATTTTAATTCAAAACTAATGAAAACAAGACATTTGTACTACAGAGCCAGAGCCGGTTTCAGCCAGGTTGGTAATGAAAGGGTTAATGATAAAGTTATTTTACTAAATTCTTTTGTTATATTTAAAATTAATTGAAAGAAATACAGAGTATCTCAATAGAAATATAGTAACAAAAGGGTTAAGGTTTAGTCCCACTGTGGGCACCTTGAGCAAGTGTTAGCCATTATAGCTATGGGCCAACCAAACCTTGAGAGTGGATAAGATAGATGGAAATGGAAAGACATCTGTCGTGTACACACACACATTTATGACAGGATTCTTTCAGTTTCCGTCTGTGTGTGTGTGTCTCCTTGCCTTGACCTCATGTGATTGTTGTAAATCAGTGGTTCCCAAACATTTTCAGGTTTTGTAGTTTTGTGAGTTGCATGGTGAGCCTCACCAGTGCCAGTGGCATGAAAAAGCACCCAGTACACACTGTAAAGTGGATGGAGTAAGAAAGGGCACCCAGCTTTACAAACCATGCCTAAACAGACTGGAGCACAATGCAGTCCTTGGACCCATCAGATCCTGTCAAACTGTCCAACCCATGCCAACATAGAACATGGATGTTAAATGATGATGAGTCACTAAAGCTATGTCTTTATAAGTCCTTACATACTCAAGATGAACTGTCTGACATATCGTATTACTTAACGCTTTTGTTACAGTATTTATTTTGAGATGCTCTGTGTTTCTTTCAATTACTTTAAATATAACAAAGAATTTAGTAAAATAACTTAGTTATCATTAAGCTAGTGTTAGGAACATAAATTGTGACTAAGGCTTGGTGGAAGATTTTAATTCAAATCTTGTGAAAACAAGACATTTGTACTCAGAACCAGAGCCGGTTTCAGCTGGGTTGGTAGCGAAAGGGTTAATGACATTCCAGGTTCAAGCTAGATTTCTGGAAGTTTTGCTAAAGGAGATCAAGTAATATAGAAACTGTCCCACTGGCTCAAACCACCATTGCAGACCACTTACTGAAAAACTAAGGTAAGGAGCACAGATTATTGCTAGAGTCATCAGTAACCCACGTATCCCCAATAATTACATATTCAATCTTACTAAAGAAAATGGAACAAGTATTTTCCCATTTGATCGAAGTAAACACTGTACTGTCAGCCAAAATCTAAAGCTACCTCTTGTCTGAATTTTTCCATGCTGGTCTCTTAGATGGCCATTACCTGAACTGTTGATCATAAAAGAACAACCAGGGCCGTAAAATGGGTGCAAACATACTTGGATTTCCACACTGCACCTTACAATACCATGGTCACTCTGCTAGAATTGACAAACAAAAGCCTCTATCATCATAAAAATGTAAAGCCTTATGGGTCTACTTAATCAATTGCTAAGCCAATGGATAATGACACTACATTCAGACACCACACATAATGGAAAATAACTGTTCTTGAATATAAGACAGTGGTGCACTACCATAATAATACATCTAATTTAATTCTGTACCATCAACACCGACCCACAAATATGCAACTCATTCATTGGTAACATTGCTGTTTTTATAAGCAAGAAGATATAATCAATGGACTTAACACTTACTATTCGCACAGACAGAGATTATAGAAAGAAAGATAGTGAAAAGCAAGCAATCAGATACTGTAAAGCATCCCGTTGAAGCTACTCAACTCAGATGCCTTTAACCCTTTAGTGTTCAGATTATTCTATCAAACATAATACCTATTGATTCCCATTGATTTGAATTAATCATGCATTATCTCATAACTTCAAGATCTTGATGGTGCAATTACTTAATGTAGAATAACATTGAAGAATAGGTGTGAGGGCCTGGATCTGGTCAGTTTGAACATAAAACAGATTAAATATTTTGGCCGGATATGGCCGGTTTAAATACTAAAGGGTTAAGTTGTCCAACAGTAACAATAACGTCAGTGCACAGTGATGCTTTTAATACCAATGAAAGGGGGTGATATTTATTAGTAAGACAGATCATCATTGATGCTGAAAGTTATTAATTAGTAAACTAATAAAGCTGAAAATACCATAGATCTAACCAAGTGTATCAGTGAAGAGCTAGAGATATAAAATGTATTATTGGCCATTAGCATAACACCCCCACAATAATGTGGTTGAGGTGGTGGAGGATACTGCGACAGTGGTGTGTCAAGGGCAATGACTTGAAAGCATTCCATTGCACAGATGGAATTCATAAAAAAGAAGGAAAAAAAGAGAGACAAAATAGAAGCGCATAAAAGAAAGCTAACAAATGGAAGAATAAATAAGTGAAGAATATATCAAAATAAATAGAAGAAAATATTTTAAGATTAGATAAAGTTGGTGCTGCCAAGTGTTGGCAGCAATCATTATTCATTAGCAACACTAATTAGTAAATATCAGTCTGCTCAAAACACTACCATTACCACTAATAGATATCAGAGTATACCATTACTGCAAACAAGGACACCATTACTGCCACTACCACCTCCAAGACAGAAGTTGATGATATAGAGTCAAAGGAGCCTCAACATGATTATTCAAACATGATAAAAATAGCAGTCAAATCTCTCTCAAATCACACCTTACTGTTTTAGAAAAGGAAACTTAGGACAATGTAATCAAAACTTTACAAAAAAGATGGGATAGTCACAATAGGAATGCTTTTAATCATAGGTCTGCTTAATCAGGTCTGAACAACAGCAGCCCACAACACAGACCGCCAACACAATGAACTACAAAATACTCAAAATAACTGATCACACAGACATGATCCGTTAGACCCCACGAACACCAAAGAGAACTATACACCATGAGATGTAACTACATCCTATTCTATCCTAGGTTTCATTACTCCTGAAAGAGGAACCCCACCCTGGATTCCTTCCACTGCTCTCTGTCTCTGACTAGTCATGACCATGTAGGCCCCAGGTAACAGGTGAGATCTCACTATCTTGTCTTTGGTCAGCCTCTTGAGCTTGTCTATTTTCTTGGTGTCCACTCCTGCTCTTGTAATGTTGATCACACCCCCACTATTTGAAAGATATCTAATAGCCATAACTGCATAGGAACAGCAAATGAGACCACCTTGCCCACTTCCACTGTGACCACAACTACCATAATCTAAGGACATACAAAAAGAGCAGAGAAGACCTAACAAGCTCAGATTGCCTCAGCACATCCCTTAAGATGTTATCACATGCCAGAATCAGCAGGATTGTCTCCTTTTAAACATCTAAAGATGCAGCATATCTGGAGTATGATCTGTGAATCACAACCATTCAACAACTGCTGAGCGGACATACTACATACAATTGCTTCAGCTGGTCTGACTTGGTGTGAAGGTAGAAAGGTATCTGAACAACAACAACAACAAAAATGACTACCATCAATCCCATCATTATCACTGACAGACATTACTGTACACTCACTCCAACTCAGGGGCCACCAAACTTTTTTCACAGCGGACCAGATAACTGAGAGAATGTTGAGCGTGGGTCACATAACTATTTTGTTCAATACAATACAGCGAATACACAAAAAAAAAAAAATCAAGATAACCATATTCATTTACCAAAAAGTTATCAAAGAAAGCAACATTAGCAATAAGATAGTTATATCACACCCAGTGCGCACACATCGAATCTCACAAACTAAGCAGCAAAAATGGTTAGTGAGATTTGTGAAACTGGTGTTTAGCTTTTAAAATATCAACATTTGCTATGGACTTGCTGCATCCAACTAAGAGAATTGCTTTCAAATGTTCATCAGTCAACCTCATTCGATGTCCTGACTTCACAAACTTAATTTTTGAAATTGTTTGCTCACAGACATAAGTTATTCCAAACACTGATGTCATAACAGAGGCAAATGAACCCTCGTTGTAGATACTTACACAAAAGGTATAGTGCAGCAGCAGACCAGATGAATTGACCTCACAGGCCAGATTTGGCCGAAGGGGGGCTGTAGTTTAGTGATCCCTGCTCCAATATAAGTGTAGGAGTGGCTGTGTGGTAAGTAGCTTTCTTACCAACCACATGGTTCCAGGTTCAGTCCCATTGCGTGGCACCTTGGGCAAGTGTCTTCTACTATAGCCTCGGGCTGACCAAAGCCTTGTGAGTGGATTTGGTAGAGGGAAACTGAAAGAAGCTTGTTGTATATATGTGTGTGTATGTGTGTGTGTGTGTGTGTGTGTGTGTGTGTGTGTGTGTGTGTGTGTTTGCTCTCCCAACATCACTTGACAACCGATGCAGGTGTGCCTACGTCCCCGTAACTTAGCAGTTTGGCAAAAGAGACCGACAGAATAAGAACTAGGCTTACAAAGAGTAAGTCCTGGGGTTGATTTGCTCAACTAAAGGCGGTGCTCCAGCATGGCCACAGTCAAATGACTGAAACAAGTAAAAGAGTAACCCTCCTCCTGCTTATCATGTTCCCCACACTTCCTCTTTTTTAAAGATATCTAACAGCCAACATGACAGTCTTATAGTGACCCATAATTTTACTTAACAAAGGACATAGTACCCTCACCTATTTACCAATAGAGACTGTACTATTGGGTTCATCATCATTAGCACTTAATGTAGTAAAAGGTGTTCATATTCAAACCCCAGCACACACTCCACCCCCACCTTTTATCTTCCAATTAACAGAAATAAACTAACAAATGAAAAACAAAAATCAAAATAAAAAAAAATCATCACAATCTACACTTATCTAAAGCTTTAATCTCAAAATACCAACTTGGAAGGTGGTGGCAGGTGGTTGAAGTGTAGTTGTGGATGGTGTAAATTAATGGAAGTTACCCAGAGATTGCTTACCAATTAAAATTCCTCCACTTAAAAAGACATTCCCTCTAATTCATACACAGATGTAGCATGTATGGTTTATTTGTTTGTTTTGTTTTGTTTTGTTGAGTTTTTTTTTTAAATGTTTTTATTTTGTTTTTGATATTTGCTTTCATAAACTGTTGATAACAGCCTCTGAAGACAGGATGAGTGAGATCCTCTCTCTCACCACTACTACTACTACTACCATCACCACCAATAACACAAACAAAGAGCTAGTGTGAGGAGATGAAAGGATATGGGGAAACAGCATCAATCAAGGTGACACACACAACATTCAAGTGAGGTTTCCTCAATGCTAATCCATTATCATTCAGATACATACACACACTCAGAATTTCAGGAAATTGTATGTAATGTGTGAGTGTGTGCATGCAAGCGTTTCGCTTTCTTGGAATGGCTATGCTTGTTGTCAAGAGCACTGTGGGTTGCAAAGAAAATTCAAGGAAACATGCAGATCCTTAGTGGATACCTGGAAGGCCACATGGACGCTAGCAACACAGATGTAGTGGGTGTAGAGCGACATTGATTTGAGGCCAGCAACATTTTCCCCATCGCTTGACATGTTTTTCGCAAAAGACTGGAATTGGACAACTTCACTCGGATGATGATCATGCTCATTTATAACCATCATGTGATGTTTAGACAAGGGTGCAAGCACACACACACGCACACATATGAGATCTCTTTCAGTTTTCCCAAACATTGCTCAAAAATATTCACGTACTTTATTAGTGATATGTATATGTCTACATTCATGTAACACACTGCCTATCTTGTACATTGTTGTTTGCTATAGCAAGAATAAGTTAAGGTAGGAATAAGTAAAAAAAATAAAAATAAAAAGTAAAGACTCCTTTTCAAGTCATACTGACTCATAAGGGCTGATTTCCAAGTTTCCATGGCGTATGAATTCCTTACCTGGATTGGACACTGGTCCATCACAGAATTACTCATTTTTGCCAGGTGAATGGAGTGGAGCAACATGATATGAAGTGTTTTGCTCAAGAACATAACACATCGCCTAGTCCAGGAATCAAAACCACAATCTTACGATCATGAGTCCAACACCCTAACCACCAAGCCATGCACCTCCACTAAGGTGTTAGGGTGGTACTTATCTGGGCTTACAAATTATCATTTGTAATTGCCAGAGCTTCATTACAAATAACATTAAATACCATACAATGTTTAAATATATCTCATTACATTCATTCTAAGTTCAAACAGCCCATCAGGGTTGGTTGCCATTCATCCCTCCAGAGTCAGTAAAATAAGTACAAGTCATTTTACCCTTTAGCATTTAAAACAGCCATATCTGGCCTCTCGAACATACCCTGCAATGTCATTCTACATGTAAACAATCACACCATTGAAATCTCGAAGATATGAGATAATGCAGATTAAATCAAAACAATGTGAATAAGTGTTATATTTGACAGAGTAATCTGAATGCTGAAGGGCTAATGGTAATGGTATGCAAGGGAAATAATTATCATGTTCTCTGCTTTCATGGTTAAAGATAGTGCCTCATATCTAAGAGGATGCAGTGTTATATCCTGTTGTATTCATGGCTGTGTGGTTAAGCTTGCTTCCCAATCATATGGTTTTGGGTTCAGTCCTACAATGTGATACATTAGGCAAGTCTTCTATTATAGCCACAGGCTAATCAAAACCTTGTGAGTGGATTTGGGATTTGGTAGATGAAAACTGAAAGAAATCTCTCATATATATATATATGTGTGTGTGTGTGTGTGTGTGTGTGTGCTTGCACCCTTGTGTAAAAATCACATGATGGTTATAAATGAGCATGATCATCATCCGAGTGAAGTTGTTCATTTCCAGTCTTTTGCAAAAAACATGTTAAGTGATGGGAAAATATGTTGCTTAGAGACAGGTAAGGGTTGGTGACAAGCAGGGCATCCTGTCTTAGAAAACTGGCCTCAGATAATTCCGTTTCACCCATGTAAACATGGAAAAGTGGGTGCCAAATGATGATGATGTCCTGGTTTGATGGAGTAATGCAGCTGTAAGTATCCTGCACTAAATACCAATGTGGTTTGCAACCACCCAGAGGCCACTTCTAGCACAACCAGATTTCATTTTCCCAGACTAGGTTATTACTAAATGTCTCTTCCTATAGAAGCTTCCCATCCTCCACCTTAATCTTTCCTCAGCTTCAAAGTGAAGACTGTGTAGGGACCACATATTAGGACAAAATGCCCACGAATATAGAGTAGTAGGAACCAAAAAAAACACAAAAATATTGGTTCTAAATGTTTTGTTCAGTCAGCTAACCTCATGCGACTGGCCCACTCAAGCAGAGCTATGGTTAAAGCATCTGCAACAAGCGACGACAATAAACAAGGAGATTCAAAAGCAATTAATACCAACCTCACAGACATCATCAAAAAGACATAACATATATATATATATATATATTATATATATATATATATATATATAGCAAATGCTTCAGTTGCGGGCGTGGGTGTACTGTTAAGAAGCTGGCATTGTAACAACATGGTGTTTCAGGTTCAGTCCCACCACACAGCAACTTGGAGAAATGTCTTCTATAGCCAGGATTAACCAATGCCTTCTGAGTAAAATTGGTAGAAGGAAACTGTATGGAAGACAGCCATGTGTGTGTGTGTGTGTGTGTGTGTGCAAATGTTTGCATGTGTGCTTTGAGGTGCCTCCCCAGCACTTGTCTGGTGTTGGTTTGTTTATATCCCCATAACTTAGCAGTTTAGCTAAAAGAATAAATACCAGACTTAATTAAACGAATGATCTTATGCACATGAGCCCAAAACCTTAGCCACACACTAACAAATACATAGAAATGTTTATGATAAAATGAGAAAGATTCTGTGAAGTCCTCAGAGTTTACTGATGATGGTCTTTCATGATCTTGGTTAATCCTTTACCATTTAAACAAGCCATATCAATTTAGTAGATAGAAAGAGTATGGAAGCTTGTTGTGCATATGTGTAGGTGTGTGTGGCTTGGTTAGGCCATTCCGCTCATGATTGTAAGGTTGTGAGTTCAATTCCCAGCGCCGCATTCTGTCCTTGAGC
The DNA here is from genome assembly GCF_006345805.1 of Octopus sinensis. Classification (NCBI taxonomy): domain Eukaryota; kingdom Metazoa; phylum Mollusca; class Cephalopoda; order Octopoda; family Octopodidae; genus Octopus; species Octopus sinensis. Next base: position 14,679,667 of record NC_043000.1, on the reverse strand, counting down.
AAGACACTTTATTTCACGTTGCTCCAGTCTGCTCAGCCAACAAAAATGAGTAGTACCTGTATTTCAAAGGGCCAGCCTTGTCACACTGTGTCACGCTGAATCTCCCTGAGAACTACATTAAAGGTACACGTGTCTGTGGAGTGTTCAGCCACTTGCACATTAACTTCATGGGACCCTCGTAGTCATAACCAACAGAGTTATATATATATATATAAATATGTGTATATATATATATATATATATATATATATATATATATCTCACACACATACAAAAATGACTGTTAGAATAAATACTAGAAATGATTTGGTCAACTAAACCCTTGAAAGCAGTGCCCCAACATGGCAGAAGTCCAGTGGCTGAACTAAGACTATTGATATTTTTAGAGTAAAACTTGTAGGTTGAACTTGTGAGCTTCAACTTGGGAGTCCAAGGCAAGCTCGCATCCCATCTACTACACTTCATTAGGCCATAAATTTTTAGTGTCTAATGGCTTTTGACAGATCATGTTCCAATGTGCTAACTCTTACAAACCACTTAAGAAATATAAAAACTATGAAGAGAAACAACTATTTCACAAACAAGTCTTTTAAAAGAACTTCAAACAGCAAAAATTATACAGAGGAATTTTATAACAAACCAGATAGTAATAAAACTGGATTATTATTAGCAAAAACAGTTTGTTTAACAAAGTCTATAAAATATTGGCATCTACATACCACAGGATGTTAAAATAGCTGGAGGCTCACATCTCTGGACTTTAAATTCCACAAAGGACAACCAATAGGACACTATAGAAATGATCAAAAAACACTTTGCTGGTCACAACTAAAACCGAAAATCACTTCAACCAATGAGGGAGACTCTATATCAGGCATGGGCAACATTTTTCAAGAAGTGGGCCACGTGAGACATAGCTTATCATCAGGTGAGCTCCACCAGTAAAAAAGAGAAGGTAATTTTCATTAGGTATGTCATTCAGAAACTTCTACAGGCTGACTATTACCCATGACTGCTCACTTAACCAATCAGAAATAGCAATCAAATCACCCTCAAATACTTCTAACAACAGAATTAACAAAAAAAGTTGCAGGGATAATATAATTCTACATTTTAATAAAAGATGGGATTATCCTAGATGGAACTCTCTGTGCACAGATTTGACCTGGGGTTAAACAACAATTATGTTATGTAATGGCTTTATGCAAGGTAGATCATCCTTGCACATGTTCAGTCCACTGCTGGATGAAGCAATCAGCATGTTAGCATTTTCTCTCCACCAACCAGTCTGATGTTTTCCTCATCCATATTTAGGTGCCAAAGAATTTAACAAAGTCTTCATTCCAACTTCTGCATGGTCTTCCCTTCCTTCATTTTTCTAGATGTAGTGTCCACTCTGTCCAATTTGCTATTCCATCTATTGTCCTTGAAAGACCATTTCAGAGTTTTCATTTGAGATAATATCGTTAAACCTGTTGCCACAACAACTATAATTACTCTAAAGACGATAATTTTCTGAAGTCATCACCAAATATAGCAAACAGGTTTGTAGTTCAGACATAGTATACAAAGAGAATTCTAGTAAGGTGATGATGAAGATGAATTGAGCAATGAGGATAAGCTGATCAAATCTGACTTTGTTGAAGTTACAGAGATGCCACAGTGAAATGTTTAATCATCATCATCATCATTGTTCGACCGTGGTCGAGACAATGGAATTTACCATGCTACGCCAGATTTCACGGTCCATCATGGCATTACGGAGGTCCTGTTGCTGGATGCCTGTATCCCTGGAGATTACATCAGGGTAGGAGAGTGTGCGCCCTCTGGTATTGCGAGTAGATGGCTTCCAGAGGAGAAGAGTAGAAATTACTTCTTTTTCAGCTCTACAACAATGTCCAGCAAACTGGACTCTCCTACCTTTCACAAGAGATGACACAGGTGGTAGTTTCCCATATATTTGCATTTTGGTTGGATGGCGCTTCCACGAGAGATTTTGAGCTCTCATAAGGAGGCGAGTGTAGGTTAAATTAGAGAAATGCTATTAGTTTAAACAGTGCACTCACAAAATAAAAAGCCATAACTTAAAACTAATGATGATATATAAGATAGATCTAGTGACAATCTGAATTGAAAACTTTAGTTGAAGGAGGTAAAAGGTAATAAAAACTAGACGACAATTTCAGTAATGTAGCAGCAATTTACCAGAAAGAAATTAAGATGTTATGTAAGCTGGAAATAACTTTCCATATCAACAAAGCCTGTTTACTTATTTGTAATCTAATCAACTCCTGCTAGCTGGTCCAACGTATGACAGCATGGAAAACAGATGTTTGATGATGATGATGAATCAAAAAACGAAGCCGCTTAACCAAATCTCCCTGAAACCATTGTGCCATCCTCAAACTAAATAAGCATTGAATGTTACTCTGGATACAAATATCTGTGTAATGACAATAGTCATGGTTGGAATACCTTTGATCTTAGGCCTGCACAATAAGGGCCAACTTGTAGCCAAAGAATTCTAGAACCATATTTGATGGCACATAAGACACTTTTTTTCTAAATTGATGTCTTGAAAACAATTACTCTAGGTTCTATATGCGAAACTGGGCCTATATTACATATTTTAATGCACTAAAAACTTCTATTCCTGAATATGTGCCACCAAAGTGACATCATTTATGCCATCAAATACAATAAACCATGTATGAGACAGTGGCTAGTTTAGCAATGTGTTTAGTACAGAAATTTACCCTGCAGTAGCAGATAGTAACATATTAAACAAACTAGTAAAAAAAATCATAAATGAGCTTGTCAATTACAGCAATGATAGGACTACAGCACACAGAACTTACAAGTTACAACATGTAGAATTCTAAGACATGTTGAGCATCAAACTCTGCAGAGAGGAAGATTTCAACTAGAGTGTGTGTTTACAGATAAGAAGTAATTCATTAAATATTGTGTAGTCACTTCTCCACGCCACACACATGTACAGGACTTGAACTTAATCTCGAAAAGTACTAAAATATTTATTGATAATATAAATCATTACTGTATTAAAGATTCCTCATTACCCCTGCATTAAGCATTGTACACATACAATGTTGTGACTTTGAAGTCACTATCAATGTTTCCCTTATAAAAATAAAATTGATATATTTTGAGTGAGCTTTCAGTTACCGTCTAATTGTCTTTATGCATGATTCTACATAAAGAAGTAATATATAAATTATATGTAGCTAGGATGAAACCACCCATGCTCCACATACCTATATAAATGGGCTGTCAGATCACACATACCTATATGCACAATTATGTGGCTTATGTGTTGCCTACTACACTAAAACTATCCCATTCGACACTGTTCTTACCCAAATGAAATATGAACCATTCACCTCGCTTCTCATCACTCTGACTGTCTCGTTCTTAACCTTTCCTTTTAGTTTTGTCCAGAATCGTTCCTTTCAATAACTGTATCACCTTGCTCACATTTTCCTTCTTTCATCTACAAACTAACAAAGGAGCCTCTACATAGTTGCTTGATTTGAAAAGAATAGCAGCCCAATCTTCCTCACATCACAGCCTACTGTTTTAACCCTTTCAATACCAACCCAGCTGAAACCAACTCTGACTCCATCATACAAATGTCTTGTTTTCATAAGTTTTGAATTAAAATCTTTTACCAAACCTTAGTCACAATTTATGTTCCTAACACTAGCTGAATGATAACTAAGTTACTTTACTAAGTTCTTTGTTACATTTGAAGTAATTGAAAGAAACACAGAGCATCTCAAAATAAATACAGTAATGAAAGGGTTAAAACAGAGTGGACACATTTCAAGAACTCCTTAAAAAAAAAAGGGTGAGGTGGGGAACGAATAGTCGCAGCTAGAATACTTTTGATCATAGGTCTTGCTCAAGTAAGTCTGACATGAGATTAAACAACAACTACTATATGACCTACACTAAATTATTCAAAGTTGCAAGTCTGGTGGAGGTGAAGTAGGGAATGCTGAAGCTATAGACTTTGTGTCCCTTCAGATGTGTAAGTATGTGTGTATCAGTATCTACAATGAAATGGTAGATATGATAAAAGTCCAACATTTATTGTTCAACACAGTTTGGAGGAATGTCAACTATGTGAACATTGAGCTAATTAACAAAATGTGTGTAGAGACAATAATATGGTTTGTTTTCCTTGACAACTCTGCAGTTGTTGAGTTCAAATGCAATCGAGAATAGGCATCTTCCTCTGAGCTCTTTGGCCAAGGTACAAAATGCTGCTTTCCTCAGTTTTGGATCTTATTACCGGAGAACAACTTCAAATTGACAACATACACATACACGGATTACATGTGTTGCTAAGCTGATACATTACACATATACTACATGTGGTTGGTTGGCTGGTTGGTAGGTATATTACACACACACACAAACTACATGTGCTACTGAATTGATACTTTATACACACACAGACACATACACACACTTCCCACTGCTGCTAAGTATAGAAGATATCAAGAGGAACAGTGGAGCTACCATACCTATAAATAGATGAGTATCTGACAGTTAACAGTGAAGAAATATTGAGAGAAGTTCTTCTAGAACCACCATACTTACACCTTACAATAGATGAGAGTTCTATTGGTGAGGGTGGGGAGATATTGAGAAGAACTATGACTCACCATACCTACACCTGACAATGGAGGAGAGTTGTGGAAGATAATACAAAAACATCAACAAAATAAACATTCTCTACACATCCCTTCAATAGCACACAGCTGTTCTCGCATCTATAAACATACATTCTCTGGATGTAACAAACAGAAGTAATAGGCCTCATCAAAAGATGGTGGGACAAGTTAAAATGTAAACTGCCCCCAGGCTGGGCACGGCTGACTGGACATTCAGTCTGTTTTGGCAACAGTATTTTTTGGCACTGAAGGCAAACATGCACGCACACACAGAAATACACGAGTTCTGATATAAGAGCGTGAGATGGAGAGAGAGACATTACACATACAAACATAACTAGATGCTTCATGAATAGAGAGGTGGGGGCGGGGAGAAAGAAAGAGAGAAAAAAGAAAGCAGAGGGAGGGATGGAGGGAGAGTTACAATTTATTAATTGAATACAATTGGCATAAACACTTTCCCAACACCATCACCACCCCAAATACACTCTCACAAACAGAGGGAGAGAACAAGAAAAACATTACAGCATCTGATGTGAACCGAGTTAGTATTGAATTAGTGATGCCAAAACAGCTGTACTAAAATGTCTCATACCAACCCTATCAGCCATGAAGGGCCAGTGCTCAGCTCTATTTTCATGATATCAAGTCAGTTAAGTGAAAGATAAATCCCTGAACCCACCAAAAGATCTGACGTCCATTCTTGACAATGAAAGAACAGACCTATGTAGTATTTAAATGTACTTGACCAAACACTCAAAACGTTCAGTGGAACTGAACTGAAGCTATTAATTTGTACCCAATACTTGGCCACTTGACTTTTAAAGGACTGCATGGAGAAATATGAATAAGATGACAAATACAACCCACTGACTGAGTATGCTGTAAGGTTAAGTTTTACTCATAATGTGGTTAAGACCACAAAACCATTAAGTCATATGGGTGCTACTGAAGGTCCTGTCTTCATAAACAAATCAACTATAGGCAGTGCCCATCATACCCTAAATTACAGCCATAAGAGGCTTTGCAGTTGGGGACAGTAAGTTAACAACTCAATTATACAATGTTCCCTCAGCTAATGCACCTACAATGGTACCTATTTATATCTAGGGTTATATCATCATCGTTTAACGTCCGCTTTCAATGCTAGCATGGGTTGGACGATTTGACTGAGGTCTGGTGAACGAGATGGCTGCACCAGGTTCCAATCTGATCTGGCAGAGTTTCTACAGCTGGATGCCCTAAAATGAAATGTATTTATAGTTCAAGAGATGATATAATATTACTTAACCATGCACACACACATGAATGAGATCTGCTAAAGATAGCAGCAAAATCACCTTCAAATCAAACCACCACCACCATCACCACCCCATCTTCAAAAAGTAAAGAAGGAAAGGTACATTAGATAATGTAGATGGAGAGGTATTATATCAGGAAAATAAATAAATAAAATTTGATGAGGATGGTCACAGCTGGGATGCTCATGACCATCAGGTTTGCTTGATCAGAGTTGATTTGGGAATCAATGGCAGAAACATACTAACATAGTGGTTCTTAACACTTTTGTTACCAGCCTGGCTGGAACCGGCTCTGGCTCTGTAGTACAAATGTCTTGTTTCCATAAGTATTGAATTAAAATCTTTTACCAAACCTTAGTCCCAATTTATGTTCCTAACACTAGCTGAATGATAACTAAGTTATTTTACTAAATTCTTTATTATATTTAAAATTAATCAAAAGAAACACAGAGCATCTCTAGATACAGTAATGAAAGGGTTAACCAAGATACATGTAAGATTTTGTAGTTAAAATTCATGTACAATAAATTGGTTATACTTCCACAAAAGATTTTAATTTTTTATACAATTCCTAATATTTAATAATAAAAACATGGTAGGATTTTTTTTATACACCAAATGGCTATGGATGACCTGTAAAACATAACAGACATCAAAGGGATCCATAGGGAAAAATCAGTTGAGAACCACTGCACCAACAGGAAAGATGACTATGTATGAATTGATGGAAAAAATGTGCCCATGGTGGAGTTAGATAAGAGAACTTAGGAGGTGGTGGCTTTAGGTAAGAGCCGAAAACATTAGGGTTCAGAGATGAGAAAATATGATAAAACAAATAGAGAACTTTTCTTTTCCAGACCCAAGCAACCCATGTTACCCAAGAAAAATAGTTGATGATGATGAAATTCATCTGCAATCACAATGTTAAATTAAGGTACCTACACACTACACTCATAAATATAAATATATATATATATATATATATATATATACAACACAGAAACACACATTAAAAGGTACACATGGTCAGGATTTTAAATAGCCCACAGTAATTACAAACAACAAGGCTAGCCAGGCAATCTGTCTATTTTTGTTGGGTAAAGAGGCCAAAGGGCGTCTAATTTAAACACAACCCCTAAAAACAAATAAATCAATACATTAATGGATCCCCCTCTGCCACTACTACCTCTAACCACTGCTATGTCAGTCTAATTAGATGGGGGTGGGGTCACAAAGGCAAAGGTAACAACTGGAGGACAGTACAAGGGGGTTACAAGTAATTCTAGCCCTATCTAGTTTATATATAGAACATATTGAAGAGAAAACAAAACTATGGGCACAAATTAGGGTGCTCCAGTGAAGCTTGTACAAGCATCGCCTGTCATCACAATAAATTTGTATTTGCACATTAAACTTGATTTAACCTATTGTTGTGAACTTTTCTTACACAAAAAGGAAAAAAAAAATTCAATTTATCCAACATCAGGCTAGTGAAAATCTTAATCTTTAATCCTTTTTATTGCAAAGGAACAAAAATTTTACTTCACCTCTTTTTACACGTCTCTTCAAGAGTGAAACTAATAGTAGTAATCTATCTTTACTTGTTTCAGTCATTTGACTGCGGCCATGCTGGAGCACCGCCTTTAATCGAGCAAATCGACCCCGGGACTTATTCTTTGTAAGCCCAGTACTTATTCTATCGGTCTCTTTTGCCGAGCCGCTAAGTGACGGGAACGTAAACACACCAGCATCGGTTGTCAAGCAATGCTAGGGGGACAAACACAAACACACACATACATATATATACATATAGATATATACGACAGTCTTCTTTCAGTTTCCGTCTACCAAATCCACTCACAAGGCATTGGTCGGCCCGAGGCTATAGAAGAAGACACTTGCCCAAGATGTCACGCAGTGGGACTGAACCCGGAACCATGTGGTTGGTTAGCAAGCTACTGACCACACAGCCACTCCTGCGCCTATATGTATTAACCTTTTAACATTCATACTGTTTTGGAATTAATCATACATTATTTTGTAGCTTTGAGATTTTGATGATGCAACTTAATTTTAAGAATGATATTCTAAGGTTGGTGAAAGAGGTCAAATCTGGTCAGTTTGAACATAAAACAAGAGAATATTCTGACCAGAGATGGTCAGTTTAAATGCTAACCCTTTAGCATTTAAACATTTTTTTGCTAAACTATTCCATTCAAATTCATCTCTTACAAGTGCCATTCTAACACATTGGATGATCTCTCCCACACACGCATAAATATAGTTACACTCAGCTGAAAAGAATTAAGTTAAAATCCAGAACTGAGTCAAGTCATGTTATTTCTAGTTTATTTCTCTGAGTCTAAATAGGCTTTGTTATATTAATATAGTTAAAGTTTCAGGTCTGAATCAATAATCTTTTCAAGTGGATTTTTGTTGTTGTTTTTTTTTATATATAAATAATTTTTTAAGTATGTAATGCAATGGTAACAAGAGCACTCTAAGAGCGCAAACCTCTGCCAAGGCAACACCTACATCCTCACAATGATTACCCAGAGATGACTTTTAAAATGGGAATATCTGAAATAAACTCAACTGCTCTCACAAACAAGAATACTAAAAATGAACCTGGCCACTATCAAAAGTTAGGTAAAAAAAAAATGGGAAAACAATCCAGAATCCTTATCCGGTACCAGATCGATCCCAAAATCTAATTAGTTTGTGCCAGTCACGAGGTCAAACATCCCTGAAAGGTTCATCGGAATCCGTCCAGCAGCTCATGAGACATCTTGTCCATGGACCAACAAACAAACGCGACTGAAAACAATACCTCTACCTTCCCTAAATTGGAGGTAACTAGTTTCAGAATTAGGTACTTAAGCAGTGCATATTACTTGCTTTTGTCTACTGGAGTAAAGAGAAGAACACAGTTACTATGTCAGATATAAGATGCTCAAACTATCCAAAGAATTAGTTTGAGTCAAATTTTCCTGACATTGTCTTAATTTCATAAATTGATACATGTGGCCTCCATTTGAAAGATGGAGAGATACTTAAGGCCGTTGTGTTGCTACATTGAACATGTTAAGTGACAAGAAGTTCTCTTACTGACCTTTGTGGTACCACTTGAGAAAAGGTGAGTGATGTAGTGAAAAGTGAAAGAGAAATTTGGAAACACTCTCCAACAATAATTACATCTCAGACATCACTAGCATCATAGACACACACAAATGAAATTTTAAGAAAAAGCTGACAACAAATCTTTTAACAGCAATAAGTTCAAATCCTACTAGAAATCAATGGCCTTAAAAGACTCGATTTGTAAAGGCAGAGGTATAGCTGAATGAATTTATATAAGTAGAAATCGAAATCGGAATCGAAATTGAACCAATCCTATGACTGGCACCTGGCAGATGCCAGGACCCCTGGACTGGAGACATGTAAAAAGCACTATCCGAATCAAGGCCGATACCAGCGCCGCCTCGACTGGCTTCCGTGTCGGTGGCACGTAAAAAGCACCATCCGAATCATGGCCGAAGCCAGTGCCGCCTCGACTGGCTTCCGTGCAGGTGGCACGTAAAATGCACCAATGCGACCGTGGCCGATGCCAGCCTCGCCTGGCTCCAGTGCAGGTGGCACGTAAAAAGCACCCTCTACACTCTCGGAGTGGTTGGCGTTAGGAAGGGCATCCAGCTGTAGAAACATTGCCAGATAATACCGGAGCCTGGTGCAGCCTTCTGGCTTCCCAGATCCCTGGTCGAACCGTCCAACCCATGCTAGCATGGAGAACGGACATTAAACGATGATGATGATGATGAATGTAGCTCCAGATACATTGTCTGAATAAACGATATATCCTCTGGATGTGTGAACGAGGTGATTTGCTCTGGATATACATACATTATTACATAACAGATATGTTTCTTTTGGTGATGGCAGGAAAGACATGCTTAATGTATAGCTATTGCCTCCTCTACTTTGGGAAAGGAAGGAAAGCATTCAAAACAATTAGAAGTAGCAAGTCCTCTGGCACTGCCAAAAAAAAAAAACAGAAAGAAAGAAAAAAAAAACATGAAATCAGTTCTCTAAAAAGCAAGGCAACTGGGAGCAGAAGGCTTGTGAAATACAAATAACAAAAAAAGAAAAAAAGAGAAAGGAAAGCTTCATGCTTTGTTTCTGCTAAACTGGACACAAGAAGAGACCACCTGATTTCAGAAACAATCAGTATCACCACCTGAGAGAGAGAGAGAGAGAGAAGGATAGAGAGATCAGGTTGTGCCAAACCTGCTGGGAGAAATATTCTGGTGAAAATCTTATTTAACTGAATCCTTCCACTCTAAGAGACTCTCCTTTATGAATCCAATTCTGGATATAAACTTTCCAAAGGCAATATTGATATGATCTGTAGTTGGCCAGATACAGAAGAAATGTTATAAGCAGCATAAACCAGTGTGTATGGCTTCCTTTGACCTAACTAGTACACTTGGTTCTGTAAATCCTGAAGCTCTGTGGAAAGCGCTAACCAAATTTGGTTTTCCATAAACATTCATGGCAATCATATGGTTTCCACATAACACGAAAGCCAAAGTGTGGTACCAGCCTTTCACACTAGATCAGTTTGGAGAGAGAATTGAAGTGTGGCAAGAACGCATAACTGCCTCTCCAATCTTTTTTCACCTTCATCTCATATATGCTCAAGTTCACCATGAGTAAACTTTCACCTGGCCAGCTAATCAAGTCAGGTAGACGCCATGTCAAAAAAGATTACAGCTATATCAACAATTGAACTTCAATACACATATGGTCCACAGTTGATATGACTTCAGCAAAAGAACTTAATCCAATTACTGAAATTCCCTGATACATGAGAGCTTGACTACCTCCCAAGAAAGATCTTACCCCAACAAACACAAAATAAGGAGGAATTTGATCCTGTAATTTGGATGCAAAGACTGATGATGGGAAACGTAGAGTACTTCTATTATCTGGATCGTTACCTATTATAGAATACAGATATAGATGAGGAAATCGAACATAGGATAAAAATGTGCCAATGCAACATTTTGTCAAAGAAGAACCAAAGTCATGGTGTATATTGTAACTGTTGTATCCACTCCTCTATACAGCTCTGAAACCATTGCTTACCAACCACATGGTTCCAGGTTCAGTCCCACTGCATGGCATCATGGGTAAGTGTCTTCTACTATAGCCTCAGGCTGACCAAAGCCTTGTGAGTGGATTTGGTAGACGGAAACTGAAAGAAGCTCGTCGTATGCATGTATGTATATATATATATATATATATATATATATATATATATGTGTGTGTGTGTGTGTGTGTGTTTGTCCCCCTAGTATTGCTTGACAACTGGTGCTGGTGTGTTTAACAAAGAATAAGTCCGGGGTTCGATTTGCTTGACTAAAGGCGGTGCTCCAGCATGGCCGCAGTCAAATGACTGAAACAAGTAAAAGAGCAAACATCTCCTGGAAGTATACCATCAGAGATGTCTGAAGAAAATCCTCATACACAATCAGTGACTGAACATAGGACTGTCAGCATGCTCAAGTAAGCCAAGATCTGCATGGAAACCATGATCAAGCAACATTGACTTCAATGGACTGACCATGTCGTGCAAATGCTGCACCATCAGTTGGCCACAGGATTGTTTTAAACTCAGTTGAATAAAAGAAAACCTATACAAAGAAAACAAAGGAAGTGCTTCAAAGACGTATTTAAACGAAAATTTCTTTTAAATGTAGCACCAATTTGTAAGAATCAACGGTAAATAGCTAGCGTAAAGGGATCATCTACAATGGAACCCAACACTTTGAGACAACACAAAAATAACACACATCTTGTGAGACAATGAACACCGGGTGTCCAACAGGACTTGTGGGTCCTGCATTGGTCTATGTAGTTACACGAAGTCCCACAGAAATTACATCTTGCGAAAAGTTATCACCCATCGAAAGGAATGCCAATAACATACATAAATACACATTATATGTCTGCAAGGAGAGCAACACAGTTGAGTGGTAATAAGAAATGCTATGCTTGATGCACAAAGTGTTGTTTACACAGCAGACGGGTATTTGGGTGAAAAGCTTTTGCTGTTAGTGATGATATGACGGTGGTGGTGGTGGTGGTGGTGTAGTAAGTAGATGGCACATGCATACATACATAGAGTGAGAAAGACACACAATACAGTGTTTATCAGAGAATGTGACAGTTGACAATGGGACGGCAATTGACATTCTCAGCTGTCAATGCCGAACCCACCACCTCGGCCACCACTCTATACAAAACAACTACAGCAACAACAATGGGAATAGAAGAGGAGAAGAAAGCAACAGAGCTTGTGGGGGTGGCAGTAAAGGTGAGAGGAAGGGTAAGCACCAGCCCGCTGAATACATGCTGGAATGACAGCTATGTTGAACCAGCAGCTATTTACTTCACACTGTTCACCCACAATATCATCCCACCTCGCTCGCTCTCTCTCTGATCACGTCAGCAAAGCCCAAAACGGAGGAGTCCTGACAGTTGTCAGTCAGCCCTGCCTGCCGCCGCCGCTAAGCGCTGACGAGATCAAGCAACCAACTAACCAAGTGTTTTAGTATCGTCAGAGAATCAAGCACACACGCATTCTATATAGATCGTACTTGGCAAGCGCTCAACCGTAGCCAAGGGTGTAGAAATTATACAGGCGCACAAGCAAGAAAACAAAACGGTCCGTATGCTGCCAAAAAACCCAGCAACCGCCACTATTATCCATACAGCAAGAACATGTGGATCCCGAACAGCTTTGCATGTGCACGTGCTCACACCCCAAGATAACAGATTCGAGAGGGTCGACGTCAGCAACGAAGAACAACCAAAAACTCTGTGTGTGTGTGTATGTGGTGGGGTTTCTTTACCTAGAGTGGTGTCAAATAAAACCAACAATAAATGGAAATGTATAAAACTAACTTGGCTATTTTGAATGGCCGAAACGAATAAATGCTTAAAAACAGGTTATTATTATAGAAGAAGTTTACATTTTGCGCCATCACTTACTCTTTTACTCTTTTACTTGTTTCAGTCATTTGACTGCGGCCATGCTGGAGCACCGCCTTTAATCGAGCAACTCGACCCCGGGACTTATTCTTTTGTAAGCCCAGTACTTATTCTATCGGTCTCTTTTACCAAACCGCTAAGAAACGGGGACATAAACACACCAGCATCGGTTGTCAAGCAATGCTAGGGGGGAAAAACACAGACACACACGCATATATATATATACATATATACGACGGGCTTCTTTCAGTTTCCATCTACCAAATCCACTCACAAGGCATTGGTCGGCCCGAGGCTATAGAAGAAGACACTTGCCCAAGGTGCCACGCAGTGGGACTGAACCCGGAACCATGTGGTTGGTAAGCAAGCTACTTACCACACAGCCACTCCTGCACCTACTTAGTTAACTTATATTTTAAAGAACGTACCTCATTCGAAAAGTACACAAGATACGGTTTTAATTAGAAAGTTTTTGGAAGAATGAATGGTGATGTAATTTCTATTCTGACGAAAGCTGTAATGATGAATGTATAACAGTTAACATATAAGTTTCGAAAAGATGCAACTTCCTAGCTGTCATCACGTTCCCTATTACTGTTTCATTCTAATCCACACCGTTTACGTTAAAATTGCCAATGTTTGTAACACACACATATATATATATATATATATATATATATATATATATACACACACACACACACATACGTGAATATATATACATATGCGTACACAGACACACACATTAAATATACACCAATCTTACAAACATTACGGACTCAACAGCCGTTACACACAGTACATATACTATTAGAAGAACCCTTCACATTTATAGAGTTCTATTATTGCTTGTAATATCCTGACAATGGTGGAGAGTTGACGATAAGGTTTTTATTAGTGACCCAACATTATTAATTATCAATGTAGTTAAAGGAATCGTTTTTCTTTTATTATTATTATTCAGCGAGGATTGTATGCCATTAAATCACTGGCCGCAGTAAGGTGGGTGACAAAACAGTAAAAGTCATGGGAGCTGTGTTGTTTTCTGACTTTGTAGGCATGTCGGGCTCTTGTGGGTGTTTACCAAGTCCTGGCGACGGACTTGTTAAACACCCACAAAGTTATCAACCACCTGACCAACAACAACACTGAACACCTTTTTGATCTCCATGTGTCTAACACACGTGGACATGCCTACAAAGTCAGAAAACAACACAGCTCCCATGACTTTCGGAAACATTTTTTCACGCTCAGAGTTGCTGAAGCATGGAATAAACTGCCTGCGTCAGTTGTTGACTGCCATGACACTGCATCCTTTAAGGCCCTCATGCTTTCCGAAATCCGCCGAAACTACACCTGATTATATATACACTTTAGATGAGTTGTAGTGCACCTATTATTAAAAGTCCTCCAAGAAACCATCATCACAATCAGCGACAAGCCATCGTTGCCGTTAGCATCTGTCGATGGCTTTGGAACATAACCATAACTTTGGATGTGCGCACGACTTTATTATTTTTATAACTTTCTTAAAAAGATGCATATTTTGTAATGAAAAAAGATGCATATTTTGTAATGAAAATTTCCAGAAATATATTTTAGACGATGTAAATTAGGGTAAATTTAGACGATGTATTTTAGACGATGTAAATTGGAATCTGCAGCGGTAGAAAAGAGTTTCGAATAATTCACACACCTCCATTTCTTTCCTGATAACTTCTGAAAACTGGGTATTTTTTGATAAAATTTTCTACAAATACCTTTCAGATGATGGAGATTACGATTACCTCGGAATTTGATGTAGTGGGTGGTGGAGGTCAGGGTCGGATAATTCACACTTTGGCTTATTTCCTTAAACAATTTGGTGAGGCTGCAGCTATAGCGCAGGTTGGTTCCCCCGACATGCCACTCTGAATCACAGCACAGGCCTCGACGCGGCTGGCTACCCGTCACATCTGGAGCCAGTCAGTAGGCCTTGATTGCGGGATGGTAAACGCCCCGACGGAATAACCTTCTTTCCATACGAGGGAAACAAATCCCTGATCTGGGACGCGACATGCTGCGACACGCTCTCCGGCCCCAACCTTGCTGCATCGGCCGCAAACCCGAGTATCACCACCCGTAACGCAGAAGATAGGAAGATAAACAAACACAAGAGCCCGACCGACCGGCCGCTTTCAGTTTGCGCCCGTCGCCGTCGAGACCTCAGAAGTTCTCGAATCACGCACTGCTGATTTACCCTGCAAAATCGGGATAATTGCGGCCCATCTGAGAAATGAGCCCCCGCGAGGTGGGGTGGATATTGCAAGTGTCACTGGCCATTCTCCGCAGCAACGTCTTTGTCCGCGAACACGCTATTTGGCCCAGGGTGTACAACCTGTTACTCCCCACTCCGTCTTCTGCTACTCAACCCCTGCTCCCTTTTTTCTTCTGTTTGCTTGATGAAGTAATTATGGTTTATTTTTCTCGATAATTTGATCTTTTATACTCAATGTTTTTTTTCCTACGTAAAAATATATTGTTAATAAAATGTTATTTGGAATAAAAAATAAAATAAAGCTAATATATTTGATAAGTGTGTGACCGATTCCAATATAATCGTATTCTACACCATCTGAAACGTATTTCTCCAAGAAATTTCGTTAAAAAATATCTATTTTTCAGAAAGTTACATGGTGGAGGAGTGCACACATATTTGTAGTTAGTCAGACTTTTGAAACAATTGTTAACCACAGCCTCACCCGTTCTGAAATCATAGAATGATAATAATGCCTTAATAAAATAAGTAGCACCTTAGCCCAGCCAACAAGTTTACATATTTTACAGCACACGCCCGCAACCATCCCTATCGCAAAAATATTTCTAAGAATGTGTATCAAATTATGAATACATCAAACAGCATCAAGCACGTAGATAGTAACACTACACATTTTCAAATTATCTGATAACGAGCCAAGCGGGAGCCACCTACGCAGTCGCTCGATATGCTAGAAATAGTAGCCAAATCTACATCCAGTCTAACTGCCAGCTAAGAAAAGGAAGGACATATTGGCAATATAAGCTTTAGATAGGCTCTGATCATAGATCTGATATCACACACAAATGTGTGATTGCATGTTACACAAGTAAATTACAAACGTTAGTATCAACAACTTCTATGCTCAGCAGTATTAAAGTCGCTTGGCAATGATGAAGATGGTTATATATATTGTATATAATGATCAATCACTAACATGAAAGTGCATGCGTGTAATATTAACAGTAACCAGAAAGAAATACAGTGCTTTAGGACGCATTAATATACACTCATACATTTGCACACAGTACAGGGCGGGCACACGTAGACGTCACAGAGCAAACACGAATACATTTACGTTCGTCATAAGCCAAACACGCACGTACGTTTACGTAAGGCAGAGGTCAGGCGCATATGTAATAACAAACACATTCATACAGAATATAACACACACTGTTATATATATATATATATATATATATTACAGCCACATCGTGTTACTATTATAAACTTTAACTAGCAATGTGGATACGGTTCTGCGTACCTGGTTACCAGGATATCCGCGCGATAGTTGTTCTGTAAATGCATTGAACGTATATCAATCGATGTATGTAAATTATGTATATAAACAAACGCGCACATGCAATCTTACAGCTGTACATAATAAGAATGTATGACAGAAACTGGTGGTCGAGCAAATATCAAGCTAAGAGCATAACTTTTCCTTGGTTCAAACATAATATCAAAGTCAAGAAACGAAGAGACTAAGAGTTAAAATATCACATATAAGATACTGTATTAAAATAATATATATCAGAGTTACAGAAGTCATATGGAAAATATTACTTATTCTGCAAATTCTGGTTATTATTAAGAAAACTATACTAATATTTCCTTCAGCTATAAGCATATCTTGATGTATTCAATCACTTCTGAGTTCAAAACACGTTACGGTCGGTTTTACCCTTCATTCTTCCAGGTTGATAAAATAAAACAAACAAACAAACAAAAACAATTAGGGGTTCAAATAATCGATTAAATCCATGCTCCGAAATTTATGGTTCAGTAACTATGGTTGGAAATGACTATTAGCCAGCTAATAAACTCGTTAGTGAGTCAGTAGAACTTCTTTGCGATATTACTTCAGACCCTTTACGTTCTGAGTTCAAATTCCGCCAGGTTGAACTTTACCTGACATCCCTTCGGGGCCGATAAAGTAGCAGTCAAATACTGGGATCGATGATATCGACCAGAGCCCTCCCTTTAAAATTATTGCATTGTGGCTAAATCAGAAACAGTTTATTAATATAACCACATCGCCAAAAGATCCAGCCTTTGAATTTGCTTTAACATTCCTGGTAATAACGCATGTTAATTCTCCTCCACATCATCATTCAATTGTGGAGAATCTACTCGCGTGAGACTGTTGCTGTTACATGCATTATAAATTGCATTCAAAAGGCCATACGGCTGATTGGTAAACTTAACCATTCACTTTTCAAAACATACGCTTCAACTATTGACCCACAGATATGTTCTCTCTATCTAGGCCTCACTATAACGCCGCCACTCTATACATACTACCTCCATTCAGATCCAACCACTTCTATTGTTAACCTCAACTCCAAATCCCATACTAACCTCTTCGTCCAATCCTTCCTATTTGCTCAACTTATATCACCGTCTATTTTAAAGAGGTTCAAGCAGACCCTAGATAGTAAATATCTCATTAGTCTTGAGAGCATGCGAAGATCATGGGCCCTTGTAATACCGTGACAAAGCAATAACAGAATAAAAAATATCGCAAGTGAGAGATGTAAACCTTCTCGGTCGCAGAAAAAAAAACATGAACATCGCAATATCTCTTTTCTGTCAATCTGATGTTTACAATTTTGAAGTAATTATCATTATCAAGATTATTCCACAATCTACAACCACTTTACCTATATAGGTAATAACTCTTCATAAAGGTATGTCACAAATTCCTCCCCCCCCCACCTCTTATGCTCGGAATGTACCTTGTCAAAAACAAACATTTTTATTTATATTGCAGCACGTAGCATAGACGAAGAGAAAAGTTCCCACGACAGTTGAAGGCATTTAAAGTTTGCCATGCTCTTGAGGAAGGTATAAACGTCATAATTTCCTTCTTCCTGATAAGCCTGAGGTTATGACAACTTATCTCCATCATCGGCAGAAATTGGAGGGCGCCGGACAAAAAGCTTTGCATAAGACTCTCCACGTTCTCAATTCAAATACCGCTGAGGTCAACTTTAACCTTTCACCATTTTGGGGTTTGATAATGAGATATTTACTATCTAGGGTCCGGTCCCTTCGTAGCCCAGTACTTATATTAGAAATATTATTGCTATCATTCCTTGTACCAAACAAACACTGAGAAATCTCAGCGTAATTGTTTTATCGGGCAATAGCAGCCTAATCTACCTCAAATCCATAATACACACACACAAGAAATTACATTCTACCGTCTTTAAAAAAAGTCACACTGAATGACATAGTCCAAGATACACTATTCTCGAAAATAAAACAGGGTGCTCATGACTTGAATTTTTGATCATTAGTCTGCTTAACTAGGATCGACTTAGGGCTCTGGTTGAATGTATGGTTGTATCAGTCGGGGGTCCCAGTGAGGTTGTTCGACCTGTTGCGAAAAGCTTAAAATCTTTAAACCACACCCCCAACATCTTAAAAAAGGAAGAACACGTTGCTAATATAGTCTTCGGGACATGGACCGATGTCTAAAAATATGGTACGGTCACGGTTGGACGATTATTTTTCTCTCTTTTGATAACAGATCCGCCGGTTCAAAGCTGCTCTGTGGCTAAAGAACAATAAACAGTAAAGGTTCCATGAAGCGAGTCAGATGAAATCCTCACGCTACTACTACTACGACGACGACATACTTTTCATTAAGAAGTTCTTGGCAGACGAAGAATGGCCTACACCAAGCAACAATAATAATAGCCCCTCTACTCTCAGAGAGAAAGCTCTACTTAAAACACCCCTACCTACTCAGAGATAGAAAAAGTTAATTTTAGATTAGGACAAGATTCTTTAGGAGAGGGAGAAGGCAGCCAAGCTGATGGATGAAGACAAGAAGTTGTGACTTCCAGACTCCCCACTTCCCACACTCCCGGAGTCAGCCGACGAAAACAAGGTTATAAATAATATAAGACGTTTCGGAATTTAAAGAGGAAATATATATATATATATATATATATAAAAGAGGAAAAAAAAGTAACAAAACCTTCGTGTCAGCCGGCTGATGGAGGACAATTTAGTTTCAGGCATGTGAAAGTTGGCAAGGAAATTAGTGATTATGTTCAGGTAAGATGAGTGATAATGGCAAGAATGTGATGGAGCCATTTTAAAGAGAAAGATATAAACTGTTATGAAGGTGGTGGAAATGAAATATATATATATAAGGTGAGAGAAAAAAATTAAGAAATAAAGAGAATGAAAGGAGAGAGAGAAAGTTTAGCAATCAGGTGATAGTCGAAGGAAGAGCTACAGGAATTTCAGAAAAACTACACACACACACATATATATATGTATGTGTATATATATATATATATATATATTATATATATATATATATATATATATATATGTGTGTGTGTGTGTATGTATATATATATATATGTGTGTGTGTGAACACGCATAGAAACGATGATAAATGGCAATGTATAAATTTACAATTTACTCAGTATTGACTGAATACTTTCATCATTTCTAAACAAAACAGTGTGTGTGTATATATATATATATATATAGTACATCAATTCCACAGTATACATATATATATATATGTGTGTGTGTATATATATTCTGCAATAAATAACCTCCATCAACCGGCTGACACGATGTGATATATATATATACATATATACACATATACATATGACAAAGTCAGAGTGAGAGAACATATACAATGTGTCTGTTTCTTTCATATAAAGAAGTTGGCAATTATAAGTTAAATTTTAAAACATCAATTAAGGTTTAATAAATAAATGTCATTTAGGCTTATTTTCTTATTAAATCCCATAACGAATCACGGGGCAACGTATAAGAGAATATAATTTGGTATGGAAGAGTTTGTGAATCGACAATGTGTGTGTATATATACAAATATATATATATTTATATAATGAGGTTGGAAGTAGATTCTCGGATGACATACATGAAACAAGTGCTAAAAACAAAGTTGAATGCAATTAATAAGGACAGAATAAGCTAACAAAAGTTACCTTCTGGTTTTATTAAGCTGTAAGTTCGAGTAATAACTACTTTTCTCCATTACAAGTCACAAAGGTAAGCAGAACAAAACTTGTATGACTAAATAACACGCATTCCTGACTTCTTTGTCCACGAAACCAACCTTGGGATCTGCTAGGCATTCTGGGAGTCTTCGCCGCCGCCGTCGCCGCCGCTCTCATTCTTTCCTACTCCTCTCCCTCCCTCTCTCTCTCTCTCTCTCTCTGACGTTCTTCTTCGCCGCCGCTCTCATTCTTTCCTACTCCTCTCCCTCCCTCTCTCTCTCTCTCTCTCTCTGACGTTCTTCTTCGCCGCCGCAGCCTCTCTCATTCTTTCTACACCTCTCCCTCTCTGTCACTTTTCCTTCGTCACTCACTCTCACTTGTGGAGTTTTTACTCCCACTCATTCATATACCTCCAGCCATTTTATTTCTCCTCCCCTTCCCTCACTAGTTTCTTTCGCTCTCTCTCTCTCTTCCTGTACATATTCAGCAGCTAATCTCACTCGTTTCCCTCAAACTCATCTACTATATTTCTGTCTCTCTCTCTCTTTATTCCCTCTTACAATCACTCTCTATCCATCTGTTTCCCTCTCTTCATCTCCAAATACAAACCAACTTTATACATCTATTTCCACCAACCCTTACACAAGTCTCTTCACTCTATATTTCCATCCACGAGTCTAATACACTGTCTTTCTAAATCTCCACACATAGGCTAGTTTCTTCGTGTCCTAACCACGCGCCCATCTATTCATCGTACACGCGTGCTTATCATCGTCTGGTTTTTATCGAAAATTGACCGAATTATAGGGCAGATGATAAAGAGTAAAGAATACTTAAGGAAGATTTCTTCTTTGATTATATATATATATAACTGAATTTCCACCTCGGCATCCGAAACTCAGTTTTATCTTGGCTACCGAATAATTGTCACTTATTACATTGCTGTGGTTTTACTGAGATCTCCCTTTTAAGTAGAAAGAATAGCCAAAACTCTTTTGACTGCTATTTCTAAATTCGGTATGTGGTGAGGCAAATCGTTGCTAAACCCTTAATTACTTAGTATATATATATATATACCTTCGAAAACTTTATGATGGATGTCGTTTAATGAAAAAGAAATAAAAAACAAATTCATTATTTAGATAGGAAAACTTTCATATATTATTAAAATTCTTTGCCTCGTACGAAAAGGTGAAATTATTATTTACAAGAAATTTATAAGTATTTTCGTCAATCAATTTTATTACGCAATGTAAAGTCAGGGAATAAAAATGTTAAATGAAAATGTTAGTTTCAGTTAAGATTCCTCTTATATTGTTAAATTATAATTACACCGAAGGCATTCTTTAGCATCAACAACTGAAGTTATTGATACTAAAGTTTCCAGAGTTAAACTGAAATGCAATCGGCAGCGGAACGAAAGTTCTGTGTTTCAATAGTTAGCGAGAGGAGAGTGACAAATTTTTGAATTATTTTTCTGCTTAACAGAACTCTGCGACTGAAATATTCGCGCCAGCATCATTAACTGGCTGCAGCATGGCATCAGCTGAATCTTCTCTAGCAGCAGTGTGGTACACCTGCATGGGAACAGAAAATGAATCAAAGCAGATTTGCAAACGCATAGATTATTATGGTGTTAAGTAAAATAGAGAGATTAATGTGAGTCTGAAGAGATACGGCAGTGCGGCAACGTGAAGTGGTCTTAGGTTTTAAAGCCAGCCTCATTTCTAATCTGACATAAAAGCAACAACTGGTCACAGCAAGTAGCTCTACCTTCCGAAAATGTGTACCGCTCCTACTACTACGGTAGCCCAAGCTGCTGCTACTTCTTCTTGGTAGGCCTCAGAGACTGGTTTATTTACTGCACGGGTAGGTTTTTTCACTTAAAGGCTATTTGTTTGACGTTTAAGAAGCTGCTGGAAAAGCTGAATTATTTCAAGCACCTGCTCGTGTAGCGACGTTGGTGCTTGGTCGACATCAGTTGTTTCAATATTACATACATTTACATAATCGAGTGCTTCCCCTCCCGCCGCCTTCTACCTTGAAAAAAGTTTCTTTCGAGCATCAGTATACATCTCTACCACAAACTGATACATTCGTTTCTTGAATAATAATAACCAGTGTCCATTTCATGTTGTTAGCAATTTGTACTACGGAGATAAACTACTAGAAACTTGGTGTTTTTAACGTGTAGTGGAGGCGGTTACCGCATGTTTTCCATGTGCTTGATGTCTGGCTTTGAATCTTGTTGAATTCCACAGCTTTTCTTTACACGTTTCACTCTTTCTAAAATGTCTTTCCTCTTAAAATTACCATTACTTTTAACTGACTGACCCACAAAATATTTACCACCCGAATCTACCTTGTTTTTCTCCACAGCTGCTGTAGTATTTATCTCATGGTAGCAAAAATCAATTTTACGCGCATAGTAGTTCAGTGAAAAGCTTACTATGTTTTTAAACATCCGAATCTTTTCGATATCTTTACTCTTCATATTGTTGTTTAAATTCTTGTAAACATTATTTTGTTGGCCATAATGTCCAGTTTGCAGTTAAATTACGTCTGCCCTCTTCCACAAATTAATTATTTTGATAGCTTTTGAAGATGTCCGTATGAAGAAAAATCTTAGCGTGCTTATTTATCCGTTCTTTGATTCGAATACTAGTAGTTATCATCTCTATATATAATCATTATATATATATTTATATACTCCACACGCAGTATGTGCTTTGTAGCTATGTATTATCTAATTATGATGCACCAAATACGTTTATTTCCTGATAGAATGTAGATTGATAATTTATCAATTGCTCGGATTTTTTTTATTGTCAATGTATGAGTGATTGAACAATTTTTTTTCCTTTTTAAGTTAGGTATGTCAGATATATTATCCTGTATTTTAAAGAGATGCCCACGGTGAAGAAAACTGTAATGTTCATAGATTGGTGACAATATGTTGTAATTTATGAGAAATGTGTAAATTTGTCAAGCTCTTTTTCCAGGTGTATCAACCTGTATTTAAAGAAAACTACATGAAAATAACAAAGCTGGTGATTAACGTATCTAATTTATAAATGAAATCTAAATTTTGAACTTCATCAAGAAGGGTCAACTGATATGAATGATTATAAAGTTCTAGTCTGGGACAATTTGCAAATGCAATATTTTTTTTTTTTTCTCATTGTCAGTTCGATAATTTATTGAGCTACTAAGTAATATATTTTTAGGCTTGTTTTACTTCCGATTTATTTTTAAATTTGTGGCTTTGTGCCAAAGTTGGAAATCATATTATCATTACATCCTAACGAATCCTAAAAATCGTTATTAAACCTTGCCAAATAAAAATCCTGCTGGGGGCAGCTTTCATTCGTCAATGGTAAATGATAATCATTATAATCCTGGGGGCGATTAAATGGACTACACTCCTTTCCTAAAAATATGTGGTTTTGCGCTTATGATAAACGTGATAAAAATGCATCGGTGATAGCAGAGAGGGAACTTAGAATTAATTGTAGGCGTAGGTAATTTTGAGCGAATTTATCTTCATATGTTGGAGGAATCTATTGGTGGCAAGTTCTTTGAAAGATCAAGGTGTTTTCCTTTTTTATTCGACTATCGGCCTTTTAAAAACAAATCTTCAACCTGTTTCATTCTTTGGTCTTTATAGAGCCATGTATTTCTTTTGACAATACACTTGTTAAGCATATGGTCTCAAATGACTGTTCCTTTGTTAGAAACGTCAGAAACATTTTGTTCTTCCACTGAAATGAGAATACAGTGATGTGGCAATTATATCATTGGTATGGTAAGCTAACCAAATAGAAAAAGGATTGGACTACTTACTGATAGGTGGTGAGTTGGAAAACTACTGCAAGTGCTCTGTGTTGATTCTGAACACATCATTTTCATTTGTATTGTATCACTTCATGCAGCTATCACAAATATATATCGGAACACTTGGGAATTTCTACTGCTACAGACTAATGCCTTACCTAGAAGATGGTTTGTTTCTCATCTACTTAGTTCTATGAAGCTATTGTTGAACCCAAGCCTATAGAAACTCCTTTGAATCATGGAATGCATTTACATTGTATCACATCCGTAAAACTGGAACATAGTAGACACATCAAGCAACTGGGACAGGATCAACAGCATCATCATGAAGAAATGCAGGCAGTGTGCTTGTGTCTCCTTGAAAGAGCTTGCTCATTAGCCAGTGTCTACTGGTCAGTGGCCTGAGAAAGAATGGTTATTTCTGGCTGACTGAACAACTACCAAGTGAGTGGGTTTGGTAAATCGAAACTGAAAGAAGTCTGTTATATATATGCACATACATATATATATATATATACATACATATGTGTGTCTGTGTTTGTCCCTCTACCATCGCTTGACAACTGATGTTGGTGTGTTTACATCCCCATAACTTAGTGGTTTGGCAAAGAGACCAATAAAATAAGTACTAGGCTTCCCATGAATAAACTCTGGGGTTGATTTGTCTGACTAAAGGCAGTGCTCCTGCATGGCCACAGTCAAATGACTGAAACAAGTAAAAATGTATGTGTGTGTTGAGGAAATGACAAGGGACTGGAAGATGTGGTGATTTGCTGTACTTGATAAGACACATCAAGCTAAGTAAAATCACTGTTTTCTTCACATACCAGCCCTGTCCTTTCAGTTGCTGGTACCACTAAAAAAGCACCTAGCACACTCTTTTAAGCGGTTGGTGTTAGGAAGGACATCCAGCCATAGAAACCATGTCAAACTGTCCAACCCATGCCAGCTTGGAAAGCAGACATTAAATGATAATGATGGCATACACATATATATGCATACATATTTATTTCATGATTGACTATGCCCCGACCCATGTTTATCATTCACTGCATACCCCTCTGGTCCCAGCTGCCATTCTCCTCTCATGCCTCCATAAACTAACTTAGCCACTTGTGCCGTTCTTTTATATCCACTTTCCTATAACTTGAGGGTGTATCCTGATGCATCTTCACTCAACCCCTTCCTTTTCCTTTTCCAACTGAGATAACCACATATCTCCCCTACAGTATGACACTGTTCTTGACACTCAGTCATTTCTTAACCTCTCATCACCTGGCTTAAAGCCATTTCCCTCAATTGTACTACCCCTTCAACTTGTCTTGCAATTTGCATGGTAACCTTACTAGTGCTGCATAAAAGGCACCCAGTACACTCTGTAAAGTGGCTGGTATCGAGAAGGATATCCAAAGAAGATGATTGGCCCTTGGTGCAGTCCTTGCTTGCCAGTTCTTATCAAACCATCTAATCCATGCCAGCATGGAAAACAGACATTAAACAACATGATGATGGTAAAAATACAATAAATATCTATAGGCACAGGGGTTGGGCAAAGTTGTTGGCAACTAAGGACCTCTCCCTCAGAGTGAAAGGCAGATTGTATTGTGCCTGTGTACATACAGCTAAGCCATGTTTACATGGCAGTGAAACATGGGCTTTAATTACAGAAGACTTGTGAAAGCTGGAAATAAATGAAGCTAGTATGCTCTGCTGGATGGGTAATATCCAGTATGCATGCAAGACAGAATGTAAATGATTTAAGAGGAAAAGTATGTATAAGAGGCATCCGATATTGTCTGCAAGAAAGAAGACTGTAATGGTTTGGTTGTGTGATGCTTGTGAATGAGAACAGTTACGTAAAGAAGTGCCAAGCTCTAATAGTGGAGTGTACTTGTGGAAGGGGTAGATCCAAGAAGATGCGGGACAAAGTGGTGAGAAAGGATCTTTGGATGCTGGGCCTTACTGAGGAAATGACAAGAGACTGGGAGATGTGGCAATTTGCTGTACTTGATAAAACACGTGAAGCTAAGTATAAAACCACTGTCCTCCATATATGCAGGCCTGTTCTTTCAAGTGCCAGTTCCACATAAAAAGCACCTGTGTCAATGCTGCATAAATGCACCCGTGCCGGTGAGATGTAATAAGCACCCAGCACACTCTGTTAAGTCATTGGCATTAGGAAGGGCAACCAGCTGTAGAAACCAAACCACAACAGATAATTGTAGTCTGAACAGCTCCCCAACAGGCCAGCTCCATGTCAACCCATGCCAGCATGGAAAGTGAATATTATATGATGATTATATATATTATTTAAAGGAATTCCAACTCTGTTTTTTATGTTTATTTATATTCTTATAATATTAATGTAGAATATATAGTACAAATAATATATATCCAGCCGTAGAAACACTGTCAGATCTGACTGGGCCTGACGAAGCCTTCCAGCTTCACAGACCCCAGTTGAACCGTCCAACCCATGCTAGCATGGAAAGCAGACGCTAAATGATGATGATGATGAGTAAAATGAAATGAAGTATTGATTGTCTTATTGAATATCAAATATTTGAATAATATATTCCTCTATACACTATTAAACAAACCTCTTTATATATATATATGTATATATATATACATATATATATATATGTAAAAAGGGGTTTGTTTGATTTTGTATAGAGGAATATATCATTCAAATAATTAAAAAAAAAAAAAATATATATATATATACATACATACATATAAATGGCACAAGATTATGTGGGATAAACATGTCTATATCTTCTGTGGGCTCTTTGTCATACTTCTGTTCAATTTTTTTATTCCTGTATGCGTATGTGTACACACACACAAGTAAACTCTGATAAACACCAGTCTATTTCATTTGTTCCCTACATATGTTAGGAATCTCTGCATTGGATATTTCGTGTGCAATTGGATGGTTAACCACAACGGATCATCAAGGGAACGCTTTAGTGCATTATGTTACAGGGATCAAATTTCTTTGATCTCTGTAACACAATGCAACAAAATGTTCCCCTGTTGATTCGTTGCGGTTTAGCATCCAATTGCACTTTGCTCCAAATGGCTACAACAGCAAAACATACATCTTTATATATAAAAGAGAAGTTGTGTGTCTGTCTCCTACGATTTAGATTCCTAACTACTCCCACATTTTGCGGTGCAGTTTAACCAAAACCGGGTATCTTATAGTCGTGATTCATGTCGAGCCCTTCTGGGTATTAGCATGAGTCTACGATTTAAAAAAAAATTTACCATCATTTTTTCCCATTTTTAATGCATTTTTTTCGCTATTATATAAGGGAAGTAACTCTCTAAAAATGTCTATGATAAGTCAACGATTTAAAAAAAAATTTACCATAATTTTTTTTCCATTTTTAATGCATTTTTTTGCTATAACTCTCTAAAAATGCTTATATAGTTATTTCCATTACAAACCCGAGCAATGCCGGGCGATACTGCTAGTATTATATAAACTTGCATTCATCATAATTTCTTCTACATTTACTCTGTATTATCATAACTACTAATACTACTCAGTACCCTAATAACCCAACCACTATACTAGAAGCAGAGTGTATGATGATAATCTACATAGAGTTCTAAACTCACCTGCTGCAGTTGTACATTGAACTGTACACACAAAATATACTAGGCACAAGTTTGGCTGTGTGGTAAGAAGCTTGCTTCCCAACCACGTGGTCCCCCTGCATGGCACTTTAGGCAAGTGTCTTCTACTATAGCCTCTGGCTGACCAAAGCCTTGTGAGTGGATGTGGTAGATGGAAACTGAAAGAAGCCCATCATATATGCATATGTGTGTGCCTTTGTGTCTGTGGTTTATCTCCCATCATTGCTTGACAAGTGGTGTGGGTGTGTTTAAATTCTTGTAACTTAGCGGTTCGGCAAAAGTACTGGGCTTAAGACATAAGTCCTGGGGTTGACTTGATTCACTAAAAGCCTTCAAGATGGTACTCCAGCATGGCAGCAGGCGAATGACTGAAACAAATAAAAGAATATATGTAGTTGTAAACATTATGTATACATATTCTGAGACCCCCTTTGGTCAAGACTGACCATGGGATTGCACCTAGAAAGTTATTTATGGGAGAGCAGTAGTCGCCCGTGCATACCAGCCTTCCCTCTCCACACCACTGATGTTATCCAAGGGAAAGGCAAAGGCCCATACAACATGGCACCAGTGATGTTGCAACTCATTTCTACAGCTGAGTGGACTGGAGTAACGTGAAATAAAGTGTGTTGCTCATGAAAACAATACGCCGGGATTCGAACTCACAACCTCACGATTGTAAGCTTGGCACTCTAAGCCATGTGCCTTCACTGTATATATATATATATATATATATATACACACACACACACACGCATGCAAATACACATACATATATACATTCATATATGTGGTTTAATCAGAAAGTATCCGGACTGTTGCTATAGTAACAATGCTAAAGTATGCAGAGTGAAGCTGCTTTGCACAGATTGACCTTAAATTTTGCTGTGCATGTGCACTAAGTTTTAACATTCTAGCTCATTTCTGCTGTTTACAGCAGTGCTTGGAAGGAAGGTGTGTAGCATGTGATCGTCACAATGAACATGACAGAAAGTTGAGCAGAGAATCTGCATCAAATTTTGCCGAGAGCTTGACGATATCTGTGCAGAGGCGTAAGCAAAGTTTTCAAAAGGTTTTCACTGTTCTTGACACAATCAAGATCTTGTGCAACTGGAACCTGAGTGTCATTTTGGCCAGCTAAAAGCAGTTTGGGCACAAACTTGGCAGATACGTGTCTCATACCCAAATCTTCAGTGATATTGGGATGAACTGAAACGTAATTAATCTGCGCGTCCTCTGATAACTCACGGATGGTGATTCAACTATTTCCCCTCACAGCTGCATGCACATCTGCAATGTTTTTCTCATTTCTGCTCGTTGTGGGTCTCCCAGAACGTTCATCAATATCGACATTTTTTTGGCCATCTTGGAAATGTCTGAACCACTCATACACTCCTCTCCATACACTTTCTGCAGCTTTGCGTAGGCCTCTGAGCAGGTATTGCCATGACAACTCTCTCTGTCATGGTCAATGTGACGATCACACGCTACACACCTTCCTTCCAAGCACTGCTGTAAACAGCAGAAATGAGCTAGAATGTTAAAATTTAGTGTGCATGCAGAGCAGAGATCAAGATCAATCTTTGCCAAGTGGCTTCACTCTGCATGCTCTAGCTTCATTACTATAGCAACAGTCCCAATACTTATTGATCAGACCTTGTATATACAAAGCACATACATACATATTTATCTCAACATTTTCATTGGCATTGTCTTAACACCTACTTTCCCATGTTTGCATGAATCAGTTGGGGTTATGTTCAGACAGGATTTTCTACAGCGGGATGCCTTTCCTGACACAAACATTCAACTGCTTCCAAGCAAGGTAATAGTCACCCAGTCTACTGAACGACAAACAGCCTAGACATGCTTTTGTATAGGATTACAAAAGCAAAAATCAAACGCTGTTTCTATGAATGGTGAAGCTTTTGATTATAATCAGCATGCAAACATGTGGAGACATGTCAAAAAAATCCAGACATTCTTTCAATGTGGTCTACAGACAAACAACACTGTCTGCATGACTGATGAAGCTTTTGTTTACTATTAGTACACATGGATGTGAAGATGAGGTGAAGCATGACCTCAAATATACACACATGCACACATACATACATATATATGCAGATATATGCTGTGCTTGCATCTTTCAGTTTCTATCAGTTATCATCACTCACAATGTATTGGTTACCTGCAACTATAGTGGAAGATAGCAGTGGGACCACATACGATCTATATTGTATGATATATATGTGTTAAATATATGTATATATATTAGGTGTGGTGGCAGTGTAACTGAGAAGATTTCTTCCCAACCTTGTAGTTGTAGGTTCACTCTTGTGTGGCACCGTGGCCAAATGTCCTTTACTTTAACCCCATGCTGATCAAAGCCTTGTGAGTCGACAGAAACTGAAAGAAGCTTGATGTGTGTGTGCATGTATGTATATATATATTTATATATATAAAATACAAAATGGGACAAGAACGCAAAGCATCCAGACAGTTAGGTGATACGAAAAAGGGACAACAAAACATCCAGATAGGCGATACAAAGAAAACAAGGACGGGTCATTTGGAGTTTTCTTTCCTCAGTCAAGCTCCAGATTATCTTTGCAATTTTGCCTGGTTGTACTTGAGATTGCTCCAATCTGGCCAGCTCCAAGAAAAAACTAAGCTAAGAGCATTAGATTCCTTGGAAGAAAGCAGCGAATGTATACAAAAACAAGGACGGGAAAAAACTGGCAATGTTACACAAATACAATAAAAATAATGACAGGACATAACAACAGGTGTCTTTCGACTAAGGACGAAATATATATATATATATATATAGAGAGAGAGAGAGAGAGAGGCAATTATGTAGATAAACAAAGTAGATAGATATAATAGTTTGGGTATGAAATGCTAAATAAATATGTGTACATGCATATGTGTACCCTTATCTTGATGTTCATTTCCTGTCTTCCATGGTGAAGTATTACCTTTCTTGGAAGCAGGTGAAGATGAGCACAGGAAAAGCTTCTGGCTGTAGAAAATCTGCCTCTTTGGATATACCATCTGACCCATGCCAGCATGGAAAAGTGGACATCAAATAATGATGATGCTTTAGGATGAACAGGATATACTTGCTCATCCAGGTCAAATAAGCAATTATGCAAATAATGACAGTGAACAAAATACAAGATTAATCCCTCAAGTACTAAATAACATTCCAAACTCTATTAGTAATGATTGTGAATTGACAACTGATCGTGGAACCAACATAAGTGGTGTTAGATGCAATTCTCGACAAAAAAACAAAATAATGAAAGTAGATTGTTTCTGTGAAACGTGATGCCATTGCTATGATATGTGCAGGCATGGCTGTGTGGTGAAGAAGCTTAGTTCTGGGCTCAGCCTTACTACATGATAGCTTATGTGTTTTCTACTATAGACTTGGGCCAACCAAAGTCTTTCTGGGTGGAGTTAGTTGACAGAAACCGAAAGAAGCCCATTTTATATATATATATATATATATATATAAAATATACTTCACGATGTGTTGCAGCTACTGTTTATACCTCGCTCAGAGATTTATTATTGCTTGTGTACACTTTTTCAATATCATTGACTTTTCGTCACTGGAAAAAGGATAAATATTTGCAAAGGGAGGCCTACTTTTCATCGACAACTCGTGATTGTCACATGCTGATGACGAGTCAATACTCAGAAACTCGAGTCCATGTGTATCATAGGTTGAAGACGGGAAGGATGGCTTCCCTTTGCAAATACTGATAGGGCACAGAAAGCCAGCTGGAGGAGGTGTCCTCTTGGGGCTACAATGGTTTATATATATATATATATATATATATATAAAACTGTAGTTGTGTGAGTGTCTGTCCCCTTCGATTTAGATTCCTAACTACTCCCACATTTTGCGGTGCAGTTTAACCAAATTCGGGTATCTTATAGTTGTGATTCATATCGAGCCCGTCTGAGTATTAGCGCGCGTCTACGATGAGTCTACGATTTTAAAAATAATTTAACATAATTTTTTATTCCATTTTAATGCATAATTTTTCGTGTGTCGATGGCGGCGGAGTTGGCGTCCATGGTCACACCTGCACCTGTTTGCTTCTCCCCCTTCTTCCCTCCCTCGTGAAGCTGTGGGGAAGGGAGTGTAAGGAAATCAACGTCGTAAAGCGTTGTCAAGGAGACCAGCGTTCTTTTAGAACGACTTCATGGCTTGAAGACACCAAAACAGAAATGGCTAAGAAAGCCCGAATTGGCATCTATAAGGGAAGTAACTCTCTAAAAATGCTTATATAGTTATTTCCCTTACAAACCCGAGCAACGCCAGGCAATACTGCTAGTATATATATAAAGAGAGTTTGGTGGGATATATTATCCAGGCGGATACCTTGTTAGCTCTCAGTTGATGGCTAACCATGATGATCAGTATCTAACGTCTGTATCTATTAGTTGTTAGTCACTCCATGAATTCTTCCTGTGGGTAATTCCACATGTCCTATGCTAGACAATAAAGGTTGCCTGGAGTATATATTAATATTATGAATTCATATATATGCACATGCTTCGAGGAAGACCAAATGGACAAAACTCTGAAGTTGCAGTGACAATATTGCAAGGTTGCATCTGCAACAGTGAGTGGTCACTGCAATGGAAACGTGTGTAAGTCATCATAATATGCTGTCAGTAACTATAAAATAGATTTTGTGGGTGTATAAGTCTCCAAGCTCTTTATTATTATTAATGTATATATATATATATATATATATATTATTTTATGTAGAAAAATACAAACTGGGACAAGAACGTAAAACATTTAGAAGACGATACAAAAAACACGGACGGGACATTGGAAGCCTTCAATCTTCAGTCAAGAACCGGATCATCCTAGCAATTCCGGCTGATTAATCTTGAGATCGCTCTGATCCGGCCAGCCCCAAGGAAAAACTAATCTATGAGCATTAGATTTCTTGGAAGAAGGATCGAATGTATACAAAACAGGGACAGAAAAACGGACGATGCCACACACACACAAGAATAGTATTGACAGTGACTTCAAAGTTTCAACCAGCTAATTGAATATAAAAACAAACACTAATACATCCATCCATCCATCAGGAACCTGTTCTGCTCCAGCCTCCACTTTTGATACCAACCTACCTGGCTCAGTAGTTTTCAAAAGTTCTGAATTAAAATCTTCCACCAAACCTTAATCGCAGTTTATGTTACTAACACTAGCTTAATGATAACCAAGTTATTTTACTAAATTCTTTGTTATATTTAAAATTAATTGAAACACAGGGCATCTCAACAGAAATATGGTAAGAAAAGGGTTAATCCTCATCTAACACACAGAGGGAACATCCTTCCTCATCGGGCTTTTTGACTTGCAAGCTGCATAATGGCCTCACTAGAGCTGGTGCCATGTGAAAAGCACCCAGTACACACTAGAAAGTGGTTGACATTAGGAAGTACATGTAGCTCTAGAAACCATACCAAAGTAGACACTTGGGCATGCTACAGTCCTCTGACATATCTTTGCCAAACTGTCCAACCCATGTCAGCATGGAACATGGACTTTAAATGATGATGATGACATGACAGACTTTTTTACAGTTTCTGTATGCCAAATCCAGTTTTGTCAGCCTGGGCCTATAGTAAGAGACATTTGACCAAGTTGTCACACAGTGGGACTGAACCTGAAACCATGTGTTTTGGAAGTAAGCTACTTAACCACACAGCCCAGCTATACCTGTTTCTCCACACCAATTCATTACACACTGAGTTATCTATGCCTCCATCACATCCCTGAACCTCTGATATTTCACTGAAAGTACTGCTGTCGTTTGACCTTTCCACCTCTCAACTCCCAGCCTGCTCCTAAATACTATGATGTCTTTGATCCTTTTACTTGCTACTTTTGTTTCTGCAGAACTGATCTGAAGAATGCTTTAGTTCCCCAATGTAATCCTCTTGACTTTTCTAAGAAGCCAATTATTCCTACTTCTAATGTTTTTCTTCAGCTATTTTCCTGATTCTTCCAGCCATTTAGAGTAGATCTCTTTGGAAATCGAATAATGCTTCAAACCAAATGCAGAAATCATCATGTTCTCTTTCGTTTTTCTTTCTGTCTCATCTTTTCTTTTTTTCCTCTCTCTCTCCTTAAGTTTTCACCTTTTGTTTCCTTCTTCATTTATCTCATTATCTTCTCTTTCTTTCTTCTCACCTCTTCCTCCATACTCTCTCTTTTACTCTTTTACTTGTTTCAGTCATTTGACTGCGGCCATGCTGGAGCACCGCCTTTAGTCGAGCAAATCGACCCCGGCACTTATTCTTTGTAAGCCCAGTACTTATTCTATCGGTCCCTTTTGCCGAACCGCTAAGTGACGGGGACGTAAACACACCAGCATCGGTTGTCAAGCAATGCTAGGGGGACAAACACAGACACACAAACACACACACATACACATACATATATATACATATATACGACAGGCTTCTTTCAGTTTCCGTCTACCAAATCCACTCACAAGGCATTGGTCGGCCCGGGGCTATAGTAGAAGACACTTGCCCAAGGTGCCACGCAGTGGGACTGAACCCAGAACCATGTGGTTGGTTAGCAAGCTACTTACCACACAGCCACTCCATCTTTCTTTCTTTTTAATTCATTCAACCTTCCCTCCTGCTTCTCTTATTCTTTTTTCCATCCACTTTTCTTTCTATCTTCTCTATTTTCTTTCAATCCCCCCCCCTTCTGCTTTTCTATTTCTTTCCCATCATCATCCTCATCCTTGTCAAATTTTTACAACCGTTTTTCCATTCTTGCGTAAATTATCTTATCTTTTTCTTGTTTCATTCATTGGACTGTAACCTGCTACAGCATCCCTTTAAAGGGTTTAGCTCAGTGGTTTTCAACCGGGGTCTGTATAAGATTTTGGTGTTAAAACTTCTGTATGATAAATTGGTTACTCTTCTACAATACACAAAATATTATTATTTTTTTTTAAGCAATTCCTAATAATATTCAGTTATAAATATACAATAAGGTTTTTTTTTAAAAAACAAAGCATCAAATAGTTGTGAGGGTCCACCTGAGTAAAATAGGGATCAAAGAGATCTGTACGGAAAAATGGTTGAGAATCACTGCTCCTAAGCAGACCGAGTGCAGATATGAGCAGCATATGGGAACCAGTATTAAGGAAGGATAGAAAAATATTAGATTTATAAGCCCTAAAATTCACTCCATAATTGCCCATGGGCATATGGTGTAGTGGTTAAGAGCGCGGGCTACTAACTCCAAGATTCCGAGTTCGATTCCAAGCATTGACCTGAACATTGACGTTTCGGCTTCTTCAGGTGTCTTGGGGAAATTTCGAACCTTGGTTCTCATTCCTAAGGTATTTTTCGATGTTATACTATTATTATAATAGTAATAACATCGAAAAATACCTTAGGAATGAGAACCAAGGTTCGAAATTTCCCCCAAGACACCTGAAGAAGCCGAAACGTTGCTTACAACAAACAAGATGAGGATAAATATCCGTCGAATGTAAATAATGTAAATAATGTAAATAATTCCTCATCTCTTAAATATAATTCCTCATCTCTTAAATATAATTCCTCATCTCTTAACATGGAGATTTCTTTGTCAAATGTATTGCTTATTTATTTACATTGTTTTGAATTAATCACAGATTATGTTGTAGCATAAAGATTTCATTGGTGTATTTGTATATTTTTAGAATGACATTGTAGGGTAGGTGTGAGAGGCTGGATCTGGATAGTTTTAACATAAAACAGGTGGAATATTTGGGGTGGATGTGACCAGATTAAATGCTAAAGGGTCAAGTCTGATATGTATTCTATCAGCCTCCTTACTGAACCACTAAGTCACATGGACATAAACCAACACCAGTTATCAAGAGTGGTGGAGGGGAAGGGCAAATATATACACATCATCATCATCATCATCATCATCATCATCATCATCAAGTTCTCTTAACTGGTGCAGCCAGTCACTTGGCACCACTGCTTTCTGTTCTGTCATGTGTAGCAAGGTTGCAGTGTTGCAACTTGTTAAATCCTTGATGATGTCAGACCAGGATTTTCTGTCTGCCTCTCTTTCACTTTCCCTCAGCTGAGCCCTGAAGAATGGTTTTGGACAGGGAGCTGTGGCAGGATACAATAGGGTGGGCTTCCACACAGATTCTTATTTCTTTACTGCCCACAAGGGGCTAAACATAGAGGGGACAAACAAGGACAGACAAACGGATTAAGTCGATTATATCGATCCAGTGCGTGACTGGTACTTAATTTATCGACCCCGAAAGGATGAAAGGCAAAGTCAACCTCGGCGGAATTTGAATTCAGAACATAATGGCAAGCAAAATACCGCTAAGCATTTCGCCCGGCTTGCTAACGTATCTGCCAGCTCGCCGCCTTATAAACGGACAAAATACCTATTTCTATTCCTTCACTACCCACAAGGGACTAAACACAGAGAGGACAAACAAGGACAGACAAACGGATTAAGTCGATTTCATCGACGCCAGTGCGTGACTGGTACTTAATTTATCGACCCCGAAAGGATGAAAGGCAAAGTCAACCTCAGCGGAATTTGAACTCAGAACGTAACGGCAGACGAAGTACCAGTAAGCATTTTGCCCGGGGCGCTAACGTTTCTGCCAGCTCACCGCCTTCCACACAGATTCTGTCTACCAAATTTACTCACAAAGCATTGGCGCAAGGCTATAAGTAGAAGACATTTATCCAAGGTGGTGCACTGTGGGAATGAACCAGAAACCCTGTGGTTGCAAAGCAAGCTTCTTAACCACACAGCTATACCTACAGAGTCGATTCGAAGGAAAAGAAAAAAAGTATCTGTCTTTGCAATGGTTATCACACTTAACTGTTTTGCAAGTAGTGCACGGTTCAATTGCTGTTTAGAACTATTAACTTCAAGGTTTATCTTTTATATTTGTTTATGTAGTTGCTGTTTTGTTTTCATTGATGTTTTGCAAAACATATTTAGCTTCCATTTGTGGTGCCATATTTGTGTTCATGGGTTGAAACTCTGCATGAACTTATTTCATGCAGAGTTCTTGCAAGAGTATTATATAAATATCTTTTAATAATAGGCATAGGAGTGGCTATGTGGTAAGTAGCTTGCTTACGAGCTACATGGTTCCAGGTTCAGTCCCACTGCATGGCACCTTGGGCAAGTGTCTTCTACTATAGCCTCGGGCTGACCAAAGCCTTGTGAGTGGATTTGGTAGACGGAAACTGAAAGAAACCCATCATATATATGTATATATATATATCTATGTGTGTGTGTGTATATGTTTGTGTGTGTGTGTTTGTCCCCCCAACATTGCTTGACAACCGATGCTGGTGTGCTTATGTCCCTGTAACTTAGTGGTTCAACAAAAGAGACCGATAGAATAAGTACTAGGCTTACAAAGAATAAGTCCTGGGGGTCGATCTGCTCGACTAAAGGTGGTGCTCCAGCATGGCCT
>NC_043000.1:14544811-14632311 GCF_006345805.1 Octopus sinensis | reverse complement strand
ACAATGCACTTTGCATTGTCTTACTCTTTGGATGATGCCACCCCACTGCCTAGGTATGCAGGCCAACATTTCCCCTGATCAGAAGACTTTTCTGTTGCAGGCTTAATCATTTACGGCTGAGTGGACTGGAGCAACATGAAATGAAGTGTTTTGCTTACGAGTACAACATGCCACCTAGTATGGGAATTGAACCCACGATCAAGTAATCTAACTAATAGGTCACTTGCCTTCATTTACGTATGTCTGTATGTATGTATATATGATATCTTCCTTGTATTGTTGTTCAGAAATGATACTTATCACTTACGTTATTAAGCTACCTGGTGGGGTGGTTAAATTTCTAAATTAAAGAATAGAAAGGTCATCGAATTGACCCCTGTTTCAGATACAAAGCTATTTGATATTCTTAATGAGCTGCATGGTTCGAAACCTATTCACCTGACAAGTCAAGATGATTATCTGGTTTCAATTTCCAGTTGATGAACAAGTTTATTTCAATCATACACCCCTGGAAAGATACAAACATTACATATCTGATCTCATCTTCCTTTTTGGGATAAAGGCCTTCCTGTCTAACCCTAAAAGAAACCAACATTATTTGATATTCTTATAGTGTACTTCTACTATTATTACCCTGCAAGCATATCCAACCACCAATAAACTACATGCCACTTTTTTCATCCAGTTTGTTTATTTGCTTGATTTCTTTAACCCTTGGCATTTAAACCAGCCATATCTGGTCCCAATATTCTTCCTGTTTTACGTTCAAACTGGTTAGATTTAACCTCTTACACCTGCCCTCAAATTTCATTCTAAAAATATACAATCACATCAAGATAATACATGGTTGATTCAAAACAATGTGAATAGGTAAGTATTACATTTGACTAAGTAATCTGAATTCAAAAGGGTTAAGTTTCTATTTAGATAAACTACTAAAGCTATGAAATCCAGATTTTTTTTTTAAATAATATTTTTGTTTTATAAAATGTTGGTGTTTTGTAGCCAGCTATTTTAATATTCAGAAACTCTGCCAGACTCGTCTGGCACCTGTAGCGCCGCCCCGACTGGCCTCGTGCCGGTGGCACGTAAAAAGCACCATCCGTTCGTGGCCGTTGCCAGCCTCGCCTGGCCCTTGTGCCGATGGCACATAAAAAGCACCATCC
This sequence comes from Octopus sinensis, assembly GCF_006345805.1. Classification (NCBI taxonomy): domain Eukaryota; kingdom Metazoa; phylum Mollusca; class Cephalopoda; order Octopoda; family Octopodidae; genus Octopus; species Octopus sinensis. The sequence goes on along the minus strand of NC_043000.1, from coordinate 14,631,145 downwards.
GATCGTGGCCGTTTGCCATACTCGTCTGGCACCTAAAAAGCACCCATTACACTCATGGAGTGGTTGGCGTTAGGAAGGGCATCCAGCCGTAGAAACATTGCCAGATCAGACTGGAGCCTGGTGCAGCCTTCTGGCTTCCCAGACCCCAGTTGAACCGTCCAACCCATGCTAGCATGGAAAGCGGACGCTAAACGATGATGTAAGCTATGGACACATAAGAGGTGCAGCAATATCAAAGGAAGGCTAACTGGGAAGATAGTTTTTGTATGTGGCAAATGCTCAGGAGCATTAAACACTAAAAATGTGCAGAGAACAGCTTCTGTCACATTCCAGGGAGAAAAACTACAAGTAGTTGATTGCTTCCATTACCTAGGTGACCAAGTCAGTAGCAGGGGGTGGGGGTGCTCTGAAAGTGTAGCTGCTAGAAAAAGAATAGCCTGGGCAAAGTTCAGAGAGCTCCTACTTCTGCTGGTGACAAAGGGCCTCTCGCTCAGAGTAAAAGGTAGACAGTGTGACGCATGTGTATGAACAGCCATGCTACATGGCAGTGAAACATGAGCTGTGACTGCTGAGGACATGCATAAGCTTGCAAAGAATGAAGCCAGTATGCTCTGCTGGATGTGTAATGTCAGTGTGCATTCATGACAGAGTGTAAGCACCCTGAAAGAAAAGTTGGACTTAAGAAGCATCAGATGAGGTGTGCAAGAGAGATGACTGCGCTAGTATAGTCATGTGTTGCAAATGGATGAGGACAGCTGTGTGAAAAAGTGCCACACCCTAGCAGTTGAGGGAACCTGTGGAAGAAGTAGACCCAGGAAGACCTGGGATGGGTGGTGAAGCACGACCTTCGAACATTGGACCTCACTGAGATATGCTGTGCTTGAGAAGACCCGACAAGCCAAGTGAAACCATAACTCATGGCCTGTGCCATTGGTGTATAACCAGCCCACTTATGAGTACCCTTCATTCATTGGACAATAAACTTTTCTTGTGAAGACCTGTTGAGGCAAGTGAAACCAAAATCGCTGACGTGGCCAATAACAGTACCACCTGATTGGCACTCGTGTCAGTGGAACGTTAAAAGCACCATCCAAAATGTGTTCGTTGCCAGGGCCCCTGACTGGCTCCCGTGCTGGTGGCACATAAAAAGCATTATTCGAGTGTGGTTGTTGCCAGTGCTGCTGGACTAGCTCCCGTGCAGGTGGCACATATAAAACACCTTTTGTGTGTGGTCGTTGCCAGTACCGCCTTACTGGCCCTTGTGCCAGAGGCACATAAAAGCATCCACTACACTCTCGGAGTGGTTGGTGTTAGGAAGGGCAACCAGCTGTAGAAACTTTGCCAGATCAGATTGCAGCCTTCTAGCTCACCAGTCCTCAGTCAAACCGTCCAACCCATGCCAGCATGGAAAGCAGACGTTAAACGACGATGATGATAAGAGTGAGGCACTGGTTGTATGTAATCAAAATCTATTTCTAAAAAAAAATGAAATGCAGCAGAAATATGTTTTTAAACATAATAATATAGCAACATAATTTATTTCAGATACTGGCTGCTATAATTGTTGCCAAAATATTAACAACTTGCTACATATGTAGGGAAAAATTTCATTTTGTTTTGGTTAATATTAGGTCAATTATTTGGCATATGGAATGGTGTTGTGGAAGAGGTGCACAGCAAACATAGCTGCACTTGTTGAATAGTTAATGTTTAAACTGTACAGCACTGTATATCCTCCTCTCATCATCATCACCATCATCATAATTTAGCAACCACTTTTCTATGCTTGCCTGGGTCAGGTGGAATTTGTTGAGGCAGATTTTCTACAGTTGGATGCTCTTCCTGTTACCAATCCTCACCTGTTTCCAAGCAAGGTAACATTTTCTCCATAGCCAGATATGTTCTTCATGGAAGTGTGAAAACAGACAATCTTGCTTGTATGACAATGATGATCATTTACAACCATCTAGAGAAAGGTAAACACACACACAGACATACACACATACATACACACATACATACATACATACATGCATGCATACACACATACATACATACATACATATATACACACACACACACATACATACATACATCCCCACTCATCATACATACACACATACAAAGACCTATCAGTTTCCATCCCCCAAATCTGCTCACAAGGTTTTGGCTGGCCATGGGCTATAGTAGAAGACACCTGACTAAGGTACCACACAGTGGGACTGAAGCCAAGACAACATGGTTTGGGAGCAAGCTTTTTATCCATACAGCCACACATCCACACTTTTATCCAGTCATCATCATCTTCATTTAACATCCATTTTCCATGCTGGCATGGCTTGAACAATTAGGGCGGAGTTGGCCAGCCGGGAGCTGTCCAAACTCCAGTTTTGTGTTTTGGGATGGTTGTAAATGATCATCATTGTCATATAAGCGAGGTTGTTAGTTTTCACTCTTCCATGAACAACATAACTAGCCATGAGGAAATGTTACCTTGCTTGGAAATAGGTGAGGATTGGCAACAGGAAGAGCATCCAACTGTAGAAAATCTGCCCCAACAAATTCCACCTGACCCATGCAAGCATAGAAAAGTGGATGTTAAACAACAACAGTGTGTGTTCTGTAATTTTTTTCTTGATTCCATCACTGTTTTATTATACCTAATGAACTCCAGTCATTTGTTTCCTTATAATGCCACTGCCTAATATTATCTTAACCCTTTCGTATTCAGATTATTTTGTCAAATGTAATGTTTTTTCATTGACATTGTTTATAATTAATCATACTTTATTTTGTAGCTATAAAGTTTTCATGATGAGGTTGTATATTTCTAGAATGGCATTGAAGGGTAGGTGTGATAGGTTGGATCTGACTAGTTAGAACATAAAGCAGGTAGAATATTTGGGCTGGATATGGCCTGTTTAAATACTAAAGGGTTAAGCCAATCATGAGTGACGTGCAGGTTACAGAACCTTCTGAATGGCACACCTAACAAAAAAGTTACCTTGAATTGCTTTTTCAGTTGTGCTGTCCAACTAATGATGAAGTATGTCTCATGAAGCCCACCTTTCAAAAGAGGTTTCTCATCATGCCTGTTCTCAGCTGTGGCAGCAGCACTATTTAAATTTTTGTTAATTATTCACCCAATCATCTTTAATATTTCTTCTTCTGATCTGCGATGATCAGGGCTGCACCAGGTTCCATTTTCGGTTTATTTTCTACAGCTCAATGCTTTTTCTAATGCCAACCACTTTACAGAGTGTACTAGATGCTTTTTACATGGTACCATCACCAGTGCTTTTTACATTCCACCATCATCAGTGCTTTTTCCATGGTACCATCATCAATGCTTTTTATGTGGTACCATCACCAGTGCTGTTTATGTGGCACCATCACCAGTGCTGTTTATGTGGCACCATCACCAGTGCTGTTTATGTGACACCATCACCAGTGCTGTTTACGTGGCACCATCACCAGTGCTGTTTACGTGGCACCATCACCAGTGCTGTTTATGTGGTACCATCACCAGTGCTGTTTACGTGGCACCATCACCAGTGCTGTTTACGTGGCACCATCACCAGTGCTGTTTATGTGGCACCATCACCCGTACTTTTTACATGGCACCATCACCAGTGATTTTTACGTGGCACTATCATCAGTACTTTTTACGTGGTGCTATCACCATTACTTTTTACATATGTTGTTTATGTGGCACCAGCATCAGTGCTTCTAGTTATGATATTTTGTTAGATGTGTAAATGTTGCAATATGGATCAAAAGATTATGAGGCTAAACCGTATTACAGCCATTGCGTTGTTTCTAGACAAGTCAGAGAATTACTCTGTTTGATTTAGACTGTTGAGCTGAAAATTGTTATTAATCCTTGGATTTAGCTGTAATAAGAGTAAACAACTGTAAAAATACTTCAACAGTTTTGAAGCAATTATCTAAATTAAAAAACAGAAAATGTATTATGATTTTTATTATGGTTTTTTTTTTTCTTTCCTGGAAGTATTGAGATAAAGAGTTCTTAAAGCAAAACCTCTCGGAATTTTGGTGCAAAGAATCTAAAATGGAACTTATGTAAAAAAATGGTTTTTGGTATTAATGCATTTTTATCCACATATGTAGAAAAGATGTTAAACTGAGAAATTTGAGAGGAATGTGGTTAATGTTGAATAATGTGAGTTATATATATATATATATATATTAAATGTTGGCTCCTAGTTCATACTGAGTTACATCATAGAGGTATGACTCATCAAGACATTATGCCAACAACAAGCAGTAGATTTTCCTGGACTGTAATATTAACTGAATAGAAACAGAAACGGGGAGAAAAGAAAAATAAAAAAAAATAAAAAATAAAAAAAACAGTTAAAAGGAAAAGAAAGATTCATTTCTGTAGTTGAATGCTGACGGTTAAGAAACTGGTGGAGTGTTACAGAGTCTGTAAATTGCTGCCATTGCAAATCTGAATCTACAGTCAAAGAAAAAAAAAAAAAAAAAAAAAAAGAAAAGAAAGAAAGAAATGTGTTCTTCATGCAAGCACCACCAACCTGCTCAAACCATTTGTATTAAGGAACTTAATGTCTCACACATTCCTCGCAAGATCATCATCATTATAATCATTATCACCACCATCATCATTATCATTTTTAGTATTCCTATGCTTTCTTTTTCTTCTTCTTCTTATTATTATTATCATCATTATTATTATCATCATCATTATTGTTATATTAAAGGGTGGTTGATTGGCAGATTAGTAGAGTAACTGAGTGTCTTGAGGTATTTAGTTATTTCCCAAGTTCAAATACCAGCAAAGTCAACTGCGTTAGATTTGACAAAATAAAGTACCAGTGAAATATTAGGATTAATAAAACAACAGGCTGAAGCAGTGAGCTGGCAGAATTGTTAACATGCTGGGTACTTAGAGGCATTTCACCTGTTTTTATGTTCTGAGTTCGAATCCTTCCAAGGTCAACTTTGCCTTTTGGGGTTGATAAAATAAGTATCAGTTGAGCCGTGAGGTTGATATAATCAACTTAGCCCCTCTCGTGAAATTGCTGGCCTTGTGTCAAAATTTTTAAGGCGCAGGAGTGGCTGTGTGGTAAGTAGCTTGCTTACCAACCACATGGTTCCGGGTTCAGTCCCACTGCATGGCACCTTGGGCAAGTGTCTTCTACTATGGCCTCGTGAGTGGATTTGGTAGATGGAAACTGAAAGAAGCCCGTCATGTATATGTATATATATATATGTGTGTGTGTGTGTGTATGTTTGTATGTCTGTGTTTGTCCCCCTCAACATTGCTTGACAACCGATGCTGGTGTGTTTACGTTCCTGTAACTTAGCAGTTCAACAAAAGAGACCGATAGAATAAGTACTAGGCTTCCAAAGAATAAGTCCTGGGGTCGATTTGCTCGACTAAAGGTGGTGCTCCTGCATGGCCACAGTCAAATGACTGAAACAAGTAAAAGAGTAAAGAGTATAATAAACAGATTGTTCCCTCCTTAATTTTTCTAGCCTTATTTTCTAGTGCTTATTTCAGAAATTCTTACATCAGGGTGGTAGATTTGCAGAACCATTTGGGTGTCTGCAAAGTGCTTTGCACTATTTGTTTCAGCTCTTGACATTTTTAGTTCAAATCCTGCCAAGGTTCACTTTGTTTTTTATCCTTCTGGAGTTGATAAAAATAAAATACCATTCAAGTACTGGGAAAGATATAATCAAACACTTGTCTTCTTCCAAAATTTCTGGCTTAGAGCCAAAATGATGGTGATGGTGGTAGCAGTTGCAGTGGCATCTGTACAAGAAATTATTATTTGGCAAAATCATTAGCATGTCAGACAAAATACCATGCAGTATTTGGTCCTGCACTTTAAGTTCTGGGTTCAAGTTCTGCTGAGGTCAACTTGCCTATCATCTTTCCAAAGCTGTTAAATTAATGCACCAAATCAAGAAGTCATGTATTAGCGTCATTTTAATTAATTGCTTTCTCCATTCAAAATCACTGATATTGTTATATGCATTATTAGTTGAGGCAGCAACCTGACTCAGTTGTTAGTATATCAGACAAAATGCTTAGCAGCATTTCGTCTGACTCTTTACATTCTGAGTTCAAGCCCTGTCAAGGTCAACTTAGCTTTTCAGCATTTTAGAGTCAATAAAATAAGTACTAGTTGAGCACTAACATCAGTGAAATCACCAAGCCACCTCCCCTTAAAATTGCTGGCCTTGTGCCAAAATTTAAAACCTCATCATCATTGTCATTTTTTAACATCCACTCTTTCTGATGCTCTAACCACAGAGCCATGCACCTTCTCAAATCAGCATAACATCTGACAGAATAACCTGAAGGCTGAAAGGTTAAAACAAGAAGTTTGTATCCAAGGGCAGTCACAGTTACGTTGTATCAAAAGGGTTAAGGGCGAGCTGGCAGAAACGGTATTTCGTCTGCCGCTATGTTCTGAGTTCAAATTCCGCTGAGGTTGACTTTGCCTTTCATCCTTTCGGGGTCAATTAAATAAGTACCAGTTACGTACTGGAGTCGATATAATCAACTTAATCTATGTGTCTGTCCTTGTTTGTCCTCTCTGTGTTTAGCCCCTTTGTGGGTAGTAAAGAAATAGGTATTTTGTCTGCTGCTATGTTCTGAGTTCAAATTCCACCGAGGTCGACTTTGTCTTTCATCCTTTCAGGGGTCGATTAAATAAGTACCAGTTACACACTGGGGTCGATATAATTGACTTAATCCATTTGTCTGTCCTTGTTTGTCCTCTCTGTGTTTAGCCCCTTGTGGGTAGTAAAGAAATAGGTTAAGATACCCATTACTCACTTTGGAACCTGATACACAAACTGGTCATATTTAGTTCAGTTCAGCCCCTCCTCCATCACTTTATGCTCCCTTCTGTTTTCACAGACTTTCAACTACTCAGATTTTGTATAATTATGTGTCATTACCTCATTGCTCAGAATTAATTTCATTCACCACCTAATTTTGATGGAAGTAAAAGTACACCATGAGAGTAAAATGGTGGAGTTACCTACTAACCAAATGACTGTGTATTTAAAACTTTTTATTGTAGCCATGCTATTGTGTCCCACCACCAATACTCCAAGCAAGGCACATGACTCTGCTTGGTCCAGTTAACCTGACTGAGCAAAAGAAACAAGTTTCACTTCCTACTTACTTCACAGTTGAGTGATTACTGGCAGGAAGGTCATCCAGCTGTTAAATATAATTGTTCTTACATTTAATGTTAAAGATAATTGCTCTTATGTGAAGGCATGTGGCTTTGTGGTTTGGGTATCAGGTTCATCATTGTCAGGTCAGGAATTCGATTCAAGGTGACATGTTGTGTCCTTGAGCAAGATACTCTATTTCACAAATGAGCTGTACCAGTAATTCAAAGTGCCACATTCTGTGTCACACTGAATCTCCCCGAGAACTAATTTTAGGGTATGTATGTTTGTGGATTGTTCAACTACTTAAAGATAATTGCTCTTATGTGAAGGCATGTGGCTTTGTGGTTTGGATATCAGGTTCACCATTGTCAGGTCAGGAATTTGATTCAAGGTGACATGTTGTGTCCTTGAGCAAGATACTCTATTTCACAAATGAGCTGTATCAGTAATTCAAAGTGCCACGTTCTGTGTCACACTGAATCTCCCTGAGAACTAATTTTAGGGTATGTATGTTTGTGGAGTGTTCAACTACTTGTATGTTAATTTCACAAGCAGGCTGTTCCCTCATAATTTTTCAACTCATGCAAACATAAAAAAAATTAATGGAAGCAAATCTGTTACCAATATCTATCTATTAGCATCATGTATTTTACTACTCCTGTATCACATTCTCTCATATTTCATTCATAAATCATTTGTCCATATTTCCTTATACATCACTAATGTACCCACTCTTCACCACTTACGCAGCACCTCCTGCCATTGACTTTATTCTATATGTTCCACAAATCCTTAATCATGTTGACATAACTATAGGTTTTTTTGGGGTTTTTTTTTTAAAGAAGACAAAATACATTCTGTAGTTAGTTTTAATTATATATTTGATTTTGTTCCTTTTTTTATTTTTTCAGGAATGGACCAGCACCATTTAGAGAGTGCCAGGACCAAAGTTGCTGGGAATCCAGTGTTGCAAAAGCTTATCAAAGATTATGCCAACTCAGTCTGGGATGTTCTCCATGCTAAGTAAGTCTGATATGAGTGCATATGCATATATGCAAAGTCTGATTTTTTGTTTCTTTATGATCATAAGCAACGGAAACCATTATCTCACTATAATAACGATATTTTGTTTGTTTCAATTCTCTTCAGACCCATCGACCGGCATAAGTTGGTAAAGGAGATTGAGGCATCTTCTGAGAAACTTCTATCTCTGATACAGGAATCAGAAGAATGTCATTTTATTCAAGACTATACAACTGCAGTACTGGCTTGTTACATTGCTTGCATCGAAACCTCCAGTCTTGCCAGATGTTTCAAAAAGGTAAACCACAATTTTGTACCAAAACACAAATGACTGAATGATTAACAATACTTGATTATTGATCTGAAATGCTCCTGTTTTTCTTATTTATTTAACCTTTTAGTATTCAAACCAGCCATATCCAGCCTAAATATTCTATCTGTTTTATGTTCAAACTGGCCAGATCTGGCCTCTGCCATCTACCTTATAATGTTATTCTAAAAATAAACAATTACATCTTTGAAATCTTGAAGCTATTAGACAGTGCATGATCGATTTAAAACAATGTGAACAGATAAGCATTAGATTTGATCTGCTTTAGAATCTAAGCATTAGATTTGAGTAATCTGAATGCTAAAGGGTTAAAATATTGGGTTGTCTGGAAAGTTCGTGCTGATTTTTAAAGGAAAGAAAAAGGTCAATAAATGCTTGCCATTACATTTTTAATCAACCAAATATGAACCATTTTGTTGCAAAATGCGTCTCCATCTTTCCTTTAGCTTGAAAATACCCTCTTCCCAGAATTGAGGTGGTTTCATGGCAAAGAATTCATCAAGGTATCTTTTTACGTCATCCAGAGAATTGAAATTTTTATCATTAAGACTATTCTGCAGAAACCTGAATAAGTGGAAATCCAGAGGAGCAATATCTGGTGAATATGGAGGGTGGGGTAACACATCCCAGCCGAGTTGCAGCAATTTTTGTCTGGTTCCCAAAGCATCAAGTGCTAAAAACGAACTTTCTTATCTTCCATTTTAAAGGGTTACAGAATTAACACAGGTTATAGGAACATAAACCTTCTTCCATGAAAAGACAGCTTAAACTGTGCTTTAAATGGAGGTGTAGTCAAATCCTATTTTATGGACTCAACCATGTTCTAAAATAAGTCGAAAGGTAAGCTACTATAAATTGGCACAAACTTTCCGGACAACCTAATACATATGACAATCTTTAAGAACCATGTAAGCAATTGTTTAGAAGAGTCACTGGCTGTAAAACACATTAAAGCAAGCCTGCCCTTACGTATTGAAACTTGTACACTTATCTAACTCATTGTTGAATAATGTGAAACAGATTATGCAAAACTTTTTATAAAGAAAATGTATTTGGTTATATAATCTGCATTATGTGGGGATTTGATTTAGAAATTACAATTTAATTATCTTTATAGAGGTAATTAGATTTGTTAATATTTAGAACAAGTTTTTCTTCAAACAAACTTTGTATGTGCCAGGGTCAAATTGAGCAAGTTTTAGTTTCAACTAAAATAAGCTCACATGGAAAGCCTTGACCCTGGCTTTAAACTGATTAATAAAATTCAAGGAAAGCTAATTATAAACTAACAAATAAAGACACAGAACATGCCATACTACATTAAACTGTTTACTGAAGCATGGAACATGTTTTTTCTATTTACGTTAGTGTGTTTGTGACACAGTTAAATGGTTGTTATTATTAGGAAGGACAGGTATCCACTAAACACTGTGTATTCGCTTTTGCAAAAATATCAAAAAAAATTACGGAGATGTACTTGCATAGCAAGTACGAAGTTTTGTCAGTTGAACAAGTCGCGGTCTGAAAGTGACGAAAATATCTTGACAAATTAAATTTAAATGTTGAAGTGAATCTAACGGTTTTGTGTGTTTCTTAAATGGCTTATAAACACCTCCCACGCTGCAATTGTTTTCGTTCCAGCACATGATCTCAGATCAAAAAAATTCTTTTAAATAAATGTGAAATGTATTTTTAATTGGATATTTAAACAATATCCAATCCTTATATTTTCAATATTTTTACTGTTTTAAATTCCAGGATGGCTTTCATATATATTAATCTAGAGAGTGGCATACTATTAGAACAATTATTTTTACAGCTGGATGTTCATGGTTCACTGTTCACTCAAGCATGAAGCAGTAGTGGAATTAGTCACCCTCCATACATACCATGTTGTCTCATCGTTATAAGGTTTGAATTCACAAGCATGTGGTTAGTAGCCCCACAACTTAACATCATGGCTGTTGTGTTTTTTGTTAAAAAACATGTGTTAAGTCAACCAATCTTTCATTTGTTTATTTTTCTAAAGATTTTAAAATTTTCTATAAATCACTACTGAAATTCAATAAATGTCTGTTTGTCTTTCAGCTCTTGGAACCAATACCACATGCCCTGTTGATGGAAGAGATAAGCTTTGTGTTTCTCAGTCATTTATCCTCTGACACGCATATGACTTCTGCCACAATGAGTAAATGTAAGCAGTTCAGCTCATTCTTATCTCTCTCCACAATATTTATTTCCTATTGGGAAATGTTTCACATTGTAAACCTTATCTACCTTGTTATGTTTTGGTCAATCACTATGTTTCGAATAATACAATCTCCATTTTTCATCTGATGCAATACTTGTCATGTTTATGCTTTGTGTACTTAGACTGTATTGACCTCACTGAATGGCATTTCACACATGAAATATTATGGGGCACTGGCAGAGCTGCATGGTTAAGAAGCTTGCTTCCTGTCAAGTTTTGTAATTTACTTAGCATAGGTATAGGAACAAGGATCAAATAGCCGTAAACTGCAAATTTCTATCTTGCTGTAATGGAAGCACAACTAACAGCGGAATGTATGAGAAGGGGTCACAACACCAACTGTGATCCCATAGTTTTTGTGTCCCTGTTTATTTTAATTGTAATATATAAAAGGCACCATTCGAGCGTGATTGTTACCAGCGTCGCCTTAAAGAGCACCATCCGAGCGTGATTGTTGCCGGAGCAGCTATCTGGCCTCCGTGCCAGTGGCATGTAAAAGACACCATTCGAGCGTGATCGTTACCAGCATCGCCTTACCGGCACCTGTGCTGGTGGCATGTGTAAAAGATTCAAGCGAGGTCGTTGCCAGTACCGCCTTACTGGCCCCGTGCCAGTGTCACGTAAAAGCACCTACTGCACTCTCTGAGTGGTTGGCATTAGGAAGGGTATCCAGCTGTAGGAACTCTGCCAGATCGTTGCCAGTACCGCCTTACTGGCCCCGTGCCAGTGTCACGTAAAAGCACCTACTGCACTCTCTGAGTGGTTGGCGTTAGGAAGGGTATCCAGCTGTAGGAACTCTGCCAGATCGTTGCCAGTACCGCCTTACTGGCCCCGTGCCAGTGTCACGTAAAAGCACCTACTGCACTCTCTGAGTGGTTGGCGTAGGAAGGGTATCCAGCTGTAGGAACTCTGCCAGATCGTTGCCAGTACCGCCTTACTGGCCCCGTGCCAGTGTCACGTAAAAGCACCTACTGCACTCTCTGAGTGGTTGGCGTTAGGAAGGGTATCCAGCTGTAGGAACTCTGCCAGATCAAGATTGAAGCCTGGTGCAGCCATCTGGTTCGCCAGCCCTCAGTCATCCATCCAACCCATGCTAGCATGGAAAGCGGACGTTAAACGATGATGATGATAGAAAACAAATGGACAAGTTCAAAAAAAAACTCATGCATGCCGTGTCACTGGTGGTTTTTAATTATTTAAACAAATGTACAGCATGTGTTATATATTCATTAGGAGTTCAATACACAACACTTCTCAGCCATGTGGTCTTCTGGTTCAGTCCCACTGCATGACAGCTTGGGCAGTTGATTTCTGTTAATACCCCAGAGTTGGTAGACGGAAACTGAAAGATACCCATTGCATACGCATGTGTGTGTGTGTTCCCTTGTCATGTGATCGTTGTAAATAAGCATCAGCATCATACATTTCTTACCAGTTTTCCATAACAAGCATTTCTAGCCATGGGTAAATATTCCCTTCCTTGGAAATGGGTGGGCATTGGTGGCAGGAAGGGCATCTGGCTGTTGAAAATCTGCCACAACAAATTCCATCTGGACCGTGAAAATATGGAAAAGGAGATATTAAATAATAATGGTAGTGATACATTACCCCAATATACCTTCCTCGTTTTCCCTTTTAAAATGCTAAATTTGATTTGAGGAAAAATTTGTTGCTTTCTTTAGCAAGTCAGGTGGCCATATAGAAGCTCTCACATCGGTGAGCTGGCAGAAACGTAAGAATACCAGGTGAAATGCTTAGTAGTATTTCGTATGCCGTTACGTTCTGAGTTTAAATTCCGCCAAGGTCGACTTTGCCCTTCATCCTTCGGGGTCGATAAATTAAGTACCAGTTATGCACTGGGGTCGATGTAATCGACTTAATCCCTCTGTCTGTCCTTGTTTGTCCCCTCTATGTTTAGCCCCTTGTGGGCAATAAAGAAATAAGAAGCTCTCACATCGTCTTGAAATAGAATAAGTTTGTGTTGTAAGGATAAAAAAAAAATGTATGATAGTAATATTTTACTTTACTATCTTGGTTTTTTTATGTTGTTAAAAAGAAGGAATTTATAGATTGATCACATTGAAAATAGAATCTTATTTTGTCACCATAATTAAGACCTTAAGCCTATCCGGAGCTCCTGCCATATGTAATGTTTGCAGTTATTTACTATGTGTCATAAACAACAAAGCCTGTTCATTGTTATATTGTCGATGCATTATTCTTAAGCCCTGCCCTCCCAATGGAGCATAAGCCATCAACATTTTTCACTGATCTTGACTCTGGGCTGTCATTTCTTCTTCTTTCCAGCTTCTATCCTACCTCCAGCTATTTTAAGGATGTCCTCTCCTCCATGTGAAAACACATGGCTCGGTGTTTAGAGCATCGGGCTCACAATAATGAGGTAGTGAGTTTGATTACTGGACCGGGTTGTGTGTTGTGTTCTTGAGCAAGACACTTTATTTCACATTGCTCCATTTCACTCAGCTGTAGAAATGAGTTGCGATGTCACTGGTGCCAAGCTGTATCAACCTTTGCCTTTCTCTTGGATAACATCAATGGCATGGAGAGTGGAGGCTAGTATGCATGGGCAACTGCTGGTCATCCACAAACAACTTTGCCTGAACTTGTGCCTTGGAGTGTAACTTTCCAGGTGCAATCCCATGGTCATTCATGACCAAAGGGGATTTTTACCCATTACCCTCTCCTCCACCTCCCTTATGGGGGTTCCAGGTCAGGGCTTGACATGTGTATCCCTTCTACTCTTAGGTCTTCCTCTCTCAGGTCTTGGTTTTGAAATGTCATCGATGCTTCTGTAACTTTGTTTTTTGTTTCTAGTTAAGGGTGTTGGCCCTTTGCAAACCCATTTTCAGCCTGGGGATGAAGTGGTTCATATTATTCTCTTTACTCTCTTTTACTCTTTTACTTGTTTCAGTCATTTGACTGCGGCCATGCTGGAGCACCGCCTTAAATCGAGCAACTCGACCCCGGGACTTATTCTTTTGTAAGCCCAGTACTTATTCTATCGGTCTCTTTTGCCGAACCGCTAAGTTACGGGGACATAAACACACCAGCATCGGTTGTCAAGCAATGCTAGGGAGACAATCACAGACACACAAACACACACACGCATATATATATATACATATATACGACGGGCTTCTTTCAGTTTCCGTCTACCAAATCCACTCACAAGGCTTTGGTCGGCCCGAGGCTATAGCAGAAGACACTTGCCCAAGGTGCCACGCAGAGGGACTGAACCCGGAACCATGTGGTTGGTAAACAAGCTACTTACCACACAGCCACTCCTGCGCCTATTCTTGCCCTTATCCTTCGACTTGTCCAACATGGGAAACTCTACTGGGAATTTGTGTTCTGTTGGCATAGCTTTCAGGATCATTGACACACACAAGCCATCACACTGCAACAAAGATTGAACCTTGTGGTGGATTCTTATGCTATTACCCTCCAATATTAGATTGATCAGTCATTGAACTATAGCATTATCAATATTTATTTCTTTATTGCTTGCATAGGGCTAAACATAGAAGAGACAAACAAGGACAGACAAAGGGATTAAGTTGATTACATTGACCCCAGTGCATATCATCATCGTCGTTTAACATCTGCTTTCCATACTGGCATGGGTTGGACGGTTTGACTCAGCTGGCAGAAACGTTAGCGTGCCGGGCGAAATGCTTAGCGGTATTTCGTCTGTCGTTACATTCTGAGTTGAAATTCCGCCGAGGTCGACTTTGTCTTTCATCCTTTCGGGGTCGATAAATTAAGTACCAGTTACACACTGGGGTCGAAGTAATCGACTTAACACCTATGTCTGTCCTTGTTAGTTCCCTCTGTGTTTAGCCCCTTGTGGGTAGTAAAGAAATAGGTTTGACTGAGGACTGGTGAGCCAGATGGCTGCACCAGGCTCCAGTGTGATCTAGCAAAGTTTCTACAGCTGGAAGCCCTTCCTAACGCCAACCACTCCGAGAGTGTAGTGGGTGCTTTTATGTGCCACCGGCATGAGGGCCAGTCTGGCAGTACTGGCAATGGCCACGCTCAAATGGTGTTTTTACGTGTCACCTGTACAGGAGCCAGTCCAGCGGCACTGGCAATGCCCTAGCTCAAATGTTGTTTTTCACGTACCACCGGCACAAGTGCCTACATAACTGGTACTTATTTAATTGACCCCGAAAGGATAAAAGGCAAAGTTGACCTCGATGGAATTTGAACTCAGAACATAATGGCAGATGAAGCATTTCGCCCAGTGTGCTAACAATTCTGCCAGTTCGCCGCCCTATACCATTATCAATATTGATCTGTTAACTAACCTTTGACATGACATTTTAGTCTGTTGATAGATCTCTGGCCTTTTCTATTATTATTAGATTGCCAAAAGGTGGTAAGCTGGCAGAATCGTTAGCACGCTGGGTGAAATGCTTAGTGGCATTTCATCGTTCCTTACATTCTAAGTTCAAATTCCACCAAGGTTGACTTAGCCTTTCATCCTTTCAAGGTTGATAAATTAAGTACCAGTGAAATACTGGGGGTCGATGTAATTGACTAGTCCCCTCCCCACAATTTCAGGCCTTGTGTCTTTAGTAGAAAGGATTATTAGATTGCTGATATGTTTTCTTAAGTATTCAATTATTCTGAATTTGTCTCATTTTAACTCATCTGTGTTCTTAACTGTATCAGTAATTTCACTGATTTCTGTTTGTTTGTCTGTTCAGCTGACTGACTAGTAATCATCTTATCAGTATTGATCACTTAAGTGACTTGTGTGTTTAATTAATTAACTTACTTCTCAGTATTAATTAACTGACATTTTACTTTTTTTCTCATCTGAAAACTTTTCATGTTTTCTATTCTTCTGTAATCAGCCTTTTGGTTGTGTTTGTCTCACATGTTGACTTAATTGGTCAGGTTGTCTTGTGATTTGTGAAGTGAGTAACAAATAAGAATTGATTTGGACAGCCATCACGGAAAGTGGATATAAAATGATGATGTAGGATGTAATTTAAAGGAGATTTAACTGCTATTTCTAACAGATTGAGACACTCTGTAAAGGTTTCCTCATTTGGTCTGTTGTCCACGTTGTTTAGCCATCTTTTGTCTGTGTTACCCAGCTGTTGTCGGGATTGTTTATTTGTATGTTATCCTGCATTGGTTAGCTGCCTGTGTTTGTCAAGTGCATTGCTTAAATCTCATGTCTTTATTGTTATTTTGTTTAAGCTCACATCAGCTCTAATCAAGCTGACACATCGTCAAAAACATTTCGGTCATGACCATCCTCTCCTTTTGGATAACTACATTATCCCATGCATCCTCTATTTAAAACAGTAGATTGTAGAAGGCGTTTAGGAAGGGCATCCAGCTGTAGAAACATTGCCAGATAAGACTGGAGCCTGGTGCAGCCTTCAGGCTTCCCAGATCCCCGGTCGAACCGTCCAACCCATGCTAGCATGGAGAACGGACGTTAAACGATGATGATGTAGAACATTTAGTTCATCATCATCTACTGTCTATTTAACCATATTTGCATTAATCAGATGGAATCTTATTGAGGCATATTTTCTACAGCCAGGCCTTTTCATGTTGCTAAACTTCACCAATTTTCAGCTAATGTAATATTTCCCCATGGCCAAACATGTCTTTCAGGAAAGGCTAGAAACAAACAGCATTACTTGTACGTCAGTGATGTGATACCCATTTTTAATCGCAATATGACATTGAGACAAGGGGTAAACACACACACACACACACACACACACACACACACATGTATACATACACATACATTCATGGGCTTCTTTCAGTTTCTTATTTCTTTACTGCCCACAAGGGGCTACATACAGAGGGGACAAACAAAGACAGACAAACGGATTAAGTCGATTATATCGACCCCAGTGCGTAACTGGTACTTATTTCATCGACCCCGAAAGGATGAAAGGCAAAGTCAACCTCAGCGGAATTTGAACTCAGAACGTAATGGCAGACGAAATACCTATTTCTTTACTACCCACAAGGGGCTAAACACAGAGGGAACAGACAAACGGATTGAGTCAATTACATCGACCCTAGTGCATAACTGGTACTTATTTCATTGACCCTGAAAGGATGAAAGGCAAAGTCAACCTCAGCGGAATTTGAACTCAGAACGTAACAGCAGACAAAATACTGCTAAACATTTTGCCTGGCATGCTAACGTTTCTGCCAGCTTGCCGCCTAAAATGGGCTTCTTTCAGTTTTTGTCTTTATGCACAAGACTTTGGTCAGCCAAAGGCTACACTTGAAGGCACCAAAGTGTTGCACAGGGGTACTGAACCCAACCCCACGTAGTTGGGAAGGAAGCTTCTTAACTACAACCATGTCTGCATTTTTAATAGAATTATTGCATAGAGACTCCCTTTTATGATTCAGTAAATATACCGTTCATGAGTTGTCAAGTTGTTCCCATAGTATTTCAGCTTTTGGGGCAAAGGGATTTTTTACCGCTGTTTTCCATCATTTTTGGATTGGTGCTTTCTGCATCCCACTGATCTCATCCCTGTCTATGTCTCAACATCATTGAACTGATCTCTTCTTAGTTACCTAATTACCCTCTTCCCTTTGGCACTTGTGCCAGTGGCATGCGAAAAACAACATTCGAGTGAGGTCATTGCCAAATAGCTGGACTGGCTCTTGTGCAGTTGGCACATAAAAAACACCATTTGAGCGTGGCCATTGCCAGTACCGCCTGACTGGCCCTCGTGCCGCTGGCACGTAAAAGCACTCACTACACTCTTGGAGTGGTTGGCGTTAGGAAGGGAATCCAGCTGTAGAAACTCTGCCAGATCAGATTGGAGCCTGGTGCAGCCATCTGGTTCACCAGTCCTCGATCAAATCGTCCAACCCATGCTAGTATGGAAAGCGGACGTTAAATAATGATGATGATTATATTTTCAAGTGATCCAAACCACTGCATCTTTTTTTCATCTTGCCATTTCAATGTCTCTCTCTCTCTTCCCAACCGACACACTAAATCGTCCTAAAGCTGACTGGTAAGATGGTGAGCTGACAGAATCATTAGCATGTTTGGGTTTTGTATCCCACTAAGATCAACTTTGCTTTTCATCCCTTCAGGGTTGATGAAATAAAATACCGATCAAGTATTGGGGTCAGTGTCCTCTCCCCACCAAATTACTGACCTCGTACCCTGCAATGGACTGGTGTCTCATTCAAGGACAATGTTGTCACCTCATTCACTTACTTGACATGGAAACTAATTAACCAGCTTTATGAGCTCTATAGCTCAAGGAAAAAAAAAATACTGACCATATAGTATTTATACATAATGTCAAGAATTTTGTGAAAGCTCCTCATTTCAGATGAAGACAATTTGCTCTCAATGTGTTTCTGTTTTCTTTTTAATATATGCACGTAGGCAATGAGCTGGCAGAATCGTTAGCACACTGAGCAAAATGCTTGGCTGCATTTCATCTGTCTTTGTTCTGAGTTCAAAATCCACGTGCGTCAACATCAGCATCAAAATAAAAAGCAAATGGAAATTGTGCTGGTGGCATGTGAAAAGCAACATCCGAACGTGGCTGATGCCAGCGATGCCTGACTGGCGTCTGTGTCGCTGACATGTATAAAGCACCAACCGATCATGGCCGTTTGCCAGCCTCCTTTGGCCCCTGTGCTGGTGGCACGTAAAAAGCACCCACTACACTCACGGAGTGGTTGGCATTAGGAAGGGCATCCAGCCTTAGAGACACTGCCAGATCAGACTGGAGCCTGGTGCAGCCTCCTAGCTTCCCAGACTCCAGTCGAACAATCCAATCCATGCTATCATGGAAAACGGCTGTTAAACGATGATGATGATGATGTTGACTTTGCCTTTCATCCTTTTGGAATCGATGAAATAAGTACCTATTTCTTTATTACCCACAAGGGGCTAAACACAGAGGGGACAAACAAGGACAGACATAGGTATTAAGTCGATTACATCGACCCCAGTGCGTAACTGGTACTTAATTTATCGACCCCGAAAGGATGAAAGGCAAAGTCAACCTCGGCGGAATTTGAACTCACAACGTAACGCAGACGAAATACCGCTAAGCATTTCCCCCGGCGTGCTAACGTTTCTGCCAGCTCACGTGCTAACGTTTCTGCCAGCTCACGTGCTAACGTTTCTGCCAGCTTTGGGTGGGGTGTCGATGTAATCAACTGCCCCCCTCCTCCAATGTTGCTGGCCTTGTGCCAAATTTTGAAATCACTATATGCATGTCTCACATCCATACAATACAATTACTCTTATAAAAGGTTTGTATCAGTCATAGTTTGTTGCTTGTTGCAGTTTTCTTGCTGCTCCGGGTCTCATTAATCTTTGTTAATTTTAAAACATTTCTATTTTCAGTCGGTCATTTAATCGAACAGTGTGCAGAAGTGCAGCCATTGATTGTTGATTCCTACCCACAGGTCTGTAATATACTACACAAACACATAAGTTTGGCCCTCAATGTAAACACTACCTCTGACCTTCTCTATTCAACTGTCAAGGTAAACCTTATATTTTCATTGTTCCTTTTATCCCTTTTATTCAAATCTTAGTGAAGGTGCATGGCTTAGTGGTTAAGGTGTTTAGCTCGTGATCATAAATCTGTAAATTTGATTTCTAACAGCCTGTTGTGCCCTTGAGCAAAACACTTTATTTCTCGTTGCTCCAGTTCACTCAGCTGGCTAAAATAAGTGGTACCTGTAATTCAAAGGGCCAGCCTTGTCACATTCTGTATCCTACTGAATCTCTCTGAGAACTATGTTAAGAGCACTCGTATCTGTGGAGTACTCAACCACTTGCGTGTTAATTTCATGAGCAGGTTGTTCCATTGATCTTATCAACTGGAATACTCATTGTCACAAACCAATATTCAGTGCCAATATTCAGTCTCTCATAAAACGGCTGAGTGGATATATATTTCTTTACTACCCACAAGGGGCTAAACACAGAGAAGACAAACAAGGACAGACAAAGGGATTAAGTTGATTACATCGACCCCAGTGCGCAACTGGTACTTAATTTATCGACACCGAAAGGATGAAAGGCAAAGTTGACCTCGGCGGAATTTGAACTCAGAACGTAACGGCAGACGAAAAACGGCCACACATTTCGCCCGGCGTGCTAACATTTCTGCCAGCTCGCCGCCTTAAGTGGCTGAGTGGATATAGTATTAGTTTGCTAGTTTAAAAGCCTTGAGTTCATTTCCTCCGCAAGCATTTTGTTATGTATTTGATCATTACTCTTAATTTTATTTAGTGATTCTACTTTGACATTGAAAGCAAATATCAGATCATCTGGGAAGGTTTTTAAGGAAAAAAGTAACCTGAAATTAGAATATCAAGCATAAAATCACAGCAGATATGATGTTAAGTTGTTGGAGTGTTGGATACATAGGGATATGTTTTAAATCAGGTTACAGTCATTGTTTTATGACTAATACAATAATCTACATACCTTTCAGTCTGCCAGTCAGAGAACAGGTTTTACACCTTTTTGACTGTTGATAAAAAGAATATCTAACTCTAGAAATATTTACTCTGATAATATTACTGCATACACCATCTCATCATTGTAAGAACAATGAAGTACCACTTCATGTACTGTAAAATAACCTAGATTAGAACTTTCACCATACAGCAACAGCCTATATACAGGGTGTCACAGA
This sequence comes from Octopus sinensis, assembly GCF_006345805.1. Classification (NCBI taxonomy): domain Eukaryota; kingdom Metazoa; phylum Mollusca; class Cephalopoda; order Octopoda; family Octopodidae; genus Octopus; species Octopus sinensis. Next base: position 14,610,651 of record NC_043000.1, on the reverse strand, counting down.
AGTTGCGCACCACCGTGGTTTTTAAAAGAATACATCCTTATTGATTTCAAAAACACTTTATTGCAATTAATTGTAACAAATGCTCAAATTGAGCACCCTCTACAATAAAACATACAGAAAAAAATATAACAAAATAAAATGCTTTAACCCTTTAGTATTTAAACAGCCATATCTGGCCAAAATAGCTAATCTGTTTTTTGTTCAAACTGACCAGATCCAGGCTCTCACACCTACCCTACAATGTTATTCTACATTAAGTAATTACACCATCAAGATCTTGAAGATATGAGATAATGCATGATTAATTCAAATCAATGTGAATCAGTAAACATTATGTTTGATTGAATAATCTGAACACTAAAGGGTTAATTATTTTAAATGAAAACCAGAATGGTGCGTGACTTCTGGGGCACCCTGTATTTATAGAACTAAGAAATACCATACTAGGCAGGGGCATGGTTGAGTGGCTAAGAAGCTTGCTTCCCAATCATGTCGTCTCAGGTTCGGTCCTACTGCATAACACCTTGGGCAAGTATCTTCTACTATAGCCCCAGACTGACCAAAAACCTTATGAGTGGATTTATTCAACAGAAACTGAAAAAAAGAACTCGTGTATATACATGTATATGTATGTGTACTCTTGTCCTGATATCATGTGATAATTATAAACTAGCATCTATTGATATACTCTTTTACTCTTTACTCTTTTACTTGTTTCAGTCATTTGACTGTGGCCATGCTGGAGCACCGCCTTTAGTCGAGCAAATCGACCCAAAGACTTATTCTTTGTAAGCCTAGTACTTATTCTATCGGTCTCTTTTGCCAAACCGCTAAGTTATGGGGACGTAAACACACCGGCATTGGTTGTCAAGCGATGTTGGGGGGACAAACACAGAAACACACACACACACACATATATATACATATATACGACAGGCTTCTGTCAGTTTCCGTCTACCAAATCCACTCACAAGGCTTTGGTCAGCCAGAGGCTATAGTAGAAGACACTTGCCCAAGGTGCCACGCAGTGGGACTGAACCCGGAACCATGTGGTTAGTAAGCAAGCTATTTACCACACCTCCACTTTTATGCCTATATATTGATTAAATTACTTTGATTGTCTAGATGCTGTCTCAGTTTATTTTTCTTTCACAATGATATCTTACCTTCTCCCACATGATGACACTGGTACTTATTAAACACATTCCTTGTCATTTATGCCTGTTATACTTTCAGACCTCACTGGTGCTGTTTCAACATTTTCCTCAGCAAACCAAATTACATCTCAGTCTTCAAGTCAATGACACATCCTCACCACTCACTTCATTGGTACAAAGCCTACTGGTAGTACTTGCAGAATCGGTAAGCTTTATTTTAATCCAACATTTCCTTCTATTGTATGTTGTGGACCACAAGTATATATGAATATGTGTGTGCATATGCATAAGTATAAGCAGTGTGTGTGTGTGTGTGCGCATGTGTCATCATCGGTGCAATATGAACTGCAAATATGTAAGCTGTGTGTGTATGTGTTTATATAGAGAGAAACAGAAAGATATATATTTCATTTTTGGATTTGGTTTGCAAGATTCTTTATGTGAGTTCGTGTGTTGAAGCATATTCTGTTGTGTCTGGTGAGAGTCATTCTCTTTTAGTGCCCTTATAATTTAACACACTTACCAGTAAAATTTCCACTCGTTTACTTATTTATTTTTCTAAAATTTTTGTTGCGTCTTGCAACCTTTTGAATAGTTTACTGAAAAGGTTGCAAGACACAACGAAAATTTTAGAAAAATAAAGAAGGATATAAGTGGAAATTTTACTGGTGAGTGTGTTAAATTATAAGGCACTAAAAGAGAATGACTCTCTCCAGATATATGAGGGAGAAATAGATTCATGTTTGTATCTGTGTGTATGTATGTTTCTTGGTAGAAACAATTTTTTTTTTTAATTAATATCATCATCATCTATTTGACAGTGAAGCTAAAAGGACTATGCTACTCCATCCTGACACCTGTTTAAAGGGATTCTGTTATTTTTTTCCCAACTAACTGTTGAGAAGTGGGATAAAAATGTGACCCTGTTTTACTTCTTTTCTTGTCAGTAGTGGGACTATCATGCCTAATCTATCAAAATTTTTCTTTTCAGCACTGTAGTTCCGAAACCGTCCTGCTTGCAGGTACTGCCTATTCCATGATGCTAAATTCTCTGCCTTGTAGTCCTGTTACTATCTGCAGTCTCTTCTGGAGTAGTTTGACCATCTTAAGTAAGTGGGCATTGCTTTCTCATCCTTTAACATTATCCTTATAATTGTCACTATTATTGTAATCGCAATTTTTATCATCACTTTACTAATATAGTTAACAGTGTATTTCCATCTCTTTGTCCATCACCAAAACTTATAATCATTTTAATGATTCTGCTGATCCACCTCCCCCATATAAAGGTGATAGTAATTGTTTCAAATTTTGGCATAAGGTTGGTAGTTTTAGTGGAGAATTAAGTTGATTACATCAACCCCAGTGTTCCACTGGGACTTATTTTGTTGACCCTGAAAGGATGAAAGGCAAAGACAAACTTGGTGAGATTTGAACTCAGAACATAATGAGCCAAAAGATATGCCAACCTCCTAATGATTCTGCCAGCTCTCTGCCTTTTGTTGGATATTGATAATAATAACAATAACCTTTGAACAAAAATTAAGCATAGAAAATCTTGTTTGAAATTATTAAAAATTTCTAGAATTAACTTTTGTGTTATATATTTGATCTGAATTTTTAAAATATTTTCATTTTTTTTGTTATCTTAGATCAGCACAAAAAATTTTTAAACTGGGAGCAAATCTTGAGAAACAGTGTAGACTTTGAGAAGAAGTCTCCTCACATTGGTGCAATTCGTAGCGACAAATTTGGATGTCTCTCTCTCGTCCGTGGTTTCATTTCTTCTACTGAGAATCCTTTTCTTTTGCTAGAGGAACATATTGAGGGAACCAACATGAATGTCCCTCTAATTATGAGATTGTTCTTTACCATTTATAAAATGTGCAAAACCATCTCACTAGACTACCACAGTTTCAACTTACTACACATCTGGTACAGCAGGTAACACAACATTTCATTTTATTACATACTTAATATTGCAAATAACATGGTATTTTATCTTACAGGTCCCCTTACGTTTAACACAGATTAATTTCCTATCAATGAATGGTTTGTCCACATTATTCCCTAATGAGTATAGGGCAGGTTTCCCAGTTTCTCTGGCATATATATTTCTCCCTGGATGGGATGCTCGTCTCTTGCAGCATTACTCATTTTTATCAGCCAAGTGGACTGGAGCAAACTGAAAGGAAGTGTTTTGCTCAAGAACACAATGCATCGCACAGTCCAAAAACTAAAACTCTTTTTACTCTTTTACTTGTTTCAGTCATTTGACTGTGGCCATGCTGGAGCACCGCCTTTAGTCGAGCAAATCGATCCCAGGACATATTCTTTGTAAGCCTAGTACTTATTCTATCGGTCACTTTTGCCTATATCGACAACTTGCTGGAGGATACTGGTATGGAAAGGGTACAGGAGCTGAGGACCATTATGGAAGATCGAGATGAAAGGGGGGAAAATGTGTGGAAATGGTCTTGGGGCAACCTATGGGATGACCTAGATGAGATAAATGAGATTTTTTAAAGAGCATTGTAGTTCACTTGAAGCATTGTAAGATTCCCTTTTTCTATATAATTTTTTATTTTATTCAAATTTCACTTTCCTTTTTCTTTTCTTTAATTTGAGGGTTTTCAATTTTAATATAGAATTTTCTTCTTTTTTTTTCTTCTCTCTTAGGTATTTGAGACTTCTTCCTGAACTCTATATTAAGAACTCATCTGGTTTCTCCCAAGAAAATCGAGAGAAACTTGAAAGCCAATCTCTGGAGTTAATATGGTTGCATTGGGACAGCCCAGTTGAAGGTGTGTCAGAGACTGTTTCCAATATATTCCACATCATGTGTCAAATTTGGCATGTAGAGCGCAGTCTTGGCAGTCAAGATGGTAATGCTTTGCCACAAAAACTGCTTCAGAGGTTGATTACATTACCTTGGTATGTGAAAGGGAAATATAAGTTGATGAGTTCTCTGCTTCAGTTTTTGGAATACAACAATGTAAGTAAATTATTCTCCTTAAATTTCACCTCAGCAATCTTTTTTCCTTTGAGGTCTGAGTTATCTCAGAACACCATCACACATCTTGAAAATGTATATAAAATACAATTGACTAATGACGTGATTTACCTGAGACGTTCGAAATTGTAGATGATCAAATGGAAATTGTAGTTGGATACCTGTGCCGGTGGCACATAAAAAGCACCATCTAAACATGGCCGATGCCAGCGCCGCTTTGACTGGCTTCCATGCATATAAGAGCACCAACCGATCGTGGTCGTTGCCAGCCTCCCCTGGCACGTAAAAAGCACCCACTACACTCATGGAGTGGTTGGCGTTAGGAAGGGCATCCAGCTGTAGAAACACTGCCAGATCAGACTGGAGCCTGGTGGAGCCATCTGGTTTGCCAGTCCTTAGTCAAATCGTCCAACCCATGCTAGCATGGAATACGGACATTAAACGATGATGATGATGATGTTATGTAACATATTTACCAGTCAAAGATACAGTTTACATTCAATAGAGCAGTGCTTCTCAAACTATCTGTTGCGGCATACTGGCAGTTTTCTTTTCCAATGTGCCAGGGACCAGTAATATTTCTTAGTAATATTAATTTATACCGGAAACTATATATATAATGGTTTTTCTTGCAAAGGAGCCTTCTCTTTCATCGCTACCTGGTGGTTACTGCCCGTTGATGAGGGACAACAATCCCGAAACTAGTTCGAGCGTATCACTCAGGCTTGCGAGGAAGGGATGGCCTCCCTTTGCAAATACTCCAAGGACACAGATATTGTGTCTAAAGCCAGCTAGAGACGAAGATCTCTTGGGGCTATAAAGCTACAGTAACACCCCCTCCCCAATGTGGTTAGCCATGATAAGATGGCTTCTATACTTTACAATATATATATAATGAATATAATAAAAGTTGACAATTTATTTTGTAAACAACTAATACAATATTACATAAGCTGAAAAGTTGTTTACTGCAGTGCATAAGGTGAAATTACTGAAATTATGCTATTGTTTCCTTCTTTTCTGGAAACTCACAGAGTACCAGTCTGCTGACCACCACTTTGAGTAGCATTGCAATAGAGGACCATATTTCTAACCATACTATAAAACCAGTTTTTTTGTTAAAACCCCATGTGACTAACAATCAAAGAATCACAATTCTGACTGAGTTGAACATGATTACATTTTGGTGCAACCAGATCCACAAATATTCTCTGAATAAGCATGTCTATATATCAGTCAGTATTAGAATAAATCAAGCAGCCTGAGCAAATTTATATAATGTGCCAGTACCACGTAAAGAACACCTGTGTTGATGCTACATAAAAACCGCTTGTGCTGGTACCACATAAAAAGTACCCATGCCAGTGCCACAGAGAAAGCACCCATCACACTCTGTAAAATGGTTGGCATTAGGAAGGGTGGCCAGCCATAGAAATCATATCAAAACAGACATGGAGCCTGAGCAGCTCTTCAACTGGCCAGCACCTGTCAAAGCATCCAACTCATGCCAGCATAGAAAACAGATGTAAAATGACATTGATAATGATGATGTTAATAATGACCGTAGAACATGAATTATTTTTGATTCCAAACAAATACCATCTGTTTGAAAACGTCCATGCTCAAGATAATAATCTGATGTTAGAAACTTTTTTCAATTTATATTCTAAATGCTAAATTAAATTAATATTCTATTGAAACACTCCAAATTCTTGTTTATTTTCATGATTTATTGAAGGTTAGAACAATTAACTTGTAATTTATGAAACTAAAACAATTGTCAAAAGAGTTCATATGATATGAGTATATTTCTGGCCTTGTACGAGAAAACTTTTTTCCGTCGAGGGCTTATATACCCCATTATTAGCCTATTTTCGTTAGTCACTGTGTGGTGATTGATTATAGGCTTTAAGATTATGAAATACTATCATTATTATTGTTATTATTGTTGTTGTTGTTGTTGTTATAATTGTATATATACATATATATGTATATATATATTATGCATATAATTACATATTCATTTTTCATTTGTGGTGATGGTGGTTATTATGATGATAAATACATTGAAAGATATTTTTTACATTATATTTCAGGCATTCTCTAACCTGGAAGAAGTGAAATCACAGTTGGTTATGTGTATGGCTACGAATCATCTGGTAACTTCTGCCAGCGAGGTTTACCGTGTTTACATGACCAAACTTGCTCTGTGAGTCTTTTGTAAGGACATTTTGCCACTGACTGCAGTCTAATATCTTACTTTTGAATTCTGTGTGTGTGTGTGTGTGTGTGTGTGCATATGTCTGTCAGATGGTGGTGGTGCTGCTGCACAATTATACATGCATACACATTGTAGCACACATCCAGTCATTAAACTAATGAGCAATGATCCACTCATTAAGGGTGGATCATTGCCAATTAGTTTAATGACAAACAATTTCCTTCCCTTCACCTTCTAACATTCAGATTACTTTTTCAAATCTAATGCTTATTTATTAACACTGTTTTGAATTAATCATGCTTTGAGATTTTGATGATGTGTTTGTTTAATTTTAAAATGACATTGCAGGGAAGTTGTGAGAGGCCTAATCAGTCAGTTTGAACACAAAACAGGTAGATTATTTGGGCCAGATATGGCCCGTTTGAATGCTAAAGGGTTAACTCTCCTATTGCCATTGCATGGTCTCTGATCTTTCAAAATAGCTTTCTGTGTACCTTCTATACCCATATAGGCGCAGGAGTGGCTGTGTGGTAAGTAGCTTGCTTTCCAATCACATGGTTCCAGGTTCAGTCTCGTTGTGTGGCACCTTGGGCAAGTTCTTCCACTATAGCCTCGGGCTGACCAAAGCCTTGTGAGTGGATTTGGTAGAAAGAAACTGAAAGAAGCCTGTTGTATATATGTGTATGTATGCATGTGTATATGTTTGTGTGTCTGTGTTTGTCACCCCAACATCGCTCAACAACCGATGCTGGTGTGTTTATGTCCTCCGTAACTTAGCGGTTCGGCAAAAGAGACCGATAGAATAAGTACTAGGCTTACAAAGAATAAGTCCTGGGGTCGATTTGCTCAACTAAAGGTGGTGCTCCAGCATGGCCGCAGTCAAATGACTGAAACAAGTAAAAGAGTATATAACTTACTTGTTTCTCCTCTTTCCATTCCCATAGAAAGTATTTCACTTCCCAACCCTTGCAATAAATACTTCACTCTCTAGTGAAGTTCCTCTCCAGAGTTACAACACTCTGATATTCACTCTGACCTATGCACATCTTGAAAATATAGCTTTCAGTGTGTTTAAACTGAACATTAGCCATATCGATCTCACTATTCGGGAAAGGTTAAGGCTGTTGTTTTTTGGAGTTTCTAAGCCATGTGGTTACAGGTTTCATCCCACTGGTGTGTGTTACAACAAGCAAGTGTCTATCTTTATATCCTTGGTCTTATATGCCCTGTAAGTGAAATTTGTTGGGCAGAAGTTGTTTAGAAGCCCATCATATATATATAAGGAGAGTTTACAAAAAAAACAAAAGACGAAGACAGGTGGTGTACAAAAGAAACAGATATATTAGTATAACGCTCAGGAATAGAAAAAAGTCTTTTATGTTTCGAGCCTACGCTCTTCTACAGAAAGGGACACAGAAAAAAACAAGGAGGGAAAAAAATGTGTGTAGTGGCTAATGATCTATATATATAGTTGATGTTAGGAAAGTTATCTAACCATAGAAACCATGCCAAATCAGACTGGAATCTGATGCAGTCTTCCAGCTTGCCAGCCCTGATCAACCACCCAACCTATGCCAGCATGGACAACAGACATTAAATGATGATGATGATGATGATGATGATATATAAAACTCTAAGAACATAAATAATAAATGACTGTGGCCTTTAAACAGTGAACTAGATGAACATATTTCTACACTTCCCCAACCAGAACATATTGTTGGCCGGTGGATGTAATTACACACGCACACACACATACATCTAATTGTAGGGAGAAGTGGGGCAAGCGATATTTGAAGGATAAATGTATGGAAAAGGAGAATTTAAAAAAAAGTTCCGTATCTATTTGTCTGTCTGCCTGCCTGCCTGCCTACCTACATACCTGTCTATAAGAATGTGTGTGTGAGTATGTGCATGTATACATATAAGGAAAACTTGGTATAGAAATATAAAATTGGGTAATTTAAAAAAAAAAGAGTAAGGTAGTGATGTGTCTGTCTTTTTTTTGTCTTCACACAGACAGATGCCTACTAAATCTTTAGCATGCTTAGGCACATCATGTCACCATATGAGTTTTCTCACCTATAGCTGCAGTCACATTGTGTCATATTGAGAAGGGAGAAAACTTGTAAGATGACATGATTCACCTACAATGTGCTAAAGGTTAATTTAATACTGTTTCAATTGTATTCACCAAGTTTTATTACAGCCCAGCATATATTCTGCAATATTAGTAATGTTTTATTCATTTTTTCCTATATAACTGGCACAAATTTTGTTCAAGCATGTAACAAATAGGTACACATTATTGACAAGCTGCAAAAATGGTGAAATGCATTTGATGTTCCCATAAGTTACTGCTGTGATGATGTTTGATTTACTTATATATATATATATATATATTGTGTTTTTAACACAGCTTGTCTATGAAGAGATTTTCTCTCAGACAAAAACCGCAGCAGCATGCCTTTCTTCAGTGTATATACATTTAGTATTATACACTGGTGGATGTTTTAATTTAATACTGTTTCATTTGCATTCACTGAGATTTTTTGACTGTATTTCATTGTTTAAATAGCCATATGGAAACACCCTTGTAAGCCCAATCCAGTTGTGATAGAATTATGATAGTAGTGGGCAATATGGGTGGTGGTAATAGCAGTAAGGCAGTAGTAGACTGAGTAGTAGCAGAGGCGATGGTTGTGGACAGTGTGGTGATGGTAGTAGTTGGGGCAATGGTGGTGGAGCTGGTGGTAGTAGAGACAACAGTTTTGTTGAGTGAGGTGATAACAGAAGTACTAGTTGTTGTGGGAGGTAGCGGTTAACAGAATGAAGCTGTATCTCTCATGAAGATACCAGTAAAAAAATTTACTAAGTGTATAATATATTAGTTTGTGCTTCATTATCAAACCAGTTTACACAAATTATGGTATTTCTTCCTATGTATACACTTACCTTTTTTTTTTCAAATTTATTGAATTGATCCAGTATGTATTTTTTGCGACCAGTGCTGAAGGTGTGGCTCTGTGAATAGGGGTAAGTTTGGCTGTGTGGTTAAGGAGTTTGCTTCCTAACCACATGGTTTCAAGTTCGGTCTCACTGCCTGGTACCTTGGGCAAGTGTCTTGTGAGTAGATTTTGCTGAGAGAAACTGAAAGAAGCTTGTTGTGTGTGTGTGTGTGTGTGTTTGAGAGAGAGAGAGACAGACAGAGAATATGCTTATGTCTCTTTGCCTTATGTGATAGTCATAAATGAGTGTCACTGTCATAGAAGCAGTGTCATTCATTTCCAATATTCTGTGAAAACCTACCTGGTTATGGGGAAATGTTACTTTACTTGGAAACAGGTGAGGGTTGGCAACAGGAAGGGCATCTGGCCATAGAATATCTGCCTCCATAAGTCTCATCAGAACCCATGCAAGCATGGGAAAGTGATCATTAAAATGATGACGATGATGCACTGTTAATTTTGTTTGTTCTTTTGACCAGGTGCAAAGATGCTGTGAGTATCTGGGACCAAGACTGGAGAAACACACTCCTTGATGGCCTTGCTAATGAAGATGAGTAAGTATCACCCAGGTACTCAGCTTGACTCAATCTGTAAACATGAACTCTAATTGTTTTTCAATTTACTGAACGAAATTCTGAATAGATATTTATTGGTATTTTTTTTTCTTTTCTTTTACACCATTAGGCTGGTAAAACGTAATATCTGCCATTACTGGTTGCCGTCCACTCTGAAGTTCATCCCTCAGTGTGGTCAACATCTCAGCATGTTGCTGACCGGAGCTTTGAGTCCTTCCAAACATCCACAGCTGGATCTTTGTCATAAGCTGGATCTTCAATCAAAGTGGAGTCATCCTGAACTACTACACATTTGGATTATGGTCTCTCTGACAATGAGAAATCTCTCTGGTTCCATTGAATGGGTATGTATCCTCTCTCTTTCGTTTCTTGTTTTAATCAGTTACAAACAAGCAAAACTTGATGATGTATTTTTGTTTGGGAAGGGACACAGGAAAGTTCCATTGCAATTTTGAATTTCTGCATTTCTGTATTTTCATTAAGCTTGTCTCATTTTTCTCTCATCTTATTTTGAACCTAAAGAACATAGACATATTGTTGAAATATTGTTTAGAATTTCAATAAACAGTTGATCTGTATTTTATTACATATCCCATTATACTCTTCTAATTGTTTATTTACCTTTGTGAAGTGTTATATCAATAATGGAAATATCAATTTATAAAGTTTAAGGCAGCAAGTTCACAGTATCATTAGCACACCAGACAAACTATTTATTGGTATTTCTTCCAGCTTTACATTCTAAGTTTAACTCATATATGCCCATAAAAAAATGAAGTCTTAAAATTTCAATGTATTTAGATAAACTGTTACGGTAAGCTTTCATAATCTGGAAGAGAAGGACAGTATGCAACTGTTAGGTATGGATGTCAGCTACCTACTGAATATTTCGTATGCTCAGTCAGATGTTTCCCGGCAAGTTCATGTCCAAACAAGTAGGGGCAGGTTTTGCATTGCAAAAAGGCAACCAGGGGTTTATATGGGTTTTAAATTCCTTTTAGGTTGTCTCTGTCTTCCATTTGGAGTTGATAAAATAAGTACCAGTTGAGCACTGGTGTCAGTGTTATTGAATGGTCCCCTTCCCCAGAATTTCAGGCCTTGTGCCTATAATAGAAAGAGTCATTATTATTATTGTCACATACTGAGTTGAAATTCTGCTGAGGTTGACTTTGTCTTTCATCCTTTTGTAGATGATAAATATGTACCAGTTGATCAAGGAATTGATGTAATCAACTTGTCCCCTCCCCGAGAGTTTCAGGTGATATGCCTATAGTAGAAAGAATTATTATTTTTGTTGGTTTATCCAAGCATTATGATTAGTAGAAATGATAGGATTTGGACTTAAAATCTTACCAGAGTTGACTTTATTCCCCATAACTCTTGCGTTGGTAAGATGAGTACCAGTTTACTACTGGGGTTAATTCGGTGCCTTGTATACACGTGATGTTATATTTCAGCAAATACATGATGTTACACCAAAACAGAAAATCTATATTGCTTGGCACAGCCTTCCAGCTTGCCAGCCCAGTCAAACCATCCAACCCATGCCAGCATGGACAACAAGTGTTAAATGATGATGATGATGATGCATGCATATATATAGGTGTGTGTGTGTGTGTGTGTGTGTGCATATGTTTATGCAGTATATAATGATGATGATGATTATGACCTTGCTTTTTAGATCTATGAAAATCTGCAATATAGCTAGAATCCAAATCAATTTGATACATAATGTTTTTAACAGCTGCAGATTCTGCTAGTTTAGTCAATATGTTTGAGTATTTCTAGCTGAGAAAGAAGTGTGTGTGTGTGTGTGTGTGCATGCATGCATGCGTGTATGTATGTGTTCAGTAATGAATCAGCCTCTTGTGAAGGTTTCTATGGTCAATGTAATACGGAATAAATGACTCCATCCTTTATGAGGAATAACGTGTTTGACCTTTCTCCTCCTTAATTAGTCACGACTGACTCTTAAAAACTGATAATGACTGGACAGAAGGTTGTGTATTTTGTAGGAAGGTCATAGTTGGCTAAAATTTACTCCTGTACAGGCACGAGAATGGATGTGTGGTTTAGGAGTTTGCTCCCTAACCATCTGGTCATGGGTTCAATCCTACTACATGGCATCTTGGACAAATGTCTTCTACTACTATCCCTAGGCTAACCAAAGCCTTCTGAGTGGATTTTGGTAGTCAGAAACTGTACAAAGGCCATAATAGATGTGTATATGTGTGTATATATATAATATATATGTGTGTGTGTGTGTATATATATATGTATATATATATGAATTTTTTGCGTAATGAGATAAAAAAACCAAGGCTGTATAGATATTAGAGCATTTATAGATAGAAGGTCTTACAGCTGTTTCTAGGATATTAATTGATAATATCCTAGAAACAGCTGTAAGACCTTCTATCTATAAATGCTCTAATATCTATACAGCTTTGGTTTTTTTATCTCATTATGCAAAAAATTCATATATACACACGCTGACAAAGAACCAACGTTGAACCCTTTATTCGCAATATTACAAAATCTGGAACTTAACTATGGTCTGTCTATAGCACTTATTCAGCATTACCTAACACCCTTGGGTCTCAATAACACCATTATCTCTTAATATATATATATATATATATATATATATATATATATATCTGCATGTATGTATATTACTATGCATGTACGTGTGTGTGTGCATGTATGTGTGTATGTGCGTATGAATATTAATATTCTGTGTTTCTCCAAGAAATCATTGACCTGCATTTGGTGATGGTGATATTTCCTTGCAAACAAATCATGGAATTGCTTTATGCTTTTGAAGATGAGTGGAATGGAAACTCCTTTACTTGAAAAACAGGTAAACATTAGTGACAAGAAGAGGGCATTTGGCTGTAAAAGGAATGTCTCATCTAATCATCTAATGTAAAATTGAATGAACAGGCATGACTAATACCTATTTTGTTAATGCCAGAAGGTCGGAAGGTAAAGTTAATTCCAGTGGAATTGTGAGATATAAACTCAAAATGTAAATCAACATCATCATCATTTAATGTCCACTTTTCCATGCTTATATGGATCAGACAGAATTTGTTGAGATAAATTTTCTACAGCCAGATGCTCTTCCTGTCACTAACCTTCATCTGTTTCCAAGTAACATTTCCCCATAGCCAGGCTTGTTTTTCATGGAAGAGCAGAAACAACTTCGCTTGGAGGAGGATTTACAAGCTTACAAGGGTTTACAAGTGATGTCTAGACAGGTGTATGCACACGCATATGACGGGCTTCTTTCAGTTTCCATCCACTCACAAGTCTTTGGTCAGTCTGTAGCTGTAGTTGCCTCATAGTGGGACTGTGCCCAGGATCATATGGTTGTGAACTAAGCTCCTTAACAACACAACCATGTCTACACCAATAAACATGATATTTACCACAGCCCTTTGTTATTTTTGCCATATATACTTTAATCCTCTCGCCTTTAAACTGGCCATATCTGGCCAGTTTTGTGTTCAAACCTACTAGGTCTAGCCTCTCACATCTACCCAACAATATCATCATCATCATCATCCTCGTCATCCTTTAACGTCTTCTTTCCATGCTAGCATGGGTTGGACAATTTGTCTGAGGACTGGCAAACCAGATGGCTGCGCCAGGCTCCAATCTGATCTGGCAGAGTTTCTACAGCTGGATGCCCTTCCTAACGCCAACCACTCCGAGAGTGTAGTGGGTGCTTTTACATGCCACCCGGACGAGGGCCAGTCTGGTGGTACTGGCAATGTCCACGCTCGAAATGGTGTTTTTTATGTGCCACCTGCACAGGAGTCAGTCCAGACCTCGCTTGAATGTTTTGTTTACGTGCCAGTAAGGCAACACTGGTAACGATCATGCTCAAATGGTGCTTTTTACGTGCCCACCACCACAGAATTATTCTAAAAATATACAATCACATCATTGAAATCTTGAAGCTATGAGATATTGCATGATTAATGCAAAGCAATGTGAATAAATAAGCATTTCATTTGAAAATAATTTGAGTGCTAAATGGTTAATTCAAGATCAAGTGCTTTATGATGATTTTTCATGCTGAAGCAGAGGTTAGCATTGCAGGGCCCTATGACAATCTTCAGCATTTTGCCATATCTTCTATACTCCATCCTCATCAATTATTATGTCTTAATTTTCTCCTTCATCATGTTCAGACATGTCTTTCTCAATCCTCTCCATCTTCTACTTAATTTCATATTCATGTGCATCACTCTTCTCAGCCAATCTCCTTTGTCCTTCTTCAGCAATTAAATTCAAAAGACACAAGGCCAGCAATTCAGAGAGGAGTGGGTAAGCCAATTAAATCAATTCCAGTACTTGGTTGGTACTGCATTGTATCAAGCCTGGAAGGGCGAAAGGCAAAGTTCCCCTCAGCAAGATTTGAACACAGTATATAAAGAGCCAAAACAAATAATGCAAGGCATTTTTTCTGGTACCATTTTTGTTGTAGTAGTGGTAGTGGTAGTAGAGGAGGTGGTGGTGGTGGTGGTGATTACAGCAGCAACAACTATTAATATTATTAATGGCACAGGAGTGGCTGTGTGGTAAGTAGCTTGTTTACCAACCACATGGTTCCGGGTTCAGTCCCACTGCATGGCACCTTGGGCAAGTATCTTCTACTATAGCCTCGGGCCGACCAAAGCCTTGTGAGTGGATTTGGTAGACGGAAACTGAAAGAAGCCCGTCGTATATATATATATATATATATATATATATATATATGTGCGTTTGTGTGTCTGTGTTTGTCCCCCTAGCATTGCTTGACAACCAATGCTGGTGTGCTTATGTCCCCGTTACTTAGCGGTTCGGCAAAAAGAGACCGATAGAATAAGTACTGGGCTTACAAAAGAATAAGTCCTGGGGTCGAGTTGCTCGATTAAAGGCGGTGCTCCAGCATGGCCGCAGTCAAATGACTGAAACAAGTAAAGGAGTATTCTAATTGGCTTGCCCCTCCTCTCAAATTGCTGGCCTTGTGCCAAAATAAAAAAGATCATTATTATTGTTGTTGAGACTCTATCACCCACTTAAGAAAGGTCAAAGAGGAAGTCAGTATTCAACGATCTGAAGTGGCCTCCAAGTGGACAGACTTAAAGACATCAAATCTTTTATCTTTTACCCTATTCTTCTATAGACATGTTGACTTTAATTCTTTTTGCTGTCTCATTTTCTAATTTTAGTAATTTATTCTATGTATTTTCTCATGTACAGAAATATTTGGTTGTTCTTTTTTGTTTTCCTACAAAACCCTGAATTTTACCCATCTAAAGTATATATATGTATATAGTATAAGAAAAGACATTAGTTGAAAAGGTACAGGTGTGTTTGTATGGTTAAGAAGCTCACATTGCAACCACATGGTTTTGGGTTCAATCCCACAGCACAGCACTTGGGCAAATTATATGTATACATACCTGAGCACACACACACACACAGTAGGGCAATAGTGGAAGACACTTGCTCAAGGTCTGCACAATAGGATTGAACCCAAGACCTCATGGTTAAGAAACTAGCTTCTTAAATACATGTACATACCTGTACCTTGTCAACTAATGTTTTTTTAATACTATATACATATATACACATACACATATATATGTGTGTGTGTGTGTATGTGTATATACCGTATTTTAACGTGTATAAGGAACACCCTAATTTTTGGGGCTTAAAATTTGGAAAAAGGTTTTGTGAAAGATTATAATACTATCCGTGTATAAGAAACTCCCATATTTTTTAACCTAATGTTTGAGAAAAAAGGGTTCCTTATACATGTTAAAATATGGTAAGAATGCTATTATAAAGACCTTAATATAAATTATTGGAATCATTAAAATCACTCTTATATATATGTCATCTACCATTTTCTCACTTTTTAACAGAATGAAGCTTTACTCCGTGAAGCCCTCTGTTCTGAAAGTGCTCCTTTGAGGCTTGATGCACTCACTCTTCTCTGCAGCTCTGCAAAAAAAGCTGGTACTGCTTTCATATTTCTTCTGAATGGATGTATATTTGCGTGTGTGTATTTGTGTATTATATGTTGACAAGAATTGTTGTAACAGTGCCTTCAAAGTTTTGACCTGCTAACCTTCTTCAGACTATCAAAAAATATTAAGTAATCCTTCAGATTATTGTTAAATTTGGATCTTTTCGGTTTGAACGGCAGTTTTTTCTAGCGGTGTCATATGAAAGTGTCACCCATAATTATGACCCTAGTATCGATCTATTGCATTTCAATCTGTTTTAGGGTTAGGGTTAGTTAGGGGTGGAGGGAAGGGTATCTTTTTTTCTTCACAAATGTAAATAAACCCAATCTGTTTCTTAAACGAGGGACATATTTATACGCACAGAATGTTTTTTACCTCAATGGACGTCAGTGATTGGTTGAAATTAAAGAAATTGAAAAAAACAACAACAAATATCGTACAAACTATAGAATTTTCTCAATGAAGAAAAAGATGTTTTATAAACACATTCTACCAGTATACGAAGTTTAAAATTTTTTAGTTACCTAGAAATTATGTTAAAAACTGCCGTTCAAACCGAAAAGATCCTTAAATTTTATTATAACTCTATGTAAAAACAAACATTAACAACTATAAACACACACACACACACGAGTGTACCGAGAGTATTGTATTGTAAAGATTTCAGTTGTGACCATATATGCATATGTAAATGTTTGTGCATGAGTGTATATAAAAGGTATCTGTGCATAGATCTATAAGTCTACATAGGATCTGCATGGTTCGTTATTATACATTCCATGCCAGTGTGTAACATTCAGCCGGACGTTGCCGTGTTGATACAGACATAACATTGTTAAACGTGACCACGTGTATGCTTGCAAGCACACACACACACACACACTCGTGAGTTACGTTAACTTATATGAAAGGCAGAACACAAGTGACCTTGAGGGTGCAGCTAAATATTAAAAATAGCAGCTAAGGTGTGCAGGTGCGGTATGGACACGTGATGTGAATACAGGGATGAGGAGTTCTATTGAAAAGGGAACGTGTACTTCAGCAACATTTCAAGGAACAGAACTCTGTTTATCTTAGTGTGGCTATTTAACAACAGTTATTGCCCTTGCTTCTCATGACTGAGTTTGGTAAAAAAAAAACCAAAAAACAAATGAACCAATTGTGCTGCCTATGATAGCTTCAAAGAGTGGCTTCAAAATTATAAAACGGGTATGTCTGTTCAAATGAGGTCATTGTCCACATTTTGCTTCGGCTTTTCTTTTCTGAATAAAATATAACAATTACAGCGTGGAAAACGGACTTTAAATGATGACGATGTACGATTGTGCTATTAATTTGGAGTTTAACATTTGAGATTAATAACTCAGGCCATTTAGTTAATGCTTTTATTTAACAACATCAAGTTGCTAAATATATTGAAGCTCTTCAATCGATGGTTATAGATTCATTATCTGAGTGAAATTTAACGGAGGGGAAACTATGGGAGCTTTCAATTGTGACATTGATGCCAGTAATGTTCCACTTAAACTAGTATTTTTTTTTTGTCAACACTTG
The DNA here is from genome assembly GCF_006345805.1 of Octopus sinensis. Lineage (NCBI taxonomy): Eukaryota > Metazoa > Mollusca > Cephalopoda > Octopoda > Octopodidae > Octopus > Octopus sinensis. The sequence goes on along the minus strand of NC_043000.1, from coordinate 14,593,094 downwards.
CAGGAAAAACATAAGCAAGAAAAGATTCCAGAAAGCCAATGTTCTAGGAAAGAAGAACTAAGTTTAATCCTTTAGCATTTAAACTGGCCATATCCTGCCAAAAGTATTCTGCCTGTTTTATGTTCAGCATGGCCAGATCTGGTCTCTCACACCAGCCCTACAATATCGTTTTAAAAATTAGCAGTTACCTCATCAAAATCTCATAGCACCAAGATAATTCATGATTAGTTCAAAACAATTTGGATGAAAAAGCATTAATTTTGGCAGAATAATGTGAACACTAAAGGGTTAAGGGTTAATACAGGACTTGGTGGGAGGGAAAACAACATAAGTGATGGAAAGAGGAGAAAGGGTAGTTAATCGAAGACCAACCAGCTTTTAGGAACAGAATCCATTATTATAGAAAAGGTAAAGAGAGGGATTACATAATAGAAGAAAAGTGAATTCTACAAAACTGGTACAGATTCTTTCAACAAGAGACCAGAAGGATCAACTGCAGTTTGGGAGATGAAGAAGTGAAAGATTCCTTGATGCATTACACAATGGCATCTTTTGTAGTTTGTGCAGAGAATAGAGTGAGAACTAGGATAGCATTTTTTATGATACCTACTTCAGCATCTTATGCATCTGACTTCAATACTGTGCCAGTGTCATGTAAAAAGCACCCATGCCAGTATCACATAAAAAGCACCTAAGGAGTGGTTGGAGATCACGCGGTCGTTAGCCTCAAATCGCCAGGTCTGGTTGGCGTTTGTGAGAGATGCAGCATTGAGGATGAATGATGCCAGCTCAACCCACCCCGGGTGAATGCTGTCTCAAGACAAGATACCTGTGCTGGTGTTACATAAAAAGCACCCATGCTGGTGCTGTGTAAAGAGTATCTGCACCAGTGTCATGGAAAAAGCTCCCACTACACTCTGTAAAATGGTTGGCATTAAGAAGGCATCCAGCTACATTCACCTACCTTGCATACATCCTATAACTATCAATAATTTAATTTGGTTTTGCCTGCTGGTCATACCTCCATCATCACCAAATTTGAAATGATTCTTTCACTTGATCAGAACACCAGTAATATGTCCTTTGCCTTGTGCCAAAATTTTTTTTGTTACACTCTTATATTAAATTTCAAACCTAATTTATTCACTGGATTCTTGTAGAAATGCTTCATTCTCTGGAGTCTAAACTGCTGATGGAAGCTCTTCCTGTCAACTTGAATATTGATTCAGCCCCATTTCGACAGAATCTGGTCTCAGCACTGAAGAAATTGCTGATTAGAATCAGAGACAGTTGCTCCTCTTTGATGAAAACTCAAAATTTGAGCTCAATTGGTAAACATCTTTTTTAATTACCGTATTTCAAATCTATTTGTTAAACACTTTCATGTAACATCAAAGTGATTCTGCAATGACAGTATAAATGTTTCTACTTTATGTTTCTTTTTATTTTTTTTTTATTTTTCTAATTGCTCAGATCATTCCATTGAATTTGTGGACTGGTTACACAGGTTGTGCACTGAAAACCTTGTTCCAGGTTCAAACTTCCAGCGACGCAAGATGTGTTTGGAAATATTGAATGTCATCTATGAAGTATTTGTTCTGCCTGATCTTAGTTACAAAAGGAAATCTTTTGTAGGTATGAAGCAATTTCATTTTTCTTTCTGATGTATTTGACTGCATAAAAGATGCACCACAATCTCAGCAGTGCACATTCAGGAACTTGGATGACATTTCTAGTATGCTGCAGGATCACATAAAGGCTTCCTCCTTGACTTGTTCAACATTATTTTGCCTAGCTTTAAGTAGGCACCACATGTGGTGGTATATAATTCATCTCTCATCATCATCATCATCATTTAACGTCCGCTTTCCATGCTAGCATGGGTTGGACGATTTGACTGATGTCTGGCGAACCAGACTCCAATCTGATCTGGCAGAGTTTCTACAGCTGGATGCCCTTCCTAACGCCAACCACTCCAAGAGTGTAGTGAGTGCTTTTACATGCCACTGGCACAAGGGCCAGTTTGGTGGTACTGGCAACAGCCACGCCCAAATGGTGCTTTTTATGTGCCACCTGCACAGGAGCCAGTCCAACGGCACTAGCAACGACCTCGCTCGAATGTTTCACATGCCACCAGCACAAGTGCTAGTAAGGCAACACAGCAACAGCAATAATAACTGCAGTTTGGAATTGATGAGTGATTCATCAGCTTTTAATATTGGGTTCAATTCTTTAAGCAGGGCAAATTATCTGTGAATAGACCAACATCTTTCCAAAGACAAATTTGTCACTTGTCCATGAAATTTTGTTATCTGGGCAAGTAACTAACTTGTTATAGCATTGGTTGTTAAGTAGTACTAGTTATCTCTTCTACAATATACTAATGACATGGAGTTGATCAACATTTTAAGGTGGCAGAAGAGGCAGTGTTATAGTGTTAGGTGTGATGGACTGTAATATAAGAGTGGTTTGACTGTAGCTGAGTGTGGTGGTATATACCATGGTAAAGTGTGGTGTAGAAAAATTCAATGTGGTAGGATGTGATAGGTAGTTTGTGGAATCCTGTTTCAAAACCCATGGATTTAGGCAGTCTTCTGCTGTTCAACTCTCTTGAGAGTTTCCTACCATTATGAACAGGTGTTACAAGCAATTCTCCACTGTCCTCTGATTTGCTAGAAATCAGTATCAAATGGTGTATAAAGGCAGTAGTAGGAATGATTGAGAAGTGAATTAGATGCTGTGTGGTATTTAGTCCTAGTGTTTAAGGTATCAATTTGGGTGTTCAGGAGTTTTGGAGAGAATAGAGGCAGCTCTTTGTCACCACTTCTATCTGGCCCACTCTGACCTCCCCCGAGAGTAGTAGCGCTTGTCAAAGGCCTCAGTTATGGGTCAAATAGCAGTGTCCTGTGAGTAAAGCATACGGGACTTGGAAAAGAGCTGTCCCTGAGACATGTGTCACATTGACCCACTGGTGTGTAGACATGCTCTGATGTCATGTGAACCTGTCCCCCTTTCTAGGGATTAAACGGACCCTCTGCCTCAAATATAATTTTTGGAGAGTTGGAGACTAGCAGAGTAAGCTGTAAATAGACTGGTAGAAATCCACATGGTTCCGGGTTCAGTCCCACTGCGTGACACTTTGGGCAAGTGTCTTCTACTATAGCCTCGGGGCGACCAAAGCCTTGTGAGTGGATTTGGTAGACGGAAACTGAAAGAAGCCCGTCGTATATATGTATATATATGTATGTTTGTGTGTCTGTGTTTGTCCTCCCAACACTGATGCTGGTGTGTTTACGTCCTCGTAACTTAGCGGTTCGGCAAAAGAGACCGATAGAATAAGTACTAGGCTTACAAAGAATAAGTTCTGGGGTCAGTTTGTTTGACTAAAGGTGGTGCTCAAGCATGGCCACAGTCAAATGACTGAAACAAGTAAATGGGTAAAAGAGTAATCACTTTAGTATGGAGATCCATTATTGTCAATACTATAACAAATAGTACATAAAAAGAGAGAAGTATTTAGTTGTGGCTTTTTCTGTTGAAATCCTGTCAGGATCAACTATACTTTCATTCTTCCAGGGATTGATGTTCGTAAAATAAATACTAGCCAAGTACCAAAGTTGGTTTAATTTGCTATTCTTTGCTACCTTGGACAATGTGTTAGAAATCATGGGAGCAAGTTATCATGCATTTTGTATTTTCTTTTTTCAGTGGGTTTTTATCTTTCCAGTTGCTAAATATGTGATTAGTTAACTATATTTTAACTGTTTAAAAACACACTAAAATTGTTGTATTAACTTTTCTTATGTCTAAAATTTAGTTATAATTTGGCTTGAACAGGCTAGAATTGTTCATCTACAATGTTTCAACACACAATCTCGGATCAAGTCACTTGCCAAAGAAGTATAACTCTGAGATAACTTAAACGAAGCTTTTAATTTTAATTAGTTAATTTTTCCCATTCTTTTTCTTTTTTTTTTTTTTTTTTTTTTTTCTTTTTTCAGATTCTTTGAAAAAATTGATTACTTTTGCTCAGCAAGAAAAAGAGTTATGGGACTTTACATCGTCAATGTCATTTGTGTCTATTTTACTTTGTATCTTAGATGGTACTGATGAGGTAAGCACATTTTCATTCAGTTTCGTTAGTGAATGACTTCTTTCCTATTGAATTACATTTAATATATAAAAGTCAAGTTGTGTGTCTGTCTCCTACGATTTAGATTCCTAACTACTCCCACATTTTGCGGTGCAGTTTAACCAAAACCGGGTATCTTATAGTCATGATTCATATCGAGCCCTTCTGGGTATTAGCGTGCGTCTACGATGAGTGTACGATTTTAAAAAAAAATTACCATAATTTTTTTTCGCTATTATATAAGGGAAGTAACTCTCTAAAAATGTCTACGATGAGTCAACGATTTAAAAAAAAATTTACCATCATTTTTTTCCATTTTTAATGCATTTTTTGCTATTTTTTGGCTATAACTCTCTAAAAATGCTTATATAGTTATTTCCCTTACAAACCCGAGGAACGCCGGGCGATACTGCTAGTTTGATATATATAACATATCTCCATAGTTAGTGTATGGATATATTTAACTCTCCATGTTAGAGAACCATGCATCTTCATAATTTTCTGGTATAATTCTTTTATCTTTTACTTGTTTCAGTCATTAGACTGCGACTTGTAGGCTTGTAGTCAAACAGACACTTAGTTTTACAGTCTGGTACTTATTCTATTGATCTCCTTTGCTGAACTGCTATGCTACAGGGATATAAGCAAACCAACACCAGGCGTTAATTGGTAGCATTGGGGACAAACACAGGCACAAAGACATACACACATGTATGTGTGTTTGCGTTTGTCCCCTCACCACTTGACAACTGCTGTTGGTTTGTTTACATCCTACTAAATTGGTAGTTCAGTAAAAAAAAAAACTGATATGATTAGTACCAGCTTAAAAAAGAAATAAGCACTGGGAGGTGATTTACTTGACTAAAAATCCTTCAAGGCAGTGCCCCAGCATGGCCACAGTCCAATGACTGAAACTAGTAAAATAATAAAAAATAAAAGATACGTTATTGGTTGAATTGATTTTCTTGTAGCTTGCTATTGACCCCCAAAGACAGAGTAAATTCCTGCTGGATTTGAACTATGAACATAAACACAAAACTGCAAGACAGAAATTGTCTAGTCTTCTATAGTTACCACTATTCCACCATTTGTATTGAGAGTAAATATTAATGAATCACATCCAGGAACTATCTAAGGCGGCGAGCTGGCAGAAACATTAGCACACCAGGCGAAATGCGTAGCCATATTTTGTCTGCCGTTACGTTCTGAGTTCAAATTCCACCAAGGTCGACTTTGCCTTTCATCCTTTCGGGGTCAATAAATTAAGTACCATGTAATCGACTTAATCCGTTTGTCTGTCCGTGTTTGTCCCCTCTGTGTTTAGCCCCTTGTGGGTAGTAAAGAAATATATATAAAGATAGATGTTTCTGTTTATTCCTTAGGTAAGAGAACTTGCTGCAGATATATTAGAGAAATACTTTGACTGGAGCCCTAAATATCTGTCAAGTTCGAAGAAAAATCTTCCAGCCCACCTTCTGAGTGAAGCTCTTTGTTTGTGTAACAGTCCTCGACATCCAGATTGTCTCAGTGGTAGTTTGCTTTGCAAGTTGGTCTTCTGCAAGTGAGTAATAATATACTGTCATCATCTTTTATTTACGCGAGTGGTTGCTAATATAATAATCATCATCATCGTTTAACGCCCGTTCTCCATGCTAGCATGGGTTGGACGGTTCGACCGGGGATCTGGGAAGCCAGAAGGCTGCACCAGGCTCCGGTCTTATCTGGCAGTGTTTCTACAGCTGGATGCCCTTCCTAACGCCAACCACTCCGTGAGTGTAGTGGGTGCTTTTTACGTGCCACCTGCACTGGAGCCAGGCGAGGCTGGCATCGGCCACGGTCGGATTGGTACATTTTACGTGCCACCTGCACGGAAGCCAGTCGAGGCGGCGCTGGCATCGGCCACGATTCGGATAGTGCTTTTTACGTATCTCCAGTCCAGGGGTCCTGGCATCTGCCAGGTGCCAGTCATAGGATTGGTTCAATTTCGATTCCGATTTCGATTTCCCTTGCCCCAACAGGTCGTCGCAAGCAATGGGGGGTTGGCATAGGTGCCTGTCGTCAGATGAGTTTCAATATCGACTTCGCTTGCCTCAACAGGTCTTTGTGTGTCCAAGGGAGGAAAGGCATGCATAAGTGGGCTGGACTCACTTGTCCTGCCTGGTCTTTTCACGCACAGCATATTTTCAAAGGTCTCGGTCGCAGGTCATTTCCTCAGTGAGACCTAAAATTCGAAGGTCGTGCTTCACCACCTCGTCCCAAATTTTCCTGGGTCTACCTCTTCCACGGGTTCCCTCCACTGCTAGGGATTGGCACTTTTTCACACACCTATCTTCATCTATTCTCGCCACATGACCATACCAGCACAATCGTCTCTCTTGCACACCACAACTGATGCTCCTTAGGTCCAACATTTCTCTCAGCGTACTAACGCTCTGTCGAGCATGCACACTGACATTACACATCCATCGGAGCATACTGGCTTCATTTCTCGTGAGCTTACGCATGTCCTCAGCAGTCACGGCCCATGTTTCACTGCCATGTAGCATGGCTGTTCGTACACATGCATCATACAGTCTGCTTTTTTGGTCTCTGAGTGAGAGGCCTTTAGTCACCAGCAGAGGTAAGAGCTCCCTAAACTTTGCCCAGGCTATTCTTACTCTAGCCGTTACATTTTCAGCACACCCACCCCCACTACTGACTTGGTCACCAAGATAACGGAAGCTATCAACTACTTCAATTTTTTTTCCCCTGGAAAGTGACGGAAGTTGTTTTCTGCAGATTTTCAGAGGTTAATGCTCCCGAGCATCTGCCACATACAAAAACTATCTTCCCAGTTAGCCTTCCTTTGACATTGCTGCACCTCTTATGTGTCCATAGCTTACACTGGGTACATCTTATAGAGTTTCTACCTACACCTTTTCTACAGATCGAGCAGGGCCATCTTCCTGAAGACATTTGTGGATTGTCTACCTTCCTACTTATTAGTACTTTGGTTTTAGCTAGGTTGACTCTAAGGCCCCTCGATTCTAGACCCTCCTTCCACACCTGGAACTTCTCCTCCAGTTCTGATAGTGACTCAGCAATTAGAGCAAGGTCGTCAGCATATAGGAGCTCCCAGGGGCAACCTGTCTTGAATTCCTCCGTAATTGCCTGGAGGACTATGATAAATAGGAGGGGGCTGAGTACTGAACCCTGGTGGACCCAACCTCTACTTTGAATTCTTCTGTGTACATGTTGCCATGTGTACATGTACGGCATCCCTGTACATGGCTTGCACAGTCCTCACCAGCCATTCATCTATCCCTAATTTCCTCATTGACCACCAGATAAGGGATCGGAGGACCCTGTCAAAGGCTTTCTCCATGTCAATGAAATTATTGTATACAGTGCTCAAGTGCACCACAACTTGTCAAAAGTGCATATAAAGCATATGCAGTAATGTACAAATGTCTGGAAAGTGAACAGTGTATGAGTCAGATACATGCTTGTGTGTGTATGGAGGGGAGAAAATCAGGTGTAGTGTTGGCGAATCTCTGGAAGCATGGAAGTTTTGAAGGATGCAGTGCTCTGACAACTAACAACTGATGCCGGCAGTCTGTTCCATGCTTCAGCAACTCTCAGCGTGAAAAAATGTTTCCGAAAGTCATGGGAGCTGTGCTGTTTTCTTTCTTTGTAAACATGTCCATGGGTGTTAGACAGGTGGAGTTTGAAAAGGTGCTCAGAGTTATTGTTTGTAAGATGGTTAATAATTTTATGGGTTTCTGCGAAGTCAGCTGCCAGACGTCGGAGTTTCAATGTATCCATGTCTAGGGAAGTAAGGTGTTCAGAATATGGCAAATGCCTGATGGAGGGTAATGAACCATACTGAATGATTTGGTTCTTTGATATCTAAGACTTTAATCCAACTTTGAGCTGAACATTTCAGCCAAACTCTTACATGATTAATTAAGAAATAGAATAGCTTAATACTTACAATATTAAACTATCATCTCATAGATCAAAAGTTCAAATTAACTGTTGTTGGGGGAAGACACTTACCATATTTACTCATAAGTTGCACTATTTCATGCTTAACTTTAACAGCAAAAAAACTGGGATGGGACTTATACACAGGGAAAAGTTAAAACTGTGAAGGGAAAAAATTTTGTTCCAAGATTTAACAGTACATTAGAGGTGTGATTTATACATGAGAAAATATAGTAATTAATTTATTCTTTGTAGATTGGTTTACTTGGCTATGTAAATGTTATCTGTAGCAGACTGACAACTTGTTTACGAGGAAGTTTCATCCCTCATCTAGTTTATTTCATAAACCCAGTAAATGCAAATCCCTTCTAATCCCTGATAGCTTTTTAAGGGTTAGTACTTAATTATATTTTCATGAGGGTTAAACAGATAAATCTTCTCTGGATAAGAAACCATTCTTTTGAAGTAATAGTGCCAGATGACCTGGAACCTATTCCCAACACCTGATTGAACTGAAATGGTATAGAATAAAGTGTTTTGAATGGATTTGATCGTACACTCCATAAAGACCTAGCCCAACACCGTATCCACTCTGCACTTTCACTCCCTTCTTCATGTTGAGAACATAATAATACTAGTTCTAAATTAAAATGGCCATCCATATATCATACTTAATGCATATACACTGTTGCTAGGCCTTTTACTATTGTATTTGTCCTGAGATAAAATCTTTTATAGACATGCTGTTTTAAAAACATGATAAATATTTTAGCGTCTTGGAGAAGAGCCTTTTCAGTAGCTTGTACTCACAGCCAGCCACATGATCAGACGAGAACCCATCACCTCGAATATAGGAAACAGTGAATAAAACATTCATTAATGTTGTGATTAGCTTCTTGACTGAATAAAAATTCAGTATGTGCAATTGAAGTAGTATTTAATTACAATAACCATCCATGTGTCATACATAATGTGTTCTTATATTTTTTTTTTTGTTTGTTCCTTCTCGAGCCCCGCCTGGCTCACAGGGGCCTATTTCCCAGTTTCCTTGGTGTATAGGTTCCCCACCTGGACGGGACACCGGTCCGTTGCAGGAAGAAAGAGTGAGAGAAAGCTGTGGTGAAAGAGTCTGCAGAAGTTCGCCATCACCTTCTGCCGGAGCTGCATGGAGCTTAGGTGTTTCGCTCATAAACACACACATCGCCCGGTCTAAGATTTGAACCCGATATCCCTCGACCGTTAGTCCACTGCTCTAACCACTAGGCCATGTGCCTCCACCATAAATGCGCCCTTCAAAAGCCTAGCCAGGCTTATGGGCCCGGTTTCAATGGCGTATGTGTTCCCCAGCTGGACGGGACGCCAGTCCATCGCAGCTGCGTGGACTGGAGCAACGTGGAATGAAGTGTTTTGTTCAAGAACACAACGCATCACCCAGTCCTGGAATCGAAACCACAATCTTACGATCATGATGCTGACACCCTAACCACTAAGCCATATGCCTCCACTGTTCTTATATTGGATGTTTCTGACTGTGAGTATGTGCTACATCATCTGCCTTCGTTCTTAGTCACTAACCAATAGTCCTCTGTCTTCCAATATTTCACATTTCACTCTATCCACACTGTGTTATTATGTTGTCATTGCAGGGTTATAGCTGACCAAAAGAGATACTTCACAATCCATTCTGTTAGTCGTATGTACGAAGTTGAGGAAACAACACCGTCTGAATTGCCCAGCACTCTGTATTTCATGCGTTCCTTATTGAAACAGATAGAACTCGGACTCTCTGCTGCCACACAGAATCCTGTGGTAGCATCAAAAGAGAAATCTCTTCATGGTATTAACTTGTTTCTTTTTTTATTATATTTACGGAGATATACTTGCATAGTGAGTGACTTGATCTGAGATTGTGTGCTGGAACGAAAACAATTGCAGCAGGGAAGGTGTTTGTAAGCCATTTAAGAAACACACAAAAATCTTTAGATTCACTTCAACATCTAAATTTAGTTTGTCAAATTATTTTCGTCGCTTTGAGACCGCGACCTGTTCACTGGCACAACTTTGTGCTAACAGGTCGCGGTCTGAAAGCAACGAAAATACTTTGACAAATTAAATTTGAATGTTGAAGTGAATCTAAAGGTTTTTGTGTGTTTCTTAAATGGCTTATAAACACCTTCCACGCTGCAATTGTTTTTTATTATAGTCTTCTATTTACTAATATTAATGGCTAAATGGTTTTTTTTTCTGATAACGATAAGGTACAGGTTTGACTGTGTAGTTAAGAAGCTTGTGTGGATTTGATAGATGAAAACTGGAAGAACCTGTCATGTGTGTGTGTGCACTGTTGTCTTGTGATCATGTGATGGTTGTAGATGAGCAGCATCTTCAGTGGAGGCGCAATGGCCCTGTGGTCAGGGCAGTGGACTCGTGGTCGGAGGATCGCGGTTTTGATTCCCAGACCTGGCGTTGTGTGTGTTTATTGAGCGTAAACACCTAAAGCTCCACGAGGCTCCGGCAGGGGGTGGTGGCGACCCCTGTTGTACTCTTTGGCCCCAACTTTCTCTCATTCTATCTTCCTGTTTCTTGTCCCCGACTTCCTACACAACCGCTGAGCCTGGATGCACATTCATCCATCCGTCGATGCTCTCGGTGTCGGGGGTTGACCTGCTTTCTCTTCTGCGGGTCTTACGAATAACAAAGGGCCACGTTTCGGACTTCTCCCATCTTGCGAGCTCTGGGGCGAAGACCGTTCGCTCAACAGCAGTGTCTTCATACAAATGAGAGTTTTTGTTTCTTTCAATGAAAAACATGTTTGGCCATGTTGAAATATGACCTTACTTGGAAACAGGTAAGAGTTGGTGACAGCAAGGGCATCCAGCTGTAGAAAATCTGCCTCAACAAATTCTTTCTGAACTATGCAGGCATGGAAAAGTGGATGCTAAATAATGATGACGATGATGATAATGATTGTAATCATCATCATCATTTAATGCCAGCCATTTTACAGGGCACTGGCACAGGAGCTCTTTGTGTGGTCACCAGCATGGGTGCTTTTTATGTGATACCAGCTCAGGTGCTTTTTATGTGGCACCAGCACAGGTACTTTTCATGTAGCACTGGCACAAGTGTATTTTACATGGTACCGGCACGGGTGCTTTTTATGTGGCACCAACATGGGTGCTTTATATGTGGCACCAACATGGATGCTTTATATGTGGCACCAACATGGGTGCTTTTTATGTGGCACCAACATGGGTGCTTTTTATGTGGCACCAACACGAGTGCTTGTTATGTGGCACCAACATGGGTGCTTGGTATGTAGAACCAACATGGGTGCTTGGTATGTGGAACCAACATGGGTGCTTTGTATGTGGAACCAACATGGGTGCTTTTTATGTGGCACAAACATGGGTGCTTTTTATGTGGTGCCAACTTGAGTGCTTTTTATGTGACACCGACATGGGTGCTTTTTATGTGGCGCCAACTTGAGTGCTTTTTATGTGGCACCAAAATGAGTGCTTTTTATGTGACACCAACATGGGTGCTTTTTATGTGATGCCAACATGAGTGCTTTTTATATGGCACAAACATGGGTGCTTTTTATGTGACACCAACATGGGTGCTTTTTATGTGGCACCAACTTGAGTGCTTTTTATGTGACACCAACATGGGTGCTTTTTATGTGGCACCAACTTGAGTGCTTTTTATGTGGCACCAACATGAGTGCTTTTTATGTGGCACCAACATGAGTGCTTTTTATGTGACACCAAAATGAGTGCTTTTTATGTGACACCAATATGGGTGCTTTTTATGTGACGCCAACATGGGTGCTTTTTATGTGGCGCCAACATGGGTGCTTTTTATGTGGGACAAACATGGGTGCTTTTTATGTGGCACCAACATGGGTGCTTTTTATGTGGCGCCAACATGAGTGCTTTTTATGTGACAATGACACAGGTTGATCATGACAATTCGTTCATTGTTATTGTTTTATTTCCTCCATTGTCTTTAAGGTCTCATTTGCTGTATCGAAGAATGTCTACCCTACTGCATTGAATCTGTTGAAGATAACGAGGTCATTGCATGGCAGTCTGTCCTAGAATATATCATCAATTTAGCCATCCGCATCATTAATGTTGTCATGTGTATATTATCAGGTGGACAAGATTCTAGTGAGTTACTTTTACCTTATTCTTTTACTTGTTTCATTCATTTGACTGTGGCCATGCTGGAGTACTGCCTTCATTCTTTCAGGTTCAATGAAATAAAGTACTACTGAAGTATTATGACAAAGATATTCACTAACACTACTCACTGCAAAATTGCTGGCCTTTGTCAGCATTAGATACAATTCATCATCATCATCATCATCATCATCGTTTAACATCCGTTCTCCATGCTAGCGTGGGTTGGACGGTTTGACCGGGGATCTGGGAAGCCAGAAGGCTGCACCAGGCTCCAGTCTTATTTGGCAATGTTTCTACAGCTGGATGCCCTTCCTAACGCCAACCACTCTGTGAGCGTAGTGGGTGCTTTTTATGTGCCACCCGCACAGGTGCCAGGCGAAGCTGGCAACAGCCACGGTCGGATTGGTGCAATTTACGTGCCACCTGCATGGAAGCCAGTCGAGGCTTATTATTATTATTATTATTATTATTATTTTAAGGCAATGAGCTGGCAGAATCATGCACGCTAGCAAAATGCTTAGTGGCATTTCATCTGTCTGTATGTTCTGAGCTCAAATTCCACCGAGGTCAACATTGCCTTTCACCCTTTGGGGGGTCGATAAAATAAGTACCATTTGAGTTCTGGGGTCAATGTAATCGATTATCTCCCTCCCCAAATTTCAGGCTTTGTGCCTATAGTAGAGAGTATTATCATTATTATTATTATTATTATTATTATTATTATTATTATTATTATTATTATTCTTCATCATCATTGTTTAACAACCACTCTCTATGCTGGCGTGGGTTGGATGGTTTGACATGGAGCTAGCTATCAGGGAGCTGTCCAGTCTCCAACTCTCTGTTGTGGTATGGTTTCTATGGTTGGATGCCTTTCCTATCATTATTAATAGCATTTTTTCTGGTTCCTTGTGTTCTGAGTTCAAATTCTACCAAAGTCAGCTTTGCCTTTATCCATTCAGGGTCATTAATTTTAGTACCAGTTGAACACTGGGATCAATGTAATTGATTTGCCCCTCCCCCCTAAAAATTGCTGTTCATATGCCAGGCCTTCAATATTATTATTGTTCTGACAGAATTGTTAGCATGTTGGACAAAAAGCTTAGTGGTATTTTGTCTGTCTTTATTTTTGAGTTCAAATTGCACCAAGGTCTGCTTTGCCTTTCATCCTTTCAGACTCGATAAAATAGTACCATTTGAGCACTGGTACCAAATGTAATCGACAAGACCCTTCCTACTAAAATTTCAGGCCTTGTATCTATAGTAGAAAGAATTATTATTATTATTATTATTATTATTATTATTATTATTATTATTATTATTTATTATTATTATTATTATTATTGTTGTTGTTGTTGTTGTTGTTGTTATTATAATTGCCATTTATATGATCATGAAATCAAATATATTTTCAGTATCACACAAATTACTACATTTATTTTCCAGTATACTTCTAACTGTTACTAAACAGTCTTTCCTACAAAAACTGGTTTTTTGCCAAGTCGTTATTACTTTTTACATTCTCTACTTTTGTTTCTCATAATTTCAACTAACAAAAATAATAATGTAATTTTCTATCACATTCCAGCTGCATGCCCTTCCTTTGCTGACATAGCTGTGGCTCTGGAGAATGTAATTTGTGACAGCCAAGCCACTTACCAAACGTCTGTGGTTCTATCAAACGAATACCAGTTTCTTCTTTCCTGGTGCTGGATCAACCTCAAGGTAGTTTAACATTTACCAACAAATTGATCAAATTTCCAAAACATCTTCATTGCATACTATTCTTTAGATTTGCAGAATTGTTTGGGTATCAGAAAAAAATTATTTACTTAATTAACCCCTTCACTGTTCTCAACTCTGGGCCATCTTCTCTACTTGTCTTCAGTTGGATCCCTGCTTTTCTTTGCAACTGCCTTCCAAATTTTGCTGTACTACATCGTATGTTTCCTTGAGGGAAGGCCTTCCTCTCCCAGGTCTTGTTGGCTTTGAATTGTCATCGATGCTTCTATAACATTGCTTTTTTTTTTACTAGGTAGGAGTGTTGGCTCTATGCTAACCTATTTTTACCTCTGGAAAGAGGCAGTCCATATTTAATCTGTTGACCTGTCCAGTTTAGAGTAGGGGGCTACCAGGAAGTCTCCCAGTTATTGAAGCACACAAATCACAACTCCACAACGACAGATTCTTGTGACGGAAAAAAATACTTTGTGGTATTTATTCTGGTTCTTTACCTTCTGAGTTCAAATCCTGTCAAAGTCAACTTTGCCCTTCATTCCTCCAGAGTCAATGAAATAAAGCATAGTCAAATACTGAAGTTGATGGTATTGCTTCAGAATTCCTTCAAAATTGCTGGCCTTCTGCTTAAAGCAATTTCTATCATCATGATAGATTGAGCAAGGTCGTTACCAATACCACTGCACTGGCTCCTGTGCAGGTGGCATGTAAAAAACACCATTTGAGCATGGCTGTTGCCAGTACCGCCCGACTGACCCTCGTGCCAGTGGCACATAAAAGCACCCACTGCACTCTTGGAGTGGTTGGCATTAGGAAGGGCATCCAGCTGTAGAAACTCTGCCAGATCAGATTGGAGCCTGGTGCAGCCTTCTGGTCCATCAGTCCTCAGTCAAATCATCCAACCCATGCTAGCATGGAAAGCGGATGTTAAACGATGATGATGATGATGTTTTCTCCGGTTTTATGTGAGTTTCTACTGGACCATCTTCTGTGTTCCTGAGGTGCATTCAACATTGTCTTTTGTGAAGGTGGAATTGCATTGGTATACTGCTTTGGTTTTGTATCGTTGTGTGATTTGTTTTGTTGTTTCAAGCATTATTTTGCTATTTCTGCTGTTGTATACCAAATGTACATTGTTGGACATGATATTTTGTTGTGTGGTGTCTGTGCTTTGTTGTACTGGGTGATTGGAGGTATACATTATAATGTTAGGTGGTGACACTGGAGCATAACACAGCCTTTGGACCCATTAGATCCTGTTAAAACTGTCCAACCCACTCTAGCATGGAACATGGATGTAAATGACGATGATTATAATGATCGGGATTGTCATCATTATCATTATTATTAACATTCATCATCATCATCATCATTTAACGTCTGCTTTCTATGCTAGCATGGGTTGGACGATTTGACTGAGGACTGGCGAACCAGATGGCTGCACAAGGCTCTAATCTTGATCTGACAGAGTTTCTACAGCTAGATGCCCTTCCTAATGCCAACCACTCCGAGAGTGTAGTGGGTGCTTTTACGTGCCACCGGCACGATGGCCAGTCACGCAGTACTAGCAATGGCCACACTCAAATGGTGTTTTTTACGTGCCACCTGCACAGGAGCCAGTCCAGCGGCACTGGCAACAACCTCACTCGAATGGTTTTCCATGTGCAACTGGCACAAGTACCAGTAAGGCGTCGCTATCCTATATATTTTTACTTCCTTGACGTTATCAGCATCATTTATCCGATTATATGTCATCCAGGATCAGTAAGACACAGATATCAATTATAGACGTTTTATTGATCTGTCCAGTATCACTAAGATATACATCAATTACATACTAGAGTTCTAGTGTGTCTTCAGCTCTTCAGTAATCATCATTGTCATCAGTGCCACCCTCCACCTCCTTCTTCTCTGCTTCATCTTTACCATCATCATTTATCTCATTTTGTCATCATCATTATCATGAGCATTGCTTTAATATTTGCTTCTTATTAATACACGATCCCTATTGATCGTCCCACCTTTTTTTTTTCCACGATCCCTTTTGATTGAAATTCGACCCTTTTTTCCTTCTCTTCTTCCCAAAAAGAAAAGCTCTACTTTGTATTTTGTCCCTTCTGTATTCGGTCCTGTGTGGCCAATAAAGAAATCTATCTGTTATCAATGTCATCACCATCATTTGAATATGTCATCATCGTTAGTATAATCTTCATTACTACGATGCTCTTATACCATTATCATCATAATCAAAACCGTTGTTTCATCAATTACAGTTTCTTCATTTCTTTACCTAACCTCTATGCTTTTTTTTTGCTTTTTACAGGAAAGTTCTTCTCTCTTAGGCCAAATTGTAAATTTGGTGAACAAGAATCAGAAGAGAAGCACTACTGCCACCAAAAACCTTACCCTATCCTTCGAGGTGTATCAGAAAATTAGTGACACTTTTGTTAAAGTCCTCACCCAGTGTAGGCATCGGGTTGGTATACCTTTCTGAACATTTCACAGCCTTCACTTAAATATAATCACCAGGTCTTTAAAACTATTGTATCTTATTAAACATCACTGTTTCAATAGTTATCACAGCACTGTAGCCACTATGGTATGCCTGCACAGGTGATGAGGTCAGGCCACAGATAGAAAAAGTAAGTGTTACCTTAAAAAGATTGCACTGCAGACTGATCATATCATAATAATAATAAAACATTGTGTACAGTGCTCAGGTGCACTACAACTCATCTAAAGTGTATATATAATCAGGTGTAGTTTTGGCAGATTTCGGAAAGCATGAGGGCCTTAAAGGATGCAGTGTCATGGCAGTCAACAACTGACGCAGGCAGTTTATTCCATGCCTCAGCAACTCTGAGCGTGAAAAAATGTTTCCGAAAGTCATGGGAGCTGTGTTGTTTTCTGACTTTGTAGGCATGTCCACGTGTGTTAGACACATGGAGATCAAAAAGGTGTTCAGTGTTGTTGTTGGTGAGGTGGTTGATAACTTTGTGGGTGTTTACCAAGTCCGTCGCCAGACGCCGGAGCTTCAGTGAATCCATGCCCAGGGAAACAAGGCGCTCAGAATATGGTAGGTGTCTGATGGAGGGTATGCGTTTGGTTGCACGTCTCTGGACAGATTCCAGGAGGTCAATGTTCTGAGCAAAATGGGAGTCTTCCTGGGAATAAAGATTGGTATATATTGAATAATGGCTTTCACATGACAATAGCTAATATACCATTGTAGCCATAACATCACAATGGTGTTCCATGTTTCAGTCCCCACCAAACTATTATAACCGCAAACCATAGTAATTATCATCATAACTACAAACCATAGTAATTATCATCATGATAGCTATATCACCACACTAACCAATTCACCACTAGAACAACCAAACTACAATAGCTAACACACTTCAATAGCCACCATACTACAACAGCAGTTATGCCCCTATACTACTATAGATACCATGCCACTATAGGTATCACAACATTATAGGCACTATTCCACTATAGGTGAACCTATAGTAGACCATCTCTAAGTAATGTTCTTTGCATCAAGTAATCCCTTCTCTCCAATACTTTTTTATTCCTTGTAAACAAGGTTTATATCATTGTTTTAATGTCCATTTTCCCCCATGCTTGAAGTAAAGTTTTTTATGACTGGATGCCCTTCCTGTTGCTAACCCTTAACTGTTTCTAAGCAAGTTAATTTTTCCCCGTGGCCAGATAGGTTTTTGCAAAATATTGAAAATGAAGGACATTCATTCACATCTATCATCAGATGTCAAGACAAGGGGATTCACACAGACATACATGCACACACACACACACACCACACACACACACACACATGTTGGGTTTCTTTCTGTTTCTGCAAAATAAATCCACTCACAAGGTTTTGGTTGGCCCAGGGCTATAGTAGAAGGCACTTGCTGAAAGTGCCATGCCCTGGGACTGAACCTGAAATATTGTGGTTGGGAAACAAATTTCTTAACCACATAGCCATGCTTGGAGTCTAAAGCTTTCAGCCTCATATCACATATATAATATAATTAACTTTTAGGTGCAGATGTGGCTGTGTGGTAAGAAGTTTGCTTCCCAACCACATGGTTCTGGGTTCAGTCCCACTGCGTGGCACCTTGGGCAAGTATCTTCTACTATAGCCTCAGGCCAACCAAAGCCTTCTGAGTGGATTTGGCAGGTGGAAACTGAAAGAAGCCTGTCATATATATATAAATGTGTGTCTGTGTGTCTGTGCCCCACTTCCACTGCTTGGCAGCTGGTATTGGTGTGTTTATGTCCCTGTAACTTAGCAGTTCGGCAAAAGAAATTGATAGACTAAGTACCAGGCTTAAAAGAAAAGTGCTGGCGTCAATGCATTTGAGTATAAATTCTTCAAGGCGGTGCTCCAGTATGGCCGCAGTCTAATGACTGAAACAATTAAAAGATAAAGGATAAAAGATATTGTATAGACAGCTCAGATGCACTTTCACAATGCATGCATGCACACACATGTGCACACATACACACGCACCACAATCCCAATATCATTTTAAAACACCTTTATATTGTGGTTAAATCTGAATACATTACTTTCTGTTGCAGGGTGCCATTGAGAACTGCCGTTCAGGTTTTATAGATTTCTGTATGACATTGCTTTCCACTAAACACAGTGCCAGTTCTATTCCTGAAAAAGTTCTGGTCCAAGTGAGTTCTCATTCTTTCATTTCATTTTACTTTCATTTTTGTCATCATCATCATTTGAACGTCCATTTTCCATGCTGGCTTGGCATGGGATGGACAGTTTGACTGAGGATTGGCAAGCCAGGAGAGGCTGCACCAGAACCAATCTGATCTGGCAAAGTTTCTACAGGACATCTTGTGAAGAACTATTCTTTTAATACAATTATTAACTGTGTTCTGTCTTTTTGTCTGCTCCTGTCCCTCTCTCTCTCTCTCTTTCTCTCTTTCACTCACTCCTCTCAGATTCACACAAACTTTGTTCTTTTTTCTCTCCCTTCTCTTCTGTCTCTTTGTAACCATTTCCACATATAAACACACCTATCTCTTTCTATAATTTTCCGTTTCTATTCTAGATCCTAAAGAGTTTAAACAGTGGTGAACTGGATGTATCAATAACCCGTCGGTCAGCAGGCCTCCCCATCATTGTTCAGTGTATCTGTATTAGTGAAAGAAAAACTAAAAATGTAAGATTTTTTTCCTGACATTTATTTCACTTTATCAGATTTCTCTAAAGTAACACCTGCATTAGTAGTCCCTGCTTCTCTGAAGAAGCTAACTGTTTCCCCATTCAGTGTGCTTACTAGTGTAGTAGCTCTCAAACTGACAAATACTAGACCCCCAACAAAATATCAATGATATTTATGCTTATTATGAGGCGGCGAGCTGGCAGAAACGTTAGCACGCCGGGCGAAATGTGTAGCCGTAATTTGTCTGCCGTTACGTTCTGAGTTCAAATTCCGCCGAGGTCGACTTTGCCTTTCATCCATTCGAGGTCGATAAATTAAGTACCAGTTATACACTGGGGTCGATGTAATCGACTTAATCCGTTTGTCTGTCTTTGTTTGTCCCCTCTATGTTTAGCCCCTTGTGGGTAGTAAAGAAATAGATATTTATGCTTATTTATATGATACACTTCTGCTTTATTAATAACTAGCTTAAAAGCTGTGCTCTTTATAGACTTTTCAACTAGGTCATGCAGAGGGCTAATTGGGTATTTTTTGGTCTCATCATCATCATCATCGTTTAACGTCCGTTCTCCATGCTAGCATGGGTTGGACGGTTCGACCGGGGATCTGGGAAGCCAGAAGGCTGCATCAGGCCCAGTCTGATCTGGCAGTGTTTCTACGGCTGGATGCCCTTCCTAACGCCAACCACTCCGTGAGTGTAGTGGGTGCTTTTTACGTGCCACCGGCACAGGTGCCAGATGGAGCTGGCAAACGGTCACGAATGGATGGTGCTTTTACGTGCCACCGGCACTTCTGCTTTATTAATAACTAGCTTAAAAGCTGCACTCTTTATAGACTTTTCAACTAGGTCATGCAGAGGGCTAATTGGGTATTTTTTGGTCTCCTAACAATATATTTTGTATTAAACATAGCAATTTGTTTGCCCTCTTTTAAATCCTTTCTTGCCATTCCTTTCTTGCAGGGACACCTCATGACGTACTCTATGAAGTCTTTGTTTGCCACAGCATCTCAGCCAGTGCCAGTTGCATCAACATGTGAGAAGCGGGACCTGAACCAGGTTCATGCTTTGAACATCCTCAGAGTTCTGTTTGGAGACAATAACCTTAACACTGGACTTCTTGCGCACATCAGTGAAGCTGTCAAGTTGGTCATTGCTGGTTTCGAATCCCCCTCCTGGGCCATACGGAATGCTTCAACTCAGTTGTTCAGTAAGTGGCTCCATCCGTTTGTTTCAGTTCCATTATTAAACTCCTTGTGTATTTACAGACAGCTTGCTTTACTCTTTTACTTGTTTCAGTTATTTGACTGTGGCCATGCTGGAGCACCGCCTTTACTCAAGCAAATCTACCCCAGATCTTATTCGTTGTAAGCCTAGTACTTATTCTATCGGACTCCTTTGCCGAACCACTAAGTTACGGAGACGTAAACACATCAGCATCGGTTGTCAAGCATTGTTGAAGGGACAAACACACACACACACGCACACACACGCGCGCACATACATATATACGACGGGCTTCTTTCGGTTTCCATCTACCAAATCCACTCACAAGGCTTTAGTCGGCCTGAGGCTATAGTAGAAGACACTTGCCCAAGGTGCCATGCAGTGGGACTGAACCCGGAACCATGTGGTTGGTAAGCAAGCTACTTACCACACAGCCACTCCTACGCCAAGTGTTGCCAATAGAAAGTTCCATGTAGGTGTGTGGTAAGAATCTGGCTTCCCAACCACTTGGTCTCAGGTTCAGTTCCACTGTGGCACCTTGGGCTAGTGTCTTATACTATAGCCTCAGGCTGATCAGTCACATATGTGCCATGTGTGTCTCTGTGTGTGTCTTTGTGTCTGTGTTTGTCCCCCATCACTGCTTGACAACTGGTGCTAGTGTGTTTACATCCCTGTAACATAGTGGTTCAGCGAAAGAGCCTGATAGATAGATTAAGTACCAAGCTTAGAAAAAAGTACTGGGGCCAATTTCATTCAACTAAGATTCTTCAACACAGTGCCCCAGCATGACTGCAGTCTAATGACCGAAACACATAAAAGTAAAAGTCAATAATAGATACCAGTAGGTTTCTGGGTTCATCAGGAGTGAATGCACTCTGTTTTAGGCCTTTCATATTATTAGCTCTACAGCACACTGGCCCCTTTCGTTGATGTGAAGCCACTGGATCAACTGATTACTATTTACCCATTGTTTCATTGTTTGTTTAACGTCTGCTTTCCATGCTAGCATGGGTTGGATGATTTGACTGAGGATTGGCGAACCATATGACTGCACCAGGCTCCAATCTTGATCTGGCAGAGTTTCTACAGCTGGATGCCCTTCCTAACGCCAACCACTCCGAGAGTGTAGTGGGTGCTTTTACGTGCCACCAGCACAATGACCAGTCAGGTGGCACTGGCAACGGCCACGCCCAAATGGTGTTTTTTTAAAATTTTTTTTACCCATCAACATTTTATAAACCTTGAACGCTTTCTCCTCAAAAGTTTTCTTACTGGTCTTCTCATTTCCAGTTGTCATTGTCTCTTCTGGTGAAGAGGCATCTTGACTTAATGATTTTTGCATAGAAGGAGCCTCAGCTGGAGCATTTATCAATCCACTGGGTTTTAATGACCGGGATGATTTGCTTCATGTTTGACTGATGACCTACATTGCTTTGATTTCTTCTTACACTTCTTGCCTATTGACCTTACTGATGTTTTTTTTTTTATGCATGGCTTCGTGATTAGGTTATTCACCTCATGATGGTAGGGTCAAGAGTTCAATTCCCAGTGGTATGTTGTGCCCTTGGACAAGACACATTATTTTGCTTTGCTCCAGGCTACTCAGCTGGCAAGGTGGCATGTAAAATGCATCCACAACACTCTTGGAGTGGTTGGCATTAGGAAGGACATCCAGCTGTAGAAACCTTGCCAGATCAGATTGAAGCCTGGTGCAGCCTCTTGGCTTGCCAGTCCCCAGTCAAACCATCCAACCTATGCAAGCATAAAAAATGGACATTAAATGATGATGATTATGACCTGTATTTCAAAGGGCCAGTCTTGTCACATTCTGTATCACACTGAATCTCTCTGGGAACTACTTTAAAGGCATGGGTGTCTGTGGAGCACTCAACCACTTGTATACTGGAACCCTTGTCATCATAACCGATGGAGTGCCAGTTTCCATGTCTAACACTTCAGCTGCCATTGTTGTTTGCTAATGACCCAGTCTTTTCACCTTCCTGCTTTATTTCTGTTCCCTACTGCACATTAGTTGGTCCTTGGATGATTCTAGTAGCATATCAGTTTCCCAAGAAAAGACGTTGCTGGCTCCTTGCTCAACTCTTCTTCTTTTCTGGTGAAAGGGATATTGTGAATGGCTTTCCACAGCTCTTCTTGTAGTGCAGCATAGCCAATTCTAAGAACAAGAGAGAGAAAGAGACAAACACTGAGACAGACATACAGACTGACAGAGAGAAAGAATTGACGTCATCATTGTCATCATCAACATCATTGCTGTCATCATCATTATCAAATTTGATTTTTTTCCCATGTCAGTTTAAGTTTTATGAGTATATATTATTGCCAATGTGTTTTTTTTAATTTTTTATTTTCATTTTATTTTTTTCATTTTTTTCATTTTTTAATTATTTTTTTTGCTTAAAAAAATGAAGGACCCTTCATACCAGAAAATCTCTGCTTATTAAGCTTTAAGAATCTGACAGTTTGTCAAAATTTGTTTCCTTATTATTGCATCTCATTTATTAATTGAATGTTTCACAAAGATTCTAATGATTCTTTCCTCTCTTGTTTCCAGGTACGTTAATGACAAGAATGTTTGGTCAGAAAAAAATTAAAGATGGATGTGTCTTAAATACAATGTCACTTGAAGAATTGGCTGTTCACTTCCCAGATCTTCTGCCATTCCTTCTGTCAAAATTGTCTCAGTCAAAGAATGTTCAGAGAACCATCCATATTCAGCCGTCTTTGTTTCCTGTTTTGACGCTTCTCTCCAATGTAGGGGCCAGTGAAAAGATCAAGGATGACACTGTGAAGTAAGTTGCAAATTAGAACTTACTTTTACTTTCTGGAGGCTTAAGGATGAGTGACATTTAACTCTTTAGCATTCGGATTATTCTATCAAATGTAATGATGCCAGCACCGCCTGACTGGCGTCTGTGTTGGTGACACATAAAAGCACCAACCAATCGTGGCCATTTGCCAGCCTGCTCTGGCCCCTGTGCTGGTGGCATGTAAAAAACACCCACTACACTCATGGAGTGGTTGGCATTAGGAAGGGCATCCGGCCATAGAAACACTGCCAAATCAGACCAGAGCCTGGTGCAACCTCCGTGGCTTACCAGACCCCGGTCAAACCGTCCAACCCATGCTAGCATGGAAAACGGACGTTAAATGATGATAATGCATATTTACTGACATTGAATATCCATTTTCCATGCTGGCATGAGTTGGATGACTTGGCAGGAACTGGCAAAGCCAAGGGCCACACCAGCATCCATAGTCTGTTTTCGCTTGATTTCTACAGCTGGATGCCCTTCCTAATGCCAACCACTTTACAGAAATGTTAGCATGCCAGGCGAAGTGCTTAACGGTATTTTGTTTGCCGTTACGTTCTGAGTTCAAATTCTGCCGAGGTCGACTTTGCCTTTCATCCTTTCGGGGTCGATTAAATAAGTACCAGTTATGCACTGGGGTTGATATAATCGACTTGATCCGTTTGTCTGTCCTTGTTTGTCCCCTCTGTGTTTAGCCCCTTGTGGGCAATAAAGAAATAAGAGTGTCCTGGGTGCTTTTTTTCATGGCACTATCACCAGTGTTTTTATGTGGCACCAGCACCATTGCTTTATATGTGGCACCATCACCAGTACTTCTTATATGGCACCAGTACCAGTGCCTTTTACATGGCACCATCACCAACACCAGTGTTCTTTTTTGTGTGGCACCTTGGTTTTAGGATAGGTTTTTTGAATTACAAGATTTCAATAACACATCTGGCCGTAGAAAGTTTGCCACACGCTTAGCGCTGCGCATATGTACATACAATTTTTTGTAGGCACGGGCATGGCTGTGTGGTTAGGGAGCTTGCTTTCTAGCTACATGGTCTCGGATTCAGTCCCACCACGTGGCACTTGGGGCAAGTGTCTTCTGCTATAGCCCCTGGCTGACTGAAGCTTTATGATTGAATTTGGTTGTTGGAAGTTACTGCCGTGTGTGTATATGTGCGTGTAGGTGCTTGTGCCTCTCCAAAAGAGAGAGAGGAGATTATTTGTTTTTAGAATGACATAGTCTCGTTATGTTTTTAATTCACTTCCTGATCAGCATTTCTGATAATCCATCTCCTATTTTTCATTCCAGCTTATGTGATCAGTTCAGCATGCTGATTGAGCCACTTACTGAGAGCCGAGTCTATCAGATGCGAGAGCTTGCTGCTAGTGCAATGGTTGCAGTAACTGCACCGTCTCAAAGGCACAATAAAATCATCATGCTCTTGCACCAGATACCCAATATTCAGGATCAGCACAATAAAGTCCATGGAATATTCATATTTGTTGAGAAACTCCTACAAGCTCAAAGTTGGAAGTAAGCATCGGTTTAATCACTCTAAAAAGCCTTTAACTTGTGACCTTGTCTTTTAGACCCTGGTCAGCCCTAATTAAGCAGGCCTGTTATCAAAGGTATTCCAGTTGTGATCATCTTGTTAGAAACAGTTTATATAGGGAATATATTAAATTTGATCTGAGGGAAATTTAGCTGTTATTTCTACTAGGTCAAACAACCACATTGAAGTTCCTGAGAGATGATGAATCACTTGAGTCTGTAAGTTCTTCATCCTCAATATAGGATTTCTCTTCCCTTTTACTAGATAAATATATGTTGCTGTTTAGCCCCAGGTAAGTCATGATCCAACAGAGCTATGTTCAAAGACATTCCAGCCATGATCAACCACCCTTAGATTCAGGGTATTTCAGACTGTTTTATCCAATATATATCCTTGCATTTTAAAAGGTAGTATAATATTGTTCGAGGAACATTTGGCTGCTGTTTGTATGAGGTTAAGTCGCCATGTAGTTGTTTTTTTTTTTTTCCCACAAATCAATAGTTATCCAGTAGATCTATGATCAAACTTATCTCAGACATGATGGATTGCCGCCAGTTTCAGTAATGAACATTCACTTGTTTGACCAACTGAATATAAGCGGCTGAAAATTCCAAAAACACTGTGTTTCCTTAACCCTTTTGTTACTGTATTTATTTTGAGATGCTCTGTGTTTCTTTCAATTACTTTAAATATCAAAATTGAATTCGAAGTCGAACCAAATTCGACGACTGGCACCCATGCCAACCTCATACAGCTAGTTGGCATTCAATTGGCGTATCAAGTTTTGGGCATTTTGATTGGGTTTTGGATAGAAAATTCACAAAAAAGTCACTTCTATTGATTTTTTAATGGCTTTGCGGGGTGACTGGGGAAATATAAAGATGTGCACGACCACCCTTGGACGGTTTTAAATGACCATAGAAAGTGCGAGCCCTCTAACTGAAAAATTGTGGATTTGTATAAAGGACACACACACAGACATTTTGCTGTTTATATATAGAGAGATTATATGGCAAGATAATGGTTGCAAATATATATACAATAGGGAAATTGTTTGTGAGATGTAAAAATCTTGTTTCGTGGAATTAAAATATTCTAAATTGTTGCTTTTGTATTTGTTTCATTATACTTTCAGCAAAGATGATTTGAAGAGTATTTTACAGAAGCTGATTAACTTAGCTTTTCCACAAGATTTTCCTCTGGATCCACCATCATGTGGATTAATACAAGCTAGATTAATTCAAATAATCAAGAATACAGTGTTGGCAACCCCTGGTATCGACTTTCTGGGTGACAACTGGAGTCAACTTTGCACCCATCTGTGGCAACAAATTGAATCAACCACCAAGAATAGTCCTACTGTAAGTTTTCTGTAAAAATTTGTTTGCTTTTTTTTTTCATGGCTTATTCAGGATAGAAACATCAAGGCATATGAGGTAGGGGTCAGGGAAAGCAACCATAACTCATGGAATCCCATAGGAGAGCTAGTCTGAATACTTGCAATAGAATGGCCTCTCCTAAAGGAACCTAATTTCTGTCACTACTTTACACCTCATGCTTGTAATCCCTACATCACAGGATGTTGGCAAACCTCTGTAAAATCTGCTTAAAAACCTAAGAGTGTAACATGTGTTTTAAACATTTACATTTCAAAAGATATTGGCCAAAGCCAGTGCTGTATAATCAGTCCATTTAATAGTACCCTTCAACCATTGGACAATAAACTATGCTTGTTGTTGTTGTTGTTGTTGTTAAGCAACAAGACAGGTAAGGGTAATTAGGTGATGGTCTAGGGCTTAGGGGGTGGGAGACCCTAGACCTTGGGAAAAAAAAAGAAAAAAACTTTGGTCGTCTTGTTGTAGTTGAGGGCTCTTCATTGACGCCTGACACCACTGGGAGGTGGCCCTCGAAGTCGCTGGAAATGGAGATCTCTAGGTCCAAATTCTTGAATGGCTGACAATAAACTATGCTTGGGAAGACCTGTTGAGTCACGTGAAATCATCGTGGCTGATGACAGTACCACCTGATTGGCACCCATGCCAATGGAACATTAAAAGCACCATTCAAGCATGATCGTTGCCACGGCCACTGACTAGCTCCCATGTTGGTAGCATGTAAAAAGCACCATTCAAGCATGACTGGCTCCTGTGCTGGTGGCATGTATAAAACACCATTTGAGCATAGTTATTGCTAGTGCTGTCAGACTGGCTTCTGTGCTTGGTGGCACATAAAAAGTGCTATTTGAGCATGGCCGATGCCAGTACCGCCTGACTGGCCCTCATGCCGGTGACATGTAAAAAGCACCCATTACACTCTCGGAGTGGTTAATGTTATGAAGGGCATCCAGCTGTAGAAACATTGACGGATCAGATTGGGGCCTGGTGCAGCCTTCTGGCTCACAAGCCTTCAGTCAAACCATCCAACCCATGCTAGCATGGAAAGCAGACGTTAAACGATAATGGTGTTAGCTTAAAAATTCTTAGTGATGTAAAATCCAAAATGTGTTTAACATTTGCATGTTATTTAAAAGCAGAAATCATTAAGAAACAAACCTGATTCTGTTTCTGTTTTCTTCATACAGATTGGTTTCTCAAGCATGTTATCTGAGCATGCTGAACTGCTGTTTCATTGTACAACTGCAAGTTATGTCGCTGGAGAAGCTGACAGTCTAAAGCCAGTTGTTGACTTGCTCCTCACTTCAAAATGTTATGAAGTACAAGAACGGTGCTGCCAGACCTTACACCAATACCTGCAGTCCAAAAAACTCCCTGTAACATTCTGGGAAAGTGTAATGGTATGTATATGTTTTATTTATGTTGTTGTTGTTTAGCCCCAGGTCAGCCCTGATTGAACAAACCTATTATCAGTGACATTCCAGTCATGACCATCTGGACTTTTATTCAGCCATAATGTATCTAGAATTACACAATTTAATGTGTTCTCTTTTTTTTTTAACAGTAGTGTGGTTTGAGAGAGATTTAACTACTATTCCTAGCACTTCAAACAACCACATAGAAACTATCTTTTTCTTTGATGGATGTATTGCATCATATTAACTGGGACATCATAAGTCACTCTGGAATATCATTTATATTACTGACAAAAAAACCTGTATATCAAAGAGAGTGTATATAGGAGCAGTCTATCACCTAGCAAGTAAACTTTTATCTGAAAATTCTAATTTTTTGAAATGCAAAGAATTTTCAAATTTTCTGATTCAATGAATTTTTCCAAGGAAAATTCTCCAAAAGATCTTTTCTTTAGTAATCATGGTTGCTGTTTCAGAATCTGGAATTTCTTGTACCATTAGTGTATGAAGTTATTCACTTGAAGATATTCTAGAGACACATTCAGTTCTACTATTTTCTCAATTTCCATTTGTGACATATGTGTATATGTTGGTTGTATCATCTCTTAAAAGTGTTTGGAGTGAGTCCTATATAATCTGGTTAATATTATCTGTAGATGTAAGGTGGCAAGCTGGCAGGATCATTTGCATATCAGGTAAAATGCTTAGTGACATTTCATCCATGTTTATGTTCTGAGTTCAAATTCCATCAAGGCTGACTTTACCTTTCATCTTTTCATTGAGTTCTAGTCTAGGGTCAATGCAGTCAACTTACTCCTCCCATGAACTTGCTGGCCTTGTGCCAGAGACTGAAACCAACATCATCTGTAGATGTTATATATGCACTCTATGTGGTGCATTAGAATCACAAGCCTCTAAGTGGAGATTTCTGAACTTACAAGTTGGGCTTTAGGATAGTGGTTGATTAGGTGTGTGTTTTAAATTTTGATATGAGATATGGGAAGCAGTGTTGTTTAGACATGAGTAACTTACATTAACATTATTGGTGTTGAAATATTTGTGGTATTTATGTGTAGTTGAGAATATGTGCATATATGCATATTTATATATAAAATGTACTCCCTAAACTATTACATTAAACACTTTTTCTGTCTATTACACAGGAGCAGTTTATTAGTCTGCAGTTAAATGTCAGTCGATACAGTCCAATACAAATCACGGTGCTTGATTTATTCAATGCCGTCTATCTGAAATGGTCTGACCACTTTGACAATTACACCCACCTGCATTTAAGGACTGAAGACATTAACATCATACTCAACCAGCTGCGTGAGGAGTTGCTCTCTGTTGGTATTGGTACGGCACTTCAGTCAACAATCCTGCCAGCTCTGAGTATCTGCACTAAACTGATCTCCACTTCACCCTCCACCACAAAGTAAGTAAACTAATTAATTAATATGTTTATAGTGATTGTTGTTGTTGTTGTTTGTCCTCTGACTTGCCATAACAGGTCTGTGAATTATGGGTGTTTCACTCACGATTGTTCTGTCTGTTATTCAGATATGGTATATGTAGGACTACTCTGTTCAGTGTGTCCATTTTTAAGTCAGTGAATTTACTTTTTGTAGGCATTTGTCCATCCATGCCCTACCTCCCTTCTCAACCTATCTTCCAGACACCTTCCTGACTCCCTCACCCATGCACATTATTGCTGTATTCCTCTCCCCTCCTTCCTCCCTCCTGTACCTACCTGCACACAATATGTCCCTGTTGTGTCCCTTCCCTACAAGATATCCTCCTAATGCCCCCTCCCTCTACCTGTGCCTACACAACATATTCCACCACCACCACCAGCTCCCATTCTCCCTTTGTAGTTTTGTGAGCTCACCCACCCATGCACCCTCTCCAATTCCCCATCCACTTCACTTTATTCACCTTCCTGGAATTTGGGTTTATGGGCCCTTTCTCATCCCCATCACACCTTCACTGTCTTTCTATCCCCTATCTCTCTCTCTCTCTCCATCTGAGGGAGCCATGTTTCTTTTCTAATGCAAGACACCTTTTTCTGACCCTCAATGCCATTCCCCACTCAGTTGAGGGGATCTTGCCCTGTGCAAGTTACTCAGTGACTTTACTGCTGATGGTGCTATGTAAAAAACACCCGATACACTCTGTAAAATGATTGGCATTTTTATTTTCCCAAGGAGTTCCACTACACATTTCATTATTGTATTTGGTTTGCAAGATATTTGATGTAACCCCATGTGTTGAAACAAATTTTGCTGCAATCTTGGGTGGGTCATTATGTCAATAATAAACACATGCACTTTTATTATCATTAGTCAATTTATTGTCAGTTAATCAGTCAGGTTTATCAAAGTCCTTTTGCCCTCATTCACACCCTCTTCAATGACATCCCTCTCTACTCCATGTCTGTTCAAGTCTCTCTGCCTGTCTTCTGCACTACACATCTTGTTAAAAAAACCTGAAATCAGTAGTCTGTTTGAGCTTATGCCACTGGGAATATAAGACCAGCATCTTAGCATCATAACTACTACATATCTGTTCTATTATATTTCATAAAAGAAAAGAAATATTTCGTAAATGAAAAGTAAATGGAAATTTACTTCTTTCTTGTTTCTGACCCCTTTTTTTTGTTTTTCTTTTTAATGTTCCAGGTTTGAAGAGCTCTACCTCATGTGGTCTAGTTATCTGTTCCAACAATTGGGAAATGTTGATAGTAATCTACGCATGGCACTCAGCCAGTCCTTAGCCATTGCTGGTAACGCTGTACTCTCCACGATTAACCTCTTGGCCAAAAGTATCTCCCCAGTATCTCAAAAAGAAATTTCATACAAGTAAGTAATTGAACTTCTATTCACTTGTTCGTTAAACTTTCAAAGATAATGAGTTACATTAAGAGTAAAACTAGAGGCCTATATCTGTAGCATTGTGAAGCTGTCCACTTAACGTTTACCCAGTATATCTGTTCAGTCAACATTTATATACTCATCATCATCATCATCATCATCATCATCGTTTAACGTCCGCTTTCCATGCTAGCATGGGTTGGACGGTTCAACTGGGGTCTGGGAAGCCCGAAGGCTGCACCAGGCCAGTCAGATCTGGCAGTGTTTCTACAGCTGGATGCCCTTCCTAACGCCAACCACTCCGTGAGTGTAGTGGGTGCTTTTTATGTGCCACCGACACAGGTGCCAGACGAGGCTGACGAACGGATGGTGTTTTTGTTTTTTTTTTTTTTGTGCTTCTTTGCTTTGCAATCACATGACAGTTGTAAATGGGGGTCTCTGTCATAAAAGCAGTATCAGGTCATCATTCATTTCCAATATTCTGTCTGGCCATGGGGACATATGCCTAATGTATATGCCCTAAGAGGTCATGAATAGTGACTTCAGTTTAACCCTATGACAACAGTCCAGATACTGTGTGTGAAAACACATGGTTCAGTGGCTAGGGGTATTCAGCTCACGATTGTAAGGTCGTCAGTTTGATACCTAGCAGCATGTTGTGTCCTTGAGCAAGACGCTTTATTTCACGTTGCTCCAGTCTACTCAGCTGGCGAAAATGTGTTGTACCTGTAATTCAAAGGGCCCTGTCTTCTCACATTCTGCATCTCACTGATAATGGACTGAACTGAAATGTAACTAAGCCACACTTCCTCTGACAACTCGCGGATGGTGCGGCCACAATTCGGATGGTGGCACGTAAAAAGCACCATCCGAATCGTGGCCGAAGCCAGTGCCGCCTCGACTGGCTTCCGTGCCGGTGGCACGTAAAATGCACCAATCCGATCGTGGCCGTTGCCAGCCTCGTCTGGCACTTGTGCAGGTGGCACGTAAAAAGTACCCACTACACTCACGGAGTGGTTGGCGTTAGGAAGGGCATCCATCTGTAGAAACTCTGCCAGATCAAGACTGGAGCCTGGTGCAGCCTTCTGGCTTCCCAGATCCCGGTCGAACCGTCCAACCCATGCTAGCATGGGGAACGGACGTTAAATGATGATGATGATGATGATGATGATGATCTGTAGTGTTTTTCTCAGTTCTGCTGGTTGTGGAACTTCCAGACATTTATCAATATTGACATTTTTCCAGCCATCTTGGAAACGTCTGTATCACTCATACACTCATACACTCCTCTCCTTGCACTTTCTGCAACTTTGCGTAGGCCTCTGAGCAGGTGTCGCCATAACAACTTTCTCTGTCATGGTCAATGCAACGATCACACGCTACACACCTTCCTTCCAAGCACTGCTGTAAACAGCAGAGGTTAGCTAGAATGTTAAAACTTAGTGTGCATGCACAGCAGAGTTCAAGGTCAATCTTTGCCAAGCGACTTTACTTTGAGTGCTTTAGCTCTGTTACTATGACAACAGTCCAGATACTTATTGATCAGACCTTGTATCTGTTGTTATTTAGTCACAGTTCACTTCTAAGTTGAACAGCTCCATATAAATATACAACCTCATCCTGGGACATCTTGTAAATTTACTCTATTATAAACAGTAGTAAGGCAGGTTATATCCTATTCGTCCATCAGTTTGGAGCATCCCCTCAAGCAAGTCAAGTAGGTGTCCCACCAGTTGGGGGCTGCAACACAGGCAGGAGTGAGTGCTACCCCAAAACCCTTCTGTATCCATCCTATCAATGCAGTATCTGTTACACTTCAATAAGTTCCTTCAATCATCCAAATATATTTTTTTATTTCTTCCAGAATCTTCCACACAGCTTTGTATTTATTACAAGATGACATCAACGAAGTGAGAAACTGGGCTGCACATTTTGTCCATTCTTTACCCCTTTTATCTTCACTAAAACAGGTAAGTTAACATCAGAATGTTCTCAGATTGACTTTACTTCTCACAATATCACCTATATGACCATATTAAACCTTTTGTTACTGTATTTATTTTGAGATGCTCTGTGTTTCTTTCAATTACTTTAAATATAACAAAGAATTTAGCAAAATAACTCAGTTATCATTAAGTTAGTGTTAGAAACATAAATTATGTCTAAGGTTTGGTGGAAGATTTTAATTCAAAACTTATGAAAACAAGACATTTGTACTACAGAGCCAGAGGTGGTTTCAGCTGGGTTGGTAATGAAAGGGTTAATGTACACGTGTTGTTAAACTCCAAGAGCTGCAGTCTTTTGTCTGGAAAAGATTCCTTTAACCCTTTCATTACCATATTTCTTTTGAGGTGATCTGTGTTTCTTTCAATTAATTTTAAATATAACAAAGAATTTAGCAAAATAACTTAGTTATCATTAAGCTAGTAATAGGAACATTAATTGTGGCTAAGGTTTGGTGGAGGATTTTAATTCAGAACTTTTGAAAACAAGACATTTGTACTCAGAGCCAGAGCCGGTTTCAGCAGGGTTGGTCACAAAAGGGTTAAACTGAAGTCACTATTCATGACCTCTTAGGGCATATACATTAGGCATATGTCCCCATGGCCAGACAGAATATTGGAAATGAATGATGACATGACACTGCTTTTATGACAGAGACCCCTATTTACAACTGTCGTGCGATTGCAAAGAAAAGAAGCACAAGCACGCACATGTGCATGCATAGATATAGATATATCCATATGAGCTTCTTTCAGTTTACCAAAATCCATTTACAAGACTTTGGTCAGCCCAGAGCTATAGTAGAAGATGTCATGCTGTGAGACTAAACCTTAAACCATGTTGATGGGAGGTAAATTTCTCACCTAAACAGCCACACCTGTGCCTTTATACATTTATTAATTTCTTATTTATTTATTGACCACAAGGGGCTAAACATAGAGGGGACAAACAAAGACAGACAAAGGGATTAAGTCGATGACATCGTTCCCAGTGCGTAACTGGTACTTAATCTATTGACCCCGAAAGGATGAAAGGCAAAGTCGACCTCAGCGGAATTTGAACTCAGAACGTAACGGCAGACGAAATACCTAAGCATTTCGCCCAGCGTGCTAATGTTTCTGCCATCTTGCTGCCTTATTAATTTCTGTGCATTACTCTCTCCTTGCCTTGACATCACATGATGGCTGTAAGTATGTGTCACCATCTTGCAGTGTCCTTCATTTCAACTCTTCCATGGAAACATGCCTGGTCATTGGAAAATATCACCTTTCTTGGGAACAGGTGATGGTGGGTGACAGGAAGAGCATCTATGTGTAGGAAAATCTGCCTCAACAAATTCCATCTGATTCATCCTAGCATGAAAGGTGGATGTTAAACAATGATGGTGATGAGGCTGACAGATCCTTCTCAAGTCAATATAGACTCATAAGGTTTCCTGGTTTCTGTGGCACAAATATTCCTCCCTTTAAGGGATGCTGCACCATTGCAAGATTACTCAATTTTGCCAGCTGAATTAACTGGAACAAAGCGAAATGAAGGGTTTCGCTCCGGACCACAATGCATTGCCTGGTCCAGGAACCAAAACCATAATCTTACAACTGTAAGTCCAAAACCCTAACCACTAAGCCGCATACCTCCACCAACTACAACAATGATGATGATGATCAGCAGCAGCGGTAGTAGTAGTAGTAGTAGTAGTAGTAGTAGTAGTGCAAGCAGCAGCAGCAGTAGTAGTAGTAGTAGTAGTAGCAGCAGAAGCAGTAGTAGCAGCAGAAGCAGTAGTAGCAGCAGAAGCAGTAGTAGTAGCAGAAGCAGCAGTAGTAGCAGCAGCAGAAGCAGTAGTAGTAGCAGTGCAAGCAGCAGCAGTAGTAGTAGTAGTAGCAGCAGCAGCAGAAGCAGTAGTAGTAGCAGCAGCAGCAGAAGCAGTAGTAGTAGCAGTGCAAGCAGCAGCAGCAGTAGTAGTAGTAGCAGCAGCAGCAGAAGCAGTAGTAGTAGCAGCAGCAGCAGAAGCAGTAGTAGTAGCAGTGCAAGCAGCAGCAGTAGTAGTAGTAGTTGTAGAAGAAATGTAAATGTATCCTATAGTATTTTGTTTGTTTTTATTATCTTTGTTTTCTAAATTCTGTTCTTACACCCCCCCCCCTCCTTATTCTCTGAAATTTATATCTGTTTTGTTTTTGTCTTTTTTTTTTTTCTTTCCAGTTTTCTAGTCTCCAGAGTAATATTTGCTTGAAGGTAAATCCACAACACATTTATTTGCCGAATCTTTTAATCCTTGCTCTTACATTCAACTTAAAATTCTCATCTATACGGAAAAATTCTGGGATTTATCTGTTTTTTTCTTATCTTTTACTTGTTTCAATCCTTGGCATGTGGCCATGCCGGGGCACCACCTTGAAGGGTTTAGTTGAACAAATCAAACCCCATGTTTATTTTTAAGTCTGGTACTTATCCTGTCAGTCTCTTTTGCTGAATTGCTGAGATACAGGGATGTAAACAAACCAACACCAGTTGTCAAGAAGTGGTAGGAAAACAAGCAAAACACACATATACATACATACATATATATATATATATATATATATATATATATATGCCGGTGACATGTAAAAAGCACTGTCCGAACGTGGCAGATGCCAGCGCCGCCTGACTGGCATCCGTGTCGGTGACACGTAAAAGCACCAACCGATTGTGGCCGTTTGCCAGCCACCCCTGACCCCTGTGCCGGTGGCTCGTAAAAAGCACCCACTACACTCACGGAGTGGTTGGCGTTAGGAAGGGCATCCAGCTGTAGAAACACTGCCAGATCAGACTGGAGCCTGGTGCAGCCTTCTGGCCTCCCAGACCCCAGTTGAACCGTCCAACCCATGCTAGCATGGAAAACGGATGTTAAACAATGATGATGATGATGATGGTGACACACACACACGCTCACAATGGACTTTCACTCAGTTCCTATCTACCATATTTACTAACGAGACATTGGTCAACCTGAGGCTATAGTAGACACTTGCCCAAGGTACTGTGTAGGAGGACTGAACCCAAACCCACATGATTGCAAAACAAGCTTCTTAACCCCACAGCCATGCTTGTAGCTGTATATTTTTACCAGCATGACTGAATTATATATTGTTACTACCCTAGGATAGCCTCAGAGATTATCTCTACCCACTTCCCTGTTATACTAATCCATTCTAATGTTCTGTTTTTCTCTGTTTGCCAGTTACTCTTCCACCATCTTGTCTGTCACTATCCTAGTGCAGCATGGGATATCCTTTACGATCTTCTCTGCTATAACGATGGATCAGAATGTGCTGCATCTCTGGAAGCAATGCTTTCAAGAAAGTTACAAATAAGGTAAGTAAATTCTCTATAGAATAATTAGGTTGGTATTAGCACTGTTAATGCATCAGTATTAAAATGTTAACTAGAAATAAGGCTAGGCTACATGCTGATGAGATCAAATAAGTCAGAAATGTATCCAGAGTTATCTCCCATACTTGCTGCAATAAAAGTAAATGAAGAAAATTTTGTCAGTGAACAGGTCGCAGTCTCAAAGTGATGAAAATATTTTGACAAATTAAATTTAAATGTTGAAGTGAATCTAACGGTTTTTGTGTGTTTCTTAAATGGCTTATAAACACCTTCCACGCTGCAATTGTTTTTGTTCCAGCACACGATCTCAGATCAGGTCACTTGCTATGCAAGTACATCTCCATAAGAAAATATTCATTATTGATTAATATTGTTCTAGTTTTACTGCATATTTATTTTTGTTAGTATTGTATTGTTTCATGATTTAATGAAATGTTATATAATATAAAATATGTTTGATCTAACTTTTGTAAAGAATATGAGAAAGAATTCTTTGCTGGTGTGTAAGTGCAGGCACGGTTGTGTGGTTAAGAAGTTTGCTTCCCAACCATTTTGGTCTTGGGCTCAGTCCCACTGCATGGGTGCCTTGGGCAAGTGTCTTTTATTATAGCTCTAGGCTGGCCAAAGCCTTGTGAGTGGATTTGGTAGATGGAAAGTGAAATAAGCCAATAATGTGTGTGTGTGTGTGTGTGTGTGTGTGTACTCTTGTCTTGACTTGTGTTAATGTAAGCAAGGATTATCATCATACAAGTGATGTTGTTTATTGCCAGTCTTCTATGAAAAACATGTCTGGCTATGGGGAAATATTACCTTGCCTGGAAAGAAATAGGGGTTGACAACAGGAAGGACACTCAGCTGTAGAAAACCTGCCTCAACAAATTATGTCTGTCCCATGGAACCATAGAAGAGTGAACATTAAATGATGTTGATGTGTTATATTTATAAACTACAAATAGCATAAGAGTGGCTGTGTGGTAAGTAGCTTGCTTACCAACCACATGGTTCCGGGTTCAGTCCCACTGCGTGGCAACTTGGGCAAGTGTCTTCTACTATAGCTTTGGGCCGACCAATGCCTTGTGAGTGGATTTGGTAGACGGAAACTGAAAGAAGCCTGTCGTATATATGTATATGTATATATATATGTGTGTTTGTTTGTCTGTGCTTGACCCTCCCAACATCACTTGATAACCGATGCTGGTGTGTTTATGTCCCCGTAACTTAGCGGTTTGGCAAAAGAGACCGATAGAATAAGTACTAGGCTTACAAAGAATAAGTCCTGGGGCCAATTTGCTCGACTAAAGGTGGTGCTCCAGCATGGTTGCAGTCAAATGACTGAAACAAGTAAAAGAGCACGTGGCTCTAAATGGAACATTGTATCAGAGACACAGCTCTCAGAATTGGGAAGTTATCATTAGTCTGCTTTTTTACCAAATAGATCTCTTTGAGTTGTATTTAATTTATCTTTGAATTGACTCCTGTCTACTAGCAATGTGACCATTCCTTATTTCAGTTGAATTCCTTCAATCATCTGGTGTCCCTATTCTACAATAATGCATTCTTTTCTTTTAGTTCATGGCAACTATTTGACCAAGAAGATAATAATTGTTTTGCTGAGAAAATGGTTGTGAATCAAATGGCACATGCTGCTCTAGTTGTAAGTATTCATACATCTTTTACAACAGTTTTATAGTAGCAACCGAAATCTCTCAGGTTGAAGTATTTGACAGGATGAAGGCAGGCTTCAGTGCATAACTGAAAGATGAATGAAAGCTGTCTGATGACTTGGAAACTGGTCCTCATTTATAACTGGTATCGGTGGGAGAGAGTGTGTTATAGAGTCACATCTGAAGACACCCTCTTTATGGGATGTGTGTGTGTATATATATCATTTTTAGAAAAACATAAATCTGGAGAACAAGCTCACTCTAAGAGGTAGAGCAGTCTATATTTTTTCCTGGTGAAGGTTGGTTTATGGGGTTACCCTGAGGAAATATATATAGTAATAATAACAATAATCCTAGGATGGAATTTAAAAACCTTTAATGCATCACTATGCATGTTTCCACAAATCATGCGTCTCTTAAGATTACAGTCCATATTCCAAGGATGATGTGTAGTCCATAGAATCTGTGGATATCAGATTGATCATCTTCATGGATTCATTTCTCCAGGCGATATAACATTAATGGACGTCTAACAGATGGATATTTATCCTTTTTGACCAGTGAGAATGTTGATTGAGTTATAACTCTCTCTCTCTCTCTCTATATATATATATATAATATATATATATATATATATATATATATCACCGTGACCGACCAGGCTATCAGATGTTGCTACACATCGCTGGTCACAATGCGCTTCGCATTGTTTTAGCCTTCAAATGACGCCACCCCGCTGGCTAAGCGAGCAGGCCAACAGCGGAAATAGTGAGAGAAAGTTGTGGCGAAAGAGTACAGCAGGGATCACCACCCACCCCCTGCCGGAGCCTTGTGGAGCTTTAGGTGTTTTCACTCAATAAACACTCACAACGCCCAGTCTCGGAATTAAAACCGCGACCCTACGACCGTGAGTCCGCTGCCCTAACCACTGGGCCTTTGCGCCTCCACACACACATATACATATACATATATATATATATATATATATATATATATATATATAAATATACTGGTGAAGAGGATCACCCTGCAAGAACTCTTTACCTGTGCCATGTTAAAAGCACCCAGCACACACTAAAGTGGTTGGTGTTTGGAAGGGTATCCAGCCATAGAAACCAAGCCAAATCAGACTAGAACCTAGTGCAGCTTCCTACCTTCCTAGCTCTGGTCAAACCATCCAGTCTATACTAGCGTGGAAAACAGACATTAAATGATGATGATGATGATGATGATATATATATATATATATAAATATATCACCGTGACGACCAGGCTATCAGATGTTGCTACACATCGCTGGTCACAATGCGCTTCACATTGTTTTAGCCTTCAAATGACGCCACCCCACTGGCTAAGCGAGTAGGCCAATATATATAAATATATATATATACATATATAAATTAAAATCCAGAAAATGGAGAAGTAGTATTAATATAGTTTAACTGTAAAAATTCAACATTTTTGATTTTTTGCAGTTAATAAATTATATTAACGCTACTTCTCCATTTTCTGGATTTTAATTCGTATATTTATAAACCAAGATTTATACTTAAACCTATTATTTTAGGAACATTACTATTCACAACAAAATAATAGGTAACACACCAGTAAGTCATTGGATATTTTCTATTTTTTCTATCCCTTAGGGGGGTTATTTCAACCTCTATTTGGATATATATATATATAGTTTACAGTTCTGTTAAAGGTAGGATCAGTGAAAAAAAATGTACTCCATCCAGTGAGAGATAAATATCACTTAATATACACAATTTATAAAAGGGCTACAAACAGTTTCATGCTTTACAGATACAATAAATTGGCAGATTTATATAACATGCCATGTATCTCCAAGAAATCTCTCAGGTTGAAGTATTTGATGGGATGAAGGCAGGCTTCAGTGTATAACTGAAAGATGAATGAAAGCTGTCTGATAACTTGGAAGCTGGTCCTCATTTATAACTGGTATCGGTGGGAGAGTGTGTAGCTCTTAGTCTATAATGGAAGAATGAATCTGAGTTATGGATGAGTAGGCAGTTCTCAGTTTGTAACTGAGTTGTCAATGTGAGATTAGTAACAAAGAGATACCTGCCATAAGTCTAAGTGAAGAATTAAGATTGCTTTTTAAAAACTTCATATTTGAGAAAAAGGTTTTGGTCTAAAATCCATATATACATACCTTAAATGACTTGGTAGGTGATGGGTTGATTCTTCTCTGTTGATGACATTGATAAATGAATCAGGTTTTTAACTTCTACATTTGTGCTTATTTGTATTTTCCAGAAACTTTTAAGCAATACAAAGCCAGTTAGCAAACGAGAACAGTATCTGTCAACATTGTGTACCAGTGTCCTTCACAAGGGAACCATACTCTTTGAATCGTTATCAAAGAATCTAAAAGGTAAGTTAGTACACTACCCATATATGTTATGTGGCCTACACCTCAACACACATCATGAAATATATATATATATTATATATATATATATATATATATATATATATATATATATATTTAAAAAAGGAGATGTGGAACACGAGTTGTGATATATAAAAAAAGGAAATGAAGAAAATGCTGACAAAATAATTTAAGTAAGGGAGAGTGTATTTAATTAGGTGAAAGTTCTTTTTACCGGTTGCGCATTTGTTATGCTTATCAAAAGATATTTTGAGTGAGATAGAGTTCCTTTCTGATTGATTTTTTTTCTCTTATAAGAAAAAAAAAATCAATCAGAAAGGAACTCTATCTCTCTTAAAAAAATATCTTTTGATAAGCATAACAAATGCGCAACCGGTAAAGAACTTTCACCTAATTAAATACACTCTCCCTTACTTAAATTATTTTGTCAGCATTTTCTTCATTTCCTTTTTATATATATATATATATATATATATATATATATATAAGAAAAGAGAACACACTCTTTGTAGTAAGGCAATTTGACATCTATCTCTAGCATATAGGAATCCACTTAGTGATCATTCCTCTTATTAATTGTAATATATATATATATTCTTTTTTCACTATACACATGTATCTTGTAATATATAATGTCTACTACATAAATACATATATCAAGAAATATTTACTGAATGCTAGACACATACTTATGTAGTATGTGAGGTATATCATTATATCACAGAATATATATGTCCTCTCTCCCTCTCTTTTCCTAGCTCTTCCCCTCTTCTTTCACTCTGTATTTTCTTTCAGTCTTTGTTACTCTCTCTTCTTCTCTCTCTCTGTGATGAAGATCTTTTCCTTTTATTCTCTGTATTGAAACTATTGTTTCTTGTTTTTTATTTTACAGAGAAGCCTTTGTTAAATATTAGCTGTGATGTACAAGTGTTCCCAGTAATCCAGGGGATCTTCTTAGCCACTAACACCATCATGGATTATCTGTACAGACATCCTGAAGCACATATTGAACAGATTAACAATCTCAAAAGCATGTATGCCAAATTGGAGAAGGTACCACCAAGATTGTCTCATATCATTGCTTTTAGGCAGCAAGAGTTGCATCCTTTTCTGTGACTTGAACACTGAACACTGGGATGAGAATATAACATGCTAGAAGCGAGGGTCTGGCATGATATTTTCTCAATCTCCCCCACCTCGAAAACACACTTCTACCATGTCATACAGGGTGTGGCAGAATGGTTGCCCCGATTTCAAAGGTTAATAAAAAAACAAACACATGAAGATGCACGAAGAAACTTTGTACTTCTATGAAGTTCATTAAATGCCATTTTTTGTTTTGTTTCAGGTAGTACCCACCATGGCTTTGGGTGGAGAGCATCATGTATTTGTCGTTGAAGAGTTTGTTTTTTTAATAACCTTTGAAATTGGGGCAGCCTTTCTGCCACACCCTGTACTTTCAATTTGTACCACCCCAAACATCACACAGATACCCCACCCTACTGCCATGTTATAGGTAAGACTACAGCATGGTAGGGGTATGTATCTGAAATACTACTGAGATTATAACATGGTTGAAGTGAATGTCTGAAATAATGTAGACTGAATGAATAGCATGTTATAATTGATTGTTTGGGGGTAGTACAGTTTAAGAGTTTACTGTTGTATGCAGCCATACCTGCATCTATGTTACTCTTTATCCTATTACTAGCAGTATCGCCCAGCGTTGCTCAGGTTTGTTTCGACCCTTTAGAATTAGAATTTTTGAAAAGTAAAAATTTTGCATTATGTAGCTTGTTATTCTCTTCAAGTGAACATTTTTCTGGTTGAAATACACCGAAAAATAGTGACACAGCAGTCAAAAAATCGTAAAAAATAGGGATTTTCATAGAAAAAAAGTACCTTTTTGATGTAAATAATTTTTGGTGTTAACATGGTCCGATTTAAATTTTTTCTTCTACCGAAGGAAGAGCAAGCCTTCTTCTATCATACTCTCAATTTTGGTCAACTTGCGTCGCAGGGTCTCGGAGGAGATAGTGTTAGTTGAAGGCTACCAAACCTGCCATACTCGGACAACTTCAGCTTTATATAGAGATAATGAAATCTGCTGATAGCATTGTCATCTGACAATATCTAATATAACTGATTGACAGTTTGTCTTTTCTGTTTGTCTTCCCCATGATACTCACATCAGAGGCAATTAGCTGTTATGATGCTTTCACTATGTCTTTCTGTTTCATTTAAACACTGACAAGTCATTTAATTAGCTGAATACTGAATAGACACATAAACATGTATTATCAGTTTAACTATTCATGTATAAATATTTTATATAACAGTATATATATATTTCGTTGTGTCTGGGGAGAGTCATTTTCTTTTTGTGCCTTATAATGTAACACACTCACTGGTAAAATTTCCACTTATTTCTTATTTTTATTTTCCTAAAATTTTATTGCGTCTTGCAACCTTTTCAATAGTCTTGACCCAACAGACACAACAAAATATGCTTCAACAGACACAACAGAATATGCTTCAACACACGAACTCCCATAAAGAATCTTGCAAACCAAATCCAAAAATGAAATATATATATATATTTCATTATTTATTAAATGATATTTCATCATGTTAATCCCTTTAACCTTTTTGATACTAACCTGCCTGAAACTACTCTTGGTTCAATGATACAAATTCCCTGTTTTAAACTGTTTTCATGTTAATTTATATTCCAAAAACCAGCTTAATAATTTAGAAGTTATCTTAGTAAATTCTTAATTTTTTTCTTGAAGCAAAGACAATGCATTACAATATGGTAAAGGAAGGTTTAAATACAGTTTGTCATATGTAGTTAACTATAAAATTGAACACTTTTTCATATATGAATTTTCCACAACTATCCACTAATGGTTGTATAACGAGTTGATATAAGGAAGGTATCATGTGTTTTTGTGGTTATGTAATGATATGATCTTGTAATGACTTGATCATGTGGTGACATATATATCATCATCGTTGTCGTCATTTAACGTCCACTTTCCATGCTAGCATGGGTTGGACGGTTTGACTGAGGGCTGGCAAACCAGATGGCTGCACCAGACTCCAGTCTTGATCTGGCAGAGTTTCTACAGCTAGATGCCCTTCCTAATGCCAACCACTCCGAGAGCATAGTGGGTGCTTTTATGTGCCACCGGCATGGGGGCCAGTCAGACGGTACTGGCAACGACCTCGCTCAAATTTTTACACATGCCAACGGCACTGGTGCCAGTAAGGCGATGCTGATAACGATCCCGTTTGAATGATGCCTGCTACATGCCACCGGCACGGAAGCCAGTTAGCCGCTCTGGCAATGGTCACGCTCGGATGGTGCTCTTAGCACCCTACTAGCACAGGGCATATATATATATATTGTAATATATCTGTATTACTGTTTAGTGGTTGCATTCCCAAAACTTTTTGCATATTCCATCTGCAAATTATGGATATTGTAATTATTGTGTAACTCCAAGCTTCCTGAAACAGCTGTCAAGTTGAGAAATTATGTATTTTCTTCTTCTTTGTCATCATCATCATCATTTAATGTCTTTTGCTGATGATGATGAAGAAGAAAATACATAATTTCTCAACTCGACAGCTGTTTCAGGATGCTTGGAGTTACACAATAATCATAATATTTATAATTTGCAGATGGGAAATTTATCTTAGTAAATTCTTATGCATGGTTTTTATTGGTGTATGGTCATGTGAGGCTGTGTGATTTTATAATATTGCTTCATTGAAATTCTCAAACACACTAACTTACACTGCTGTTTCTATTTGTTACCAGGTACGAAACCTCCATCCGGTAATTCAGAGTATAATGTTACAGGCAACATAGACATTCAACACGAAAAGATGACATAACAAAATTCAAAGTTCATCACCTTTATGCATTCAAAGTAAAACTGAAATAAATTAAAACTTTTAGTAAGAAAATTCAAACAAACAAAAGCTATATTTCTTTGATACTTTCTCCTCTTTAGTTACTGAACCAAGCCATCTTAACCACTAACCATATCTCAAGCAATTGTGATTACGTCCATATTTTCAAAAAAAACATTTTTTTGCAAAATTGATGAAGTGAGGTTCAATTTTTTTTCCTAAAACAAATTTTACAATTGTGAAAATAAATCTTGTTACTATAGGAATTTATTATTTTTTTTCTCCAATTTATAGAATCGTATTTTATTTATTACTTACAGTTTACTGTTCTGTATTTTGCTATATTCAGTCTCTGATAAATGCTTAAGTTTCTACTGGAATGAAAAATCTGTTTATTTTGTTAATTGTAATGTTTTGAAATTTTTACAACCTAAACTTCATTATCAGTGTGTAAACTAAAAAATTTGATTTCGTTATTTAAACTTCTTCTTATATCTAAAATTTTTGTTTCCCAAATCGTTTTTTTCAAAACTATACATATCAATGAATGATCGGCCAGTATTTAAATGTATGTTTACAAAGTATGACATGTACCAATGATGAGAAAGAAGAAATGTGCTCTGTGTATTTCAAGGTTTTCATAATTCACAACAAGCACCACTTCACAATTCCCAATAGACAACATCCCACGATCCTTACCTGAAACTTCCCATAATATACGAATGGTAGCACTCTACTATCAAACTGATAACACTTTACAATCAACAACTAACACCACTCAAGAATCTACAATAGACACTACACCACAATCTGCTCTTGATTTCACTCCACAATCCACAACAAACACCAATCCATATTTCACAGTGGACGCTACTTAACAAATTACTGATAGCCATCACCATTCCACAACTAACACCACTTCTTAATTGACTAATGA
Source organism: Octopus sinensis (assembly GCF_006345805.1). Taxonomy (NCBI): domain Eukaryota; kingdom Metazoa; phylum Mollusca; class Cephalopoda; order Octopoda; family Octopodidae; genus Octopus; species Octopus sinensis. Next base: position 14,548,275 of record NC_043000.1, on the reverse strand, counting down.
CACTGCTTCACATTCCTTAACAGACACACTCTCTGATGCATGACCAACGCTCCTCTGCAATTCACAACTAACACTGCACTACAATCCAAGCCTCACACCATTACACAATGGATACTACATCACCTTCTTCAACTGATACAGCCCCTTATCTATAATTACACCACCCTACGGCCCCCAACTTACACCACTCCACAGCTGACTTGTGGCAACACTTTACAATCCTTAGCAGACACCACTCCCCTAATCTTCAGCTGAAACTACCCTAGATCTACAATTGACATCTCCACTGTGAAATTGACACACCTCCAGTTTTTACCAAAAAGAAATTTTACAACTGTGAAAATAAACCTTGTTACTGTAGGATTTTTTTTCCTCCAATTTATGGTGTCATATTTTATTTATTACTTACAATTTATTATCCTGTATTTTACTATCTTAGTCTCTGGTAAATGTGTAAGTTTCTACTAGTCTTTTCTGGAGTGAAGAGTTGTTTGAATTGTTGACTGTACTGTTTTGAATTTTTTACAATCTAAGCTACTGTTAATGTGTAAACTAAATCATTTGATTTCATGATTTAAACTTCTTGAAAAAAAATTTTAAATTTTTGTTTCTGAAATTGTATTTACAAAACTATACATATCAATGAATGATCGACAAGTATTTAAATTTTTGTGTACCATGTATGACAGAAAACCAATGATGAGAAAGAAAAAACATACCATGTGTATTTCAAGGTTTCTACTGCTGAGGCCAGGAGGACACCGTTTAAGTGTCCACTTTAATACTCAACACACCCTCACTCTTTTGTAGTCTCCTCACCTACTTGTATCATCCATCAACTACATACTGTTATATATTTTCCCATCATTATTCAACCCACTTTGAAATTTTACTGTTGTAGTTTGCATGCCTTGTTCACCTTATCTGTTAGCCTTCATCATATCCAGATCAACAAATGGATTAAACAGCTCACTTTGTTGTTTCTGCTTAAAACCCTTAGTACCAAACCTTTTATTTCGCCAACTATAACGTCTCTTCTGCAACGCTGCCTCCTGTGTATTTATCCACTTTATATTCTAAATCATAATTAGGTAACTTTCATTATCAGCATATTTAATCAGCTTTTACTTTTAAAAATCTTACATTGAAAACACTTCAAACTTAACTTTTTATTTCATTTAAAATTAAGTTTTGAAGGGTAAAACTCCCCAACAAAAATCTTTTTTTTCTCTCCATCAGAAGAATGGTTATTTATTCCTCTGTTGCACTTTATCTCAGATTGTGTGTTGAAGATAGGATTAAATTTAGCATTCAAGAACAGAGATGGTCTCCCTGATAAGCATCCGCACAGTTTCCATCTACCAGATTTCACTCAGAAGGCTTTTGGTCAATCTGAAGCTGTGGTAGCAGATACTTGTCTAAGATGCCATACAGTGGGATTGAACCTTCAACCACATAGTTGCAAAACAGATTTATTAACTGCACATGGATAATGTAACTCAGCCTTGATGCAAGTGTACACTTATCAAAACAAGAAAATGAAATGTTATATAATTGGCTTATTAATGGTCAAAATGATTACTAACCAAATTATGTGATCCAACTCATTATATTTCACCCTCTTCTGCATTACCTGCCTCTTCTCTTTGCTGTTAATCAAATACTCATTTACCGATCTGTAAGAACATGAGAATATTCATAGAATCATCCATCTTTATTCCCTTCACCTTTCCATTTCAATGTAACGTAACTTCCCACCGCCACCTTATACATGGTGTGTTATTCCTGATAAATTCCATTTAGGTCTTACAATCTCAACTTTCTGTAGTTCTTCTAAGAGTCATTTTGTAAATAAAAAAAATACAACTGATATAAGTGGGTGGAGCAAACTGCAGAATCAGTAGAGCATGGACAAAATACCTGTAGTATTTTGGTTATCTCTATGTTTTGAGTTCAAACCCCACTCAGGTCCACTTTGCCTTTCATTCTTCCATAGTTGATAAAACATGTACTTAGGTTGATGTAATCAGCTTTGTCCTGGAAGGTGGTGCCCCAGCATGGCCACAGTCCAATGATTAAAACCAGTTAAAGAATTAATGGAAGGAATATAGTAAGAAATTCTGTGATATTAATTAATTGGTGCTACTGTATGGTGGGGTTTTTTGCACCATATGTAGTCTATATTGCTGATCTTCTTTTCTTGTGCTTGTTGCAGCAACCATTCTTCTCTCTCTCTCTCTCTCTCCTTCCTCTCCATCTTTCTCTTTCTCCCCACCTCTTACTTTCTCTCTCTCGCTCTCTCCCCTATCTCTTTCTCTTTCTCCCCCTCTCTGTCACACACACACACACACACACAAAATATGCAGTCCTCCAATATGCATGGACCCACAATTTCTGAAAACAGACCAAGCATTCCAAGCTCTTTGAACCTTCTTTATACAGTACTAACTACCCCAAACCAAACACCATCTATCCAGCTTTCTTAACTGAGAACCCTCCTCCTCTTCCCATCAGGTTTTTGTGCAGTCCTCTTCTTCCCCCTCAGACATATACAATAAAAATATTTTTGCTTTCCTTTTTCGTGGCATTTTAAAAAATTATTCTAAGTATTCATTAATGCCATTGTAGATTCAGATTAACTAGTGTCTCAAATTAGTTATATTTGTTAAGTTCATTTAACCCTTTCGTTACTCTATTTATTTTGAGATGCTCTGTGTTTCTTTCAGTTTATTTTAAATATAACAAAGAATTTAGTAAAATAACTTAGTTATCATTAATCTAGTGTTATCAACATAAATTCTGACTAAGGTTTGGTGGAAGATTTTAATTCAAAACTTATATAAACAAGGCATTTGTGCTACAGAGCCAGAGCTGGTTTCAGCCGGGTTGGTAACGAAAGGGTTAAAGAAAAAATAAGTAAAGGAACAAAGTCACCTAAATCAGAATACGTCCTAAATATGAAGGTGTCATAAAGACAAAAGTTACAAATACTTCTTTTCACTAGTGTAGCTTGTGGGGCACAGTAGGGGCAGTCCACCCCAGGTGGCACTTTTGGGTCTGCTGTAGGCAATATGTGTTTTTGTTGGGTCCAGTGGGTGGCAAACTGGAGGGCTGCCCCGAGCGACACACACGCTAGCTATGCTAGTGCTTCTTTTTTAAATAATTATCTGGTGCAAACTTATTTCTGATATATGACTCAACTTTAGTATTTTTAAATGTCATATCCAACTAGTTTGAGTGCTTAGGGGAAAATATGAAATTTTCAGTTTCCCATTGCTCATTTTTTTAACAATTTGCTCCTTGCTGCTTATGTAAAATAATATGCTATATAAAGAAAAGGATATGATAAAAATTGTCATCACCCTTTTATATCTGCTTCCCATATTGGCTTAGATTGGACAGGTCATCACTGTCTGGGTTAGATCCTATTCAGAATTACTGCCTTCCTAGACAAATCAGAGGCC
>NC_043000.1:14509811-14539811 GCF_006345805.1 Octopus sinensis | reverse complement strand
CAACTGTTAATTCACCAGCAAAGAGAATAGTTGGTGGAGATACTGAGCTGTCATTTTGAATTATTGAGCATTTAACTGAGGTAATGGTCAGCTAGTTGACTAAATAGTAAACAAACTAGGTTACTGAAGATTTTACATAATGAATTGTCACTTGGCAGTTAGTTAAGCTGGGATCAATCTGATATATTTACTAGTAAAGTGACAGCTGGGCTATTAACTAATAAAGTGGCCATTATCTGAAGTAAGAGAAATTGACTTAACTATTTGTTACTACTGTAGCCATAATCTTGTGAAATTAATTTTTCTAGATCAACTGATTCTTTATCTTGATGTGTTCAAAGAAAGGTCAAATCCTCAACAAATTTGGATGACCCTAAGATGCATAGAATGATAAAATATTTGACCTAGACTCTGAATTTTTAACCTCTGCATGTGTGTGTGTATGTATTTGCATGTGTGTGTGTATGTGCATGTGTTGGTGTTTTGAGAGTGTAGTTAAGGCACTTGACTCATGGCTCCATCCATATGCAAACCAGGGTTTCAAAACCCAGTCAAGATATTTTACGAAGTTTCTTATTACCACCACCGTCCATTTTCATCTCTTTCACTGACCATTCAGTACAGCAAAAACAAACTAACAAAAAAAAAGGTCGTATCTTGACCACTGGTTAAAGTACATCTCAGTCCAACCAACAGTGGTGGAATCTAAGCTAAATGGTTGTATTCTTCACTTTTGGGAAGAGGAAGTTTTTTTTTTTCTTGACCTTTTGAGATTTGGTTGTGACTGTTTTGAAGTTATTTTGTAGTTGTACCACAAGCGAAAGGACATTCCCATAGCTTTCTGCTTACAATTTAATATTCAAATTATTTAACTTCATCACTTAATCTATGTGTATGTTATTTCTTTACATATATTTGTTTGTCCGTTTGTTTTGGAATGTTCTTCAGACAATAAATCATATATAGTTCTGAAATAATCCATGTTGATCGAGTTGTTATTCTTATTATTATTATTATTATTATTATTATTATTATTATTGTTGTTGTTGTTGTTGTTGTTTTGTATCTGTGTGTCACACCAACCTCATTTTACTCTCCTTTTTCATAACTATGTCATTTCCTGCTACCCTGCATTACATCAACACATTTTTACATCAATATAACCTCCTGTTTCTGATGTTTTTAACATACCTTTTCAACATTATAACCCACGACCTGTTCCACTACACTTTTGAAGGCCTGTCAAATAAAGCAGGTAAGAGTTGATGAAGGAATACCATAAGTATATATGACTGTGTAATAAAAAAATCTCGCTTTGCATCCATATGGTTTTGGGTCAGACCCATTGTGTTGCACTTTGGGTAAGTTTCTTCTATTATACTCCAGAGCCAACCAATGCCTTCCGAAAGAATTTGGTAGACAGAAACTGGAAGTTTGCAATATCATCATCATCATCATCATTGTTTAACATGGATTGGACAATTTGACTGAGGACTTGCGAACCAGATGGCTGCACCAGGCTCCAATCTGATCTGGCAGTGTTTCTACAGCTGGATGCCCTTCCTAATGCCAACCACTCTGAGAGTGTAGTGGGTGCTTTTACATGCTACTGGCATGAGGGTCAGTCAAGTGGTACTGGCAACAGCCACGCTCAAATGGTGCTTTTTACGTGCCACCTGCACAGGAGCCAGTACAGTGGCACTGGCAACGACCTCACTCAAATGTTTTTAAACATGCCACCAGCACAAGTGCCAGTAAGGCGACGCTGGTAACGATCACGCTCGAATGATGCTTTTTGCGTGCCACTGGCACAGAAGCCAGTTTGCTGCTCTGGCAACGATCACGTACCCAGAACCATGTGGCTGGGAAGCAAGCTTCATACCACACGGTGTATACAAATAATCATCATCATCATCATTTAATGTCTATGTTCCATGCTGACATGGTTTGGATGGTTTGACCAGGATCCAGTGAATTCAAGGACCATGATGTGCTCCACTGTCTGTGTTGGCATGGTTTCTATGGCTCAATACTCTTCCTGACACCAACCAGTTTACAATGTGTACTGGGTGCTTTTTTTGTGCCTCTGACACTATTATGGTTATCATGTAGCTCACAAATCTACAAACCTGAGGAGATGGGGTACATTCTTACATTAGATGGGGTTAAAATACGAGGGAAAAGGTTGGGGTAGAGCAGGCTCCTGTTGTAGGTATATATGCATATATATATTTGTGTGTGCATTGTGTGTATTTATTTATATACATAAATATAAAATTCATATATCTGTGTGTGTGTGTGTGTGTGTAGATTTTTGTAAGTATATGTTTACACATGGAAGTATACATATACACACTTGTTTAGACACACACACACACACACACACACACTCAGCCAGACCAAAGATCAGTTTTGATTTTGTGTTGAATAACAGATGAAAGTTCAGCAACATTTCTGAATGAAGTGTTTACATCAGATTTATTATTGGATGGATAAACACTATCACTATTGTTACGAGCAACAACAATAACCCATAACTAACTGCACAACAAACGCCTGCAACAATAACAATCACTACTACCAACAACACCACAACTGCTAGTAACAACACAACTACCACTTACAACAACTTGACCAATAGAAGTGACCCAAGCATAGTTGCTTGAACTGCCAGAAATAACAAAATTTTTTTCTCCTACTCCTACACTCTTTAAAAAAGGGTGTCATGATTATTAGCTCATTGTCATACAACAGTTCCTGTATGCCAAGTACCATAAATCCTCGAGTATAGTCCGCCCTTGAGTATAATATGCAGGGGATTTTTAGGGGACTGTACCTCTGAAAAACCTAAACCTTGTGTATAATACGCACCCCTTCTCTAACTTGAGTCAAGGAGCTCTATATAACATCCTTGGTTTGTAGGATTGTATATGGTAACATCCTTTATTATTATTGTATATATAACATAATGCAAACGTGTAGCTTTTTTTGTGCACTTTGCTTGCAGAAAATAAAGAAATAACAGTAATAATGTTTAATAAATGTTGCTTACTGCAAGTTATGGATGATTCTTTTATGACTTCATTGCTTTCAGGCTTAGCTTAAGGTATATTCGCTCCCGACATCACAAAATGCATCTGAATAAACATTGCTGGACAGCAAATAGAGAGTCGGACATTGCTTAGAAAATAATTTTCATTTTTAACCTCGTATATAGTACGCACTAGGGATTTTGACCTTTAAATTTTGGGGAAAAAATGTGGATTATACTCGAGGATTTACAGTAGTTGGTCTTAAACTCCACATTTTGTGGCTTGGAGGACTCTAATAAATAGTAGAGGACTGAGTGCTAAACTCTGATGGACACTAAGTTTGTAACTGAAATTGCTACTAAGTCTCATTTTACTGACAGCACCCTTTGTACACAGCTTGCATGGCTCTCACATTCATCTACCCTTAGTGTTTTTCAGTGATCGCCTGACTACAAAGTATGAAACCCTATGAAAGATCTTCTTCAGCTTGATGAATGCAAGATAGAATGGATCACTTCTAGCCAACTACTTTTCCTTTAGTTGTGTCACTAGGGAGAGGGCATTGGTGGTACTATACCTATTTCTTTACTACCCACAAGGGGCTAAACACAGAGAGGACAAACAAGGACAGACAAACGGATTAAGTCGATTATATCGACCCCAGTTTGTAGCTGGTACTTAATTTATTGACCTTGAAAGGATGAAAGGCAAAGTCGACCTCGGCGGAATTTGAACTCAGAACGTAACGGCAGACGAAATATGGCTACGCATTTCGCCCAGCGTGTTAACGTTTCTGCCAGCTTGCTGCCTTGGTACCTTGGTGGTACTATACCATCCTGACACAAGCCTGAGCTGTGCTTCATTGAGGCTTATTCTCTTTCTAATCAATTGTGTTTTTTTCAATGCCTTTTATAACTTAGCCCATCGATATGAAACCTCTGTAGCTGCTTCTCCCCAGAGCATCGTTGTTCGTTTGTAAAGGATGGTACTGTTACGCCATATGTTGGACATGACATCTCCTGTACTACCTAGGTGGCTATGTGAGTGACTAGTATGAAATCTACTTCATATATTCTCAGCAGCCCAAGAACTCTCCCTGGATTGTCTCGTTGCCTTTCCATTCTTCGTGTTCTTAATTGCATTTTCAACTGCACTGCAATCGTTTTCAATGATGGTCTCTTTGTTGGATCTAGTTGGAGTGGCCATCTTTCTGTCTTATGCCTCATTCAATAACCTCTTATAGTTGCATTTCCATGCTTCTTTTTTTTTCTTTTTTTTTTTCATTTCAAACTTAGTGAAATCAAGTTAATTACATTCATTCTATACACACTTCTCTCCATTTACATTTTGATCCTCTCCGACACTGGAATACTTCAGGTTTCTGATCCACATAGTATTGCAGAGCATGAGCAAATCATTAACTTTCAGTTTCTCTTCTCACAAAGCATAACTGATATCTAACTTCTCTTCCAGCTACTAGACACTATTTTTACTTGTAAACAGTGCATACTATCACTCTGAGTTATTTCACTTAGCTCATTATATATATATATATATATATATATAAAAAGATATATATATATATATATATATCTCTTATTATAAAAGGCAGATTTTATCTGCCTCCCTTTGGGAGTTATACAAATCTACAATATAGGATTTCTTCAATTACAATTTACCTACCATTTTTAAGAGTACAATGCATCGCGTCATGCCAGGTCCAGTTTTTAAAATTTAAACTCCAATTAAGCAAAATTTACAGAAAACTCACATTCTGGTGTGTGTGTCAAATGCTTTTCTTAGTCTGGTTTACACCACACGCAAACGCACACACACAGTGGGCAACGAATAAAGTGAAACTAGATGTAATATTTGTTTCTCTCTATCACGCTGATAGATACATGAGTAAAATGTATGGGAAGCTAACACATAAGTGTGAGTGAAAATGTTCTTGGAAGAGAGTAAATAGCCAGAGATAGTGATTTGAGGAAGACTTTACATTAAATAACCGTACTGGCTTGTGTTAGTAATAAAGTAAACATACACTCATACATACATACATACATACATACATACATACATACATACACACACACACACACACACACACACACACACACACACACACATACATACATACATACATACATACATACATACATACATACATACATACATACATACATACATATACATACACACACACATACATACATACATATACATACATATACATACATACATACACACACACACCACACACACACACATACACACACACACACAGTATTGAAGCTTGAGAACAATCAGATACATTTGCAACACATCTGTTGAAAATATTATTGTTCACACACATACATATACATATATACATACAGACAGACAGACAGACAGATAGACACACACACACACACACATGATCCAGCATGGCCACAACCTCAAGGCTGAAACATATAAAAGAATAACAGAATATAAATGTGTGCATGTGTGTGAGAGAGAGAGTGTGTGTGTATATGTATGTATGTATGTATGTATGTATATATATATAATAATGCGGTTTTTTCAACAGCTTGAACTAAAAGTCAGAGGGGAATGGGATAAACTACTTATATTAACTTGCTATAAAAGCAGGTAGTAATTTTATCTTGTCCTTATTCATAGTGCAAGTTTTGAAGAGTGCATTTCGATTTTAACAGCTATTTTTTTCAAAGCTATATTGGAACAGCCTAGAAGATGAGCCTCATCCTGAAAGATCTGTAGAACTCGACAAGGACATCCTGAAAACCCTGGTGGAACAAAATCTCATCGTAACTGTTGAGGAACTAGCAGAGAAGCTTGGATTTGGTCATTCAACCATTCATTGAGACCTGTGTGCTATCGGAAAAGTCAGCAAATTGGGTCAATGGGTTCCTCACGAACTTTCCGAGTCTAATTGCATGCAGAGAGTGAATGTATGCTTTTCTTTGCTGTCACATCTCACCACTACTGCGCTATGTATATCTATATATATAAAACTGTAGTTGTGTGAGTGTCTGTCCCCTTCGATTTAGATTCCTAACTACTCCCACATTTTGCGGTGCAGTTTAACCAAATTCGGGTAGCTTATAGTCATGATTCATATCGAGCCCGTCTGAGTATTAGCGCGCGTCTACGATGAGTCTACGATTTTAAAAATAATTTAACATAATTTTTTATTCCATTTTAATGCATAATTTTTCGTGTGTCGATGGCGGCGGAGTTGGCATCCACGCTCACACCTGCACCTGTGGGGAAGGGAGTGCAAGGAAATCAACGTCGTAATGCGTTGTCAAGGAGACCAGCGTTCTTTTAGAACAACGACTTCATGGCTTGAAGACACCAAAACAGAAATGTTTTTCCATTTTAATGCATTTTTTCGCTATTATATAAGGGAAGTAACTCTCTAAAAATGTCTACGATGAGTCAACGATTTTTCAAAAAATTTACCAACATATTTTTTCCATTTTTAATGCATTTTTTGCTATTTTTTGGCTATAACTCTCTAAAAATGCTTATATAGTTATTTCCCTTACAAACCCGAGCAACGCCGGGCGATACTGCTAGTATATATATATATATATATATATATATGTAGGTCCTGGGTTGAGTCGGGGTTAACCACAATAAATAAGGTACTCAATACATAGCAGAGTAAATTAATTTATTTTATAGAAGGAGCTTCTACAGGACTAGAACTGTTTCATTCCTGATGATTTCTTTTGAATGAAACAGTTCTAGTCCTGTAGAAGCTCCTTCTATAAAATATATATATATATATATATATATATATATATCACGTGACTACGGGACTGACTGGGCTATCAGATGTTGCTACACATCGCTGGTCATAATGCGCTTCGCATAGTTTTAGCCTTCAAATGACGCCACCCCACTGGCTAAGCAAGCAGGCCAACAGAAGAAAGAGTGAGAGAAAGTTGTGGCGAAAGAGTACACCATGGATCGCCACCATCCCTCTGCTGGAGCCTCGTGGAGCTTTAGGTGTTTTCGCTCAATAAACACTCACAACGCCTAGTCTGGGAATCGAAACTGTGATCCTACGACCGTGAGTCCACTGCCCTAACCACTGGGCCATTGTGCCTCCACCTACATATATATATATATATATATATCTATATATATATATATATATTATGGAGATGTACTTGCATAGCAAGAAATTTGATCCAAGATCATGTGCTGAAACACACACACACACACACACATACATATTGGTTTGGTCATGGGATGTGTATGGATGAGGACAGCTGCATAAAAAAAGTGCCAATCATTAATTGTGAAGGGAACCTGTGGAAGGGGTAGAGCCAGGAAGATATGGAATAAGGTGGTGAGAAAGGAGCCTCACTGATGAGTTAACGAGGCCCTGAGACTTCTGCTGATTTGTTGTGCTTGAGATGACATATCAAGCTAAGTAAAACTATAGCTATCCATGCATACAGGTAGGACCTTTACAGCCTGTATCAGTGCCAAGTAAAAAACACTTGTGCTGATTCCATATAAGAAGCACTTGTGCAGGCACCACATAGTGAGCACTCATGCCAGTGCTACGTTAAAAGCACCCATACAGGTGCCACATAAAAAAAGCAAACTGCACATTCTGTAGAGTGGTTGGCATTAGGAAGGGCATCCAGCCATAGAAACCATATCAAAACAGACAAATGGAGCCTGATCAGATCTCCAGCTGGCTAGCTACTGTCAAACTGTCCAACCCATGCCATATATATTTATGTACCTATACATATATATATATACATACATACATACACACACACACACACATATATATATATACACACATATATACATACATATACATATATACATACATATAACTTGGAAAGCAGGCATTAAATGATGATGATGATAAAGAATATATACATATATATATATAGTGTTAGAATGAGCATAAAAAAATATATTGAAAACGATAGATGCATTTAAACATACTATTTCAAGAAATCTATAATTAGACATCATTCATCAGTGTCTCTCCATGGAGAGATACTGAGTAATGCTAATTGCCTAATTATAGATGAGAATATAACAGGATGTCTAAATCGACTTAAAGTGCAGGTATCCTTTCATATATATATTTATATTTGTTTATACATACATACATATATGTATATATAAATATATGTGTGTGTGTGTATTTTTCCTTTGTTAAATATATATATATATATATATATCTATATGAAAAGGAATAGGAGACATAAGAAGAAAGAAAGAAAGAAAGAAATAAAGAAAGAGGAATAGAAAATGAAAAAGGAGTGCTAGATGGTGGTCAAGATATTGGCAGAGTGGTGAAGAGGAGAGCTATCAGTAGATAAAAGGAATAGGTGGACGGATAGAAGGAAGAGATAAGAATGTAAGGAAGGAATATGTGTGAGAAGTGGGAGGTGAGGTGATGTGTTTGAAAGGCATTAAGGTGGAGAGATAGGTAAAGAAAATGGTACAGGGGTGGGGTACTAAAAGTTAGTTGTAAACCACAAAAAGGAAGGGAAGAATGATAAGATATAATGGTCAAGTTTCTAAAAATAGACGTAGGCGTTTATTGTACTAGCTAAAGTGATAGTGGGGTGGAGGTGATGAATCAGTGACAGAAAGAAAAATATGTATACAAATATATGCAAACACACCCACATATTTATGTACCTATACATATATGCATAGATATATATATACATACATACATACACACACACACATATATATATATATATACACATATATACATATATATATATACATACATAATACTTTATAAATGTATTATTAAACAATTAAAAAATTAAAATTAAAAATTGAAAAGTTTAAAAAAATTAAGACATTGGTAAGTCAGATTAGGTTGGAGATTACCTAAGAGGCATTTGGTATATTACTGTGTGGTGATTTGGGTTGCATTTAGATCTGTGGTAAAATTTAAAGGTATGAAAAAAGCAGTGGTTGCATGTACCTGGGGCCTCATTATACTTATCTAATAGCATTGAGGAATTGTGTTATAATATGTGGAATGCCTCTTTTAGGCATAACTTACAGGCTGAGCGTTAACCCTGGTATGGAAGCCCTGAATCTATTATGGACCATGACAAGTTATATGGAATATTCCTATTTTTGAAATGTATGTGACTGGCAAGTGTTGTGGATTTACTGTGTTTCTTATATTTAAAAGAACTGAGATGTGAAGTATATCGTTGTTTAAAATTTATAGTTGACTCTATATATATGGTTGTAGGATTGTGTAGCGTGTTGAGGATGGTGCATTTGTAAATTATGTCAGACCTTCTGCAACAGGTTTCTAGAGAACAAGTGGTCCCAGGGCGGCAGTTACATGGTAGTGAAATACTCTTTACTCTTTACTCTTTTACTTGTTTCAGTCATTTGACTGTGGCCATGCTGGAGCACTGCCTTTAGTCAAGCAAATCAACCCCAGGACTTATTCTTTGTAAGCCTAATACTTATTCTATTGGTCTCTTTTGCTGAACCGCTAAGTTATGGGGACATAAACACACCAGAATCAGTTGTCAAGCGATATATATATATATATATCATATTAAATTAGAGATAAAACCACTATTAGGCAAATCATTCCCTAATATTATTATTATATATATATATATATAAACTTACTTGGAAAAGGATGTGTGGCGTTCAATCATATAATAATAAAATAATTTATAAATGTATGCATATATACATACATATATGTACATACCTACATCTATATGTATATATACATGTATATATGGACATCAAAAATACGTTGAACACAATGAGAAACGAAAACATAAAAACAAAAACATGGAAACGGACCATTTTTCAGACAACAAAAGAACAGAGTACAAGCCATACAATACAATATTCCCCTTCTTCAGTTGTCCCTGTTTCGTCTACTCCACGTTTTCGAAAGTAAGGACAAGACCCGACTTCGTTGAAACAGTCCTTCCCGCAAAACAAATTAAATAAAATTTGGGATTTTTTGTGGAGGAGTAAAAATGGTAACAAGAATAGTAAGAACAAAAAAGACCGTAAAAGCAGTAAAACTAAAAACAGTAAAAGACAGTGTTGCATAACTGACACATTTAAAGCATTTAAAAGCACCCTTCAATTGTCAAGCAATATGCTGTGCTTGTGAAGACCTGTTGAACCAAGTAAAATCATATCTGTGGCTGATGCCAGTGCCACATGACTGACACCCATTCCAGTGGCACACAAAAAGCGCCATTCAAGCATGGCCAATGGCAGTGCCGCCTGACTGGCACCCATGCGGGTAGCATATAAAAGGTACCATGCAAGCATGGCTGATGCCAGTGCTGCCCAACTGGCACCCATGCTGGTGGCATGGAAAAAACACCATTTGAGCATGGCTGATGCCAGAACCACTTGACCGACATCCATGCCAGTGGCATGTAAAAAACACCATTTGAGCGTGGTCAATTCCAGTGCTGCCTGACCAACACTCATGTTAGTGGCACATAAAAAGCACCATTCGAGTGTAGCCAATTCTAGTGCTGCCTGACTCTCACCCATGCCAGTGGCATGTAAAAAGCACCTACTACACTCTGTGAGTGGTAGGCATTAAGAAGGGCATCCAGCTTTAGAAGCCTTGCCAGATTAGACTGGAGCCTGCTGCAGCCTCCTGACTTGCCAGTCCTCAGTCAAACCGTCCAACCCATGCCAGCATGGAAAGTGGACGTCAACTGACGACAATGATGATGATGATGATGATGATGATATATGTTTATATATATACATATATACACACACACACATATATATATATACATATATATATATATATATACACACATATGTATATATATATATATACATATATATACATATATATACATACATACATATACTTAAGTCCAGCATGGCCTTGACCATGATGACTAATACACTAAAGCTGTACATACACATAAAAACATACATACATACATACATACATACATACATACATACATACATATATCCACACACCTACACACACACACATGCACACAGAAATTAATGTAAATGCATAATGACACATGCATGTGTACACTTATACACCTACGTGCATGCACCTGCATGCTCATTTACAATTGCATATCACATATCATGTAACACATATTCCTTTGTTTCCCTTTAGTCACGGGTGATTTGTTCTCCTGTGTCAGACCACATCATTGTCTACGAGATGGGCGGTTATTGACATCATAAAAGTCAGGCAATTATTCAACACCCTTACAGTGAAACAACATTATTTATAAATGGATTAGGAATATGACAGCCAGTCATTTATTATTGATCATAGATATGAAGAAGTACAATATTAACAACCAAGTGATAAATGGCACAAGTTTGTTACTTTTTGTTTTCTATTTTTTGTCTGGTGAACATGCAAAGTCGTTAGAGCATTGCAATAAAGTGCTTTGTTGTAATTATTCTGATTCTCTGTGGTCTGAGTTCAAACCCTGCCAAGATCAACTTTGCTTTTGTTTTTATAGGGTTGGTGTAAAATGGAATATGATATGGTTGAAAGAAAGAACTGCAACAGAAGACTAGTTTGGTTGGTGTTGATGGAAGAACAAAAGTCTGTATTAAGTTCCAAATACAAAATCATCCTTTAACATCTGTTTTCCATGCTGGCATGAGTTGGACAGTTTGACAGGAGCTGGTGAGCAAAAGAGCTGCCCAAGTTCCAATTGCCTGTTTTGGCATGGTTTCTATGGCTAGGTGCTTTTCCTAATGCCATCTGCTTTAGAGAGGAGTAGGTCCCTAGTGTAAGGGTACCTTCCTACCACTCTCTCTCCCAGTATCAAAATCCTTGTAAAAGGTCATGGGTAAAGACATATTTCCTGGAGTGGAGGCACATGGCCTAGTGGTTAGAGCAGTGAACTCGTGGTTGAGGGATCACGGGTTCGAATCTCAGACCGGGCGATGTGTGTGTTTGTGAACGAAACACCTAAGCTTCACTCGGCTCCGGCATAAGGTAATGGCGAACCTCTGCTGACTCTTTCACCATAACTTTCTCTTACTCTCTCCTCCTGCATCTTGCAGCTCACCTGCAACGGACTGGTGTCCCGTCCAGGTGGGGAACCTATACGCCAAGGAAACCGGGAAACCGGCCCTTATGAGCCAGGCATGGCTCGAGAAGGAACAAACAAAACTTATTTCCTGAATAAAAAGACAAAAATTTATAGCAAAACCTGTATCTCAAAGACTGTTCTTTCTTTTTAGTTAGTGAAATTCTTGATGTATTTCCCATTAGAATGCTGTTCTGGCATCTGTGGTGGAGGAGATGCTATCAAGGCAAACATGCTGGACAACATCCAAATATAAGCTATCAAACTGATTAACAGCCTTTCACCCACTTATGTCATGTGTCCTGGTAATTAGATTGGTGGGTTTGCAATCATAAGATTGTGGTTTCAAATCGTAGATAAGGTGGCACAGCTTGTCCTTGTGCAAAACACTTTATTTTGTGTTACTCCAGTCATGCAACTAAAGTTAGTACCAGTCAAGAACTGGTGCAGCTTTCTCTCCTTTTAAGCTATCAGTCACACCCTGAATGTTTCACTAGATCAAGGGCAGAAGGGTTGAGAGGGAATTTGTGATTACATAGACACTTAAAACAATTCCCCAAACGATGCTACATGCTACCCTGTCACCCTTGATTCTGAGTGGCAGCCATAGTTTTAGCTTAACCTGCACTGCACAAATTAAAAATGACCCACAAGGTGATAATGTAACACACTAATCATATGTAAATCATTTCTTGTAACCATTTTCTATTGTCACTAAAAATAAAATGTGTGTACTATGTCATTTGAAATGTGAAGAATTCTGGAAAGTATTCCATTATCAAAAACAAGTTAACTCAGCTGCTATGTCTCAAGTGTACATGCACAGTACCAAGTGTGGAGGCACAATGGCCCAGTGGTTAGGGCAGCGGACTCGCGGTCGTAGGATCGCAGTTTTGATTCCCAGACCAGGCGTTGTGAGTGTTTATTGAGCAAAAACACCTAAAGCTCCACGAGGCTCCGGCAGGGGATGGTGGTGATCCCTGCTGTACTCTTTCACCACAACTTTCTCTTACTCTTACTTCCTGTTTCTGTTGTACCTGTATTTCAAAGGGCCGGTCTTGTCACTCTCTGTGTCACGCTGAATATCCCCGAGAACTACGTTAAGGGTACACGCGTCTGTGGAGTGCTCAGCCACTTACACGTTAATTTCACGAGCAGGCTGTTCCGTTGATCGGATCAACCGAAACCCTCGTCGTCGTAACCGACGGAGTGCTTCCAACATCCTGACAATTGTTTGTTTTACAACATTGAAGAATTACATCCTCACTTTTTGAAATGCAATTCATGGTGGCTATTTATATTGTGAGTTTTCCCTAGTAAATCAATTTTCGAGAACTCATGGATAGATAAAAAATTCATGTTATTTATGAATATTACTTCTGTCATGGAGCCAATGTATTCCAGACAGCTCAAAACATCAATGAGATGTTTGGTGAAGATGTGGCAAATGAGTGCACTGTATATTGATGATTTGAGAAGTTCTGGTCTGGTGACTTTACTCTTGAAAATCAACCCCACAGTAGACCTGAGACCTAGGTGGCTAATGATGAGCTAGGAAGTGGATACATCTCAAACTATGCATGAATTAGCAGCAATGTTTGATGTTTTGTTTCCAACTGTATTGAACCATCTGAAACAAATCAGCAAGGTAAAGAGGCTGGACAAATGGCTACCAGACGAACTGAACAAGCATCAAAAGACATATCATCTTGAAAGTTGCTGTTCTTTGCTGTCATGGCATAAAAGCAAATCATTTTTGTCTCATATTGTTACGTGTGATGAAAAGTGGATTCTTTTCAACAATAGCAAGCATTCTGTACAGTGGTTGGATAGAGACGATGTACTAAAACATAATCCAAAAAAGAAAATTCACCATAAAAAAGCTAATGGTGTCTGTTTGGTGGTCCAGTGTTGTGAGCTTATGATTGTGAGCTGAATATCCTAACCATTAAGCCATGTGCCTTCCTTCTTATACATAAGAATCAATTCAATGAGGTAACCTCAATGGCTACACATCTTCCTAGAAACAGCAACCTAATCCAGCTCAAACCACACTCTTAGGTTTGTCATGAGCTCTAGGACTCTTACAGTAGGAGCATAATCTCATTTTCATGGCATATTAGTTAATGAGATTATAACACTCCCTTATGAACAATCCATGGCAGGGTCAATTTTCCAGATTTTGTTGGGACTTATTTACAGCTGAGTGGACTGGAGCAACATGAACTGAAGTGTTTTGCTCAAGAAGACAATGTGTCATCCAGTCCAGGAATCAAAACCATTATTTTATGATCATTAGGAGGATAACGTAACCATTATGCCACATAACTTCCCAGACCACACGCCCACTGCCTTAAAAATGGTCGGACACAAAGGATATACAGAAACACCAGGATATTTAAAATGCTTTGAATATACAAAATCTCCACCGACAGATAAAACAACAACAAACTTAACCATTTGGTAAATAGGGAATGATAAAATAAGTGCTGAGGTTGATATGATTGAAATAATTAAATCTTTGAAGGTAGTGCTCCAGCGTGACCACAGTCCAAATACTGAAATCAGGAGGAATTTCAACAGTGTTTCGTGGTCTGCTACCACAACAGCTCCTTTATAGGATCCAGTTAGCTCAAGACATCATCAGGAGGAACCACGTCCAGTTTCGGCCCCTACTCCTCAACCGTTTTGACATGGTGGGGTCCCCGCTTTCGGAGGTGTCTTCAGCTCTGGTGTTGGGTGCATGTCTTCTTTCTTCTTCTTTCTTCTGTTCCCTGGCCTCTTCGATGTAGCATCAACAAGGAGTGTCAGCAGGCGACTGACTGACTTAGCAGTATGTAAGAGTTCTCAAGAATCATAAAGCAATGCCATTTCTTTTCTTTATTTTCCTCCAAGAAGGCAATGGATTATGTCAAGAAGTATAAAAGTTCTTGTATAAAGGTATCTTGGCTGTACACCAGTTGTTAGTGTCAAACAAATGGTTGAGTCTTTCATACCACCATTGTTTTTTTTAATCAAGGAACCATTTCAGCTGGTGACAAGCCAGTTATCCATCAGGTGAATGACTTCTTAACCTGCCCTTCACAGTTCCCCTGTCCCTTTAATGAGACAACAATTTGGTGACAACTTCATTTACTTAAGCATTCAGTTGACATTTCTTCCAACATTCACAAAAAGAAATGTTTATTTATCTATTTATCTTATTTATTTATTTTATCTATTTGTTTATCTATTTATTTACTTATTTATTTATTTATTTATTTATTTTAATTGAAATGTTATGACATGTTTTGAATAAAGTTGAGATTTTCTAGTGGAGACAAAATGGAGCTGTGTCTTTTAGGCTGTTTCTAACGATATTATTCATATAACTGGAATGACTTGTGCTATCAGGAATTGAACCTGATTGCTGTCTCAACTATCATACAATTTACTCACATTTTTCAACATAGCACCTATTAAAATTGGAGATAGATTCTGCAACGGGATAATAGTTCCCCAGCATTTCTTTTACTGTTTCTTATATTAGCTTCTGACATAGATACAAGGCCTTGAATTTGGGACACATATAATTGATTAAATGGACCTTAGTAATTGGCTGATACTTCTGTAGACACATGTCAGTATGGAGGCAGTATTAAATTACAGGTACAATTTATCTGATGGGCTTCTACACAGCTTCTGTCTCCCTAATTTCACTCACAAACGAAGGGTGAACTGGAATTATTGATAATTGACACTTGCCCAAGATGCTGTGCTGTGAAATTGAAACTGAGTCCTTGTGATTATGAAGCAAAATTTTAAGCTATTCAGCTATCCCACATCCACCCCGCTCAACACATATATGTGTGTGTATATATATATATATATATATATATATTATATATATATATATATATATAATATATATATATATATATATATATATATATATATATATATATATATATATATATACATATATATATATATATATATATATATATATATATATGACATACATACATACACACATACACATGAATATACACACATATGTGTGCGTGTGTGTGTGTGTGTTATTGATATATGGCAGAAGTAACAGAGTGACTTGGAGGCCGAAAGTTTAATTGGTTAGAATTTATCAAATATGATAAGGGCTAACATGAAACTCTTGGCCAAATATTTACATATAATATATAGATACTCATGTTCTCAGTTCTACTTTTTCTGTTTACATTTCCAAACCCATATATGTATATATATATATGTGTGTGTGTATATATATATATATATATATATATACATATATATATATATCATCATCATCATCACAATCATTTAACATCCGTCTTTTATGCTGGCATGGATTGGATGGTTTGACAGGATCTGACGAGCCTTGTCTTGCAATAATTTCTTATCTTACACAACAAGTCTTATCGTGTTACAAAGCAATTGTTGAGCTACTCACATGTGCTTCTTGTTTGGATGTCATGCTTTGTATTATATAACAAATGTATTAAAACACAAACTGACATCACATTCCATGCCAATACACAAAAGCTGCAACTCAGTTTCAAGTGATGTCATTTCTATCATGAAATTTGGCATTGAGTGTTTTGTCATTCCCAGCAACAGCTAACAATAACTTAGATATAATTTAGATATGTTTCAACCAAAGATTGGCTCCGGCCATGTCAAACTTAAGAAAAGAGGAATGATGACACCTTGTTCTCTGGACTGGAAAGTTCTTAGGATCCAGAAACTTGTCTTATGAGCTATATTGATTTTATTGTTGATGTGGGCACTCCAGCTGAGATTGTGGTCAACAATTACTCCTAGATCTCAGATATTATTAGATGCTGTGAGTGGTACCCCTGAAGGAAGAGAATATGGTTGTTTTAGCATAGATTTTTTTCCAAAATGCATCATTTCAAATTTTCCCTCATTTAGTTGAATTTTGTTTTTGTCTGCCTATTGACATGTAGATTTGACTGGAGTTCAGTTCAGTCTTCTCCAGACTATAAACAGGAGCGGGCCCAAGACAGTCTCCTGAGGAACACTGCTGGTGGCTTTGCTGGGCTTGAGTGGATTCCACCGATATCAACATGTTGTGCTCTGTTCTCCAGGAAATATTCAATCCACTGTAGTAGTTTTCCACAGATTCCAATATTTGACAGTTTTGACAGTAGGATATTGTGGTCAACTTTGTCAAACACTTTACTGAAATCAAGATAAATGACATCAGATTTCGAACCTAATCCCAAGGCTTTAAGGACATCGTCAACATGATGTAAGAGCTGTGTTAGACAGTCTCTGCTGCAGCATAAGCCATGCTGGTTTGAATTTAGAAGATTGTGACTCTCCAGGAAGCCAACTATCTTTGATCTCACCACCCTTTCAAACACTTTGATGACATAGGAGGTGAGTGAGATTGGGTGATAGTAGATGTGAGAGATCTGTTTCCTTGTTAGAAAACTGGGAAAACCACAGTATGTGACACATAACAGAGATGCTTAAAATCAAGTGTACCTTGCTTACCAGCCCCATGGTTCTGGGTTCAGTCCCACTGCATGGCACCTTGGGTAAGTGTCTTCTGCTATAGTGTCGGACTGACCAAAGCCTTGTGAGCAGATTAGGTAGAGGGAAACTGAAAGACAGTGAGAAAAGGCCTTGCACAATGCCAACCCCACTCTCTGAACAACATGCATTTACCCAAAAAGAAGAACTAATCTACATCATTGGATGCAAATGGAGTCACAAGTGTTACCTCAGAGTTTTTACATTCCCCTAAAGAGATGTCTAAACAAAAGTTAAGAGTAGGGTCTCTCACACCCAGCTGATGGATGGCTGTTGAGTCTACTGAGCTCATCTGTCTTTTGATAGGTTTTGTTTTTTCATCCGGCAGGGTGTCCATTGAAACTATCCTCCTTAACAAGCAGGTTTTGTTGGGTTGCTGGTTTAATCACTGACAGCCTCTCCATGCGATAGGCTGCACTGGGTTGCATACATACATACATAGATACATACATACATACATACATACATACATACATGCATGCATGCATGCATGCATCCATCCATCCATCCATCCATCCATACATACATACATACATACATACATACATACATACATACATACATACATACATACATACATACATACATGCAAGGGGATGCTAAAAAGTTCTTGGCTTCAGGTAAAAGAAAATACGGGAGGATCAGTTAATTATGATTTTATTCAACATATTCCCTTCTCAGATTCACACACTTATTTTTCAGTGGTCCTTCAGGGTCTATAATCTCTGAAAAAGAATTCAGAAAATAGGGCCTTCAACCAGACCTTTCACAATACTTTTAAAGCCAGGAACTTTTCAGCATCCCCTTGAACATACATACATACATACATACATACATACATATCTCCAACATGTGCTCACTCCCCAATGACCTTCGGTGCAACCCAAAAATCGCTGCACTTCAACTAAAATCCATAAGAGAAGCGTTTTGCGAAGTAAAAGATAAAATGGTTATGTTTCTGTATATCTTCTTAAAACTTCAGAATGATGCTAA
This sequence comes from Octopus sinensis, assembly GCF_006345805.1. NCBI lineage: Eukaryota > Metazoa > Mollusca > Cephalopoda > Octopoda > Octopodidae > Octopus > Octopus sinensis. Next base: position 14,521,120 of record NC_043000.1, on the reverse strand, counting down.
CATTAATATGATTTGTAACCTCTCTTGGACTTATAACCATTTCTATATTTGAAGGCATATAAGATGCAATTCTTTTCCAGAAAAGAAATGGCTAAAAAAAAAAATCACCATGGGTCCTATATGCAAAGTCAGGCTGTCCATACTTTAATACACTAAAAAGTTTTTCCCTGAATATGTGCTGCAGAAATTAGAGTTCATCTAATATTCCCATTTGTCTTTTATACCATCAAATATGGTAACTCTCTGCCTTTCCTTTTATCCAAAGGGAACCAAATAAAAGAAGTCCTTTGATAAGTGCAAGGATCACCCAAGGTGGCTCAAATCAGTTCTGAATAGGATTATCATTATCTCACCTTAACTGTCACTACTGACTGTTGATGTGTGCTGTTGCTGTTTGTTTGTTTGTTGAGCGAAGTGGTCTTCAACCTAGAGTGGGAGAAGTCCGAAATGTGGTCCTTTGCTATTCGTAAGACCCGCAGAAGAGAAAGCAGGTCAACCCCCGACATCGAGAGCATCGACTAATGGATGAATGAGCATCCAGGCTCAGCGGTTGCATAGGAAGTCGGGGATAAGAAACAGGAAGATAGAGTGAGAGAAAGTTGGAGCGAAGGAGTACAACAGTGGGCGCCCCCCCCCTGCCGGAGCCTCGTGGAGCTTTTAGGTGTTTTCACTCAATAAACACACACAACGCCAGGTCTGGGAATCGAAACCACGATCCTCCGACCACGAGTCCACTGCCCTAACCACTGGGCCATTGCGCCTCCACTGCTGTTGCTGTTATGTTGTCATAAATGACAGATACATGTCATTTCTGATGTGATATTTAATGTACTTGCAAAGACAGCAGGGTTTGCAGAAAGCGTTGAGAGCAGACTAAATCCTTTGAAATGGTCACTTACACATGTCAGACTTGCACCTACTTCAATGCTATACTCAACTAGGTTGAGAGATTTTGTCTTGCAAGTAATTGGTGATCTCATTAGTACTGATGCCATGAATGAAGCCTTCAGTACACTGTAAAGTGGTGGACATTAGGAAGAGTATTCTGCTATAGAAACCATGCCAAAGTAGACATTGGTGTTTGACACAGCTCTCTGGCTTGTTGGTTCCTGTTGAACCATCCACCTTATGCCAGCATGAAAAACCAGATGTTAACCCTTTCATTACCAACCCGGCTGAAACCAGCTCTGGTTCTGAGTACAAATTTCTTGTTTTTATAAGTTTTAAATTAAAACCTTTCACCAAACCTTAGTCACAATTTATGTTTCTAACAGTAGCTGAATGATAACTAAGTTATTTTACTAAATTCTTTATATATTTAAAGTAATTGAAAGAAACACAGAGCATCTCAAAATAAATACAGTGACGAAAGGGTTAAATGATGATGGTGATAATCCTATGAGTTCAAATCCTGGGTTCAAATCCTATGAGGGTTGACTGTCTTTTATTCGTCTAGAATCAATAAAAAAATATACCAATAATGTTTTGAGTTTGTTGCAGCTAATTCCACCAGTACACACATACATCAAAGATAGAAACCAACAATTATTGTAGCTCATTCTTCTCTTCCTACTATTGCAAGAATTTGATATCTATATTGCAAAAAGATGTATAAATATCATAAAATATATACATGTAGATTCATGTTTAACACCAGTGTTTGATTGTAATCAGTTCTGATAAGACCAAATACTGCAAGAATAATCTTGGGAGAAAATTTCCACCTAGACTTGTGTAAATACACATTTTGTTTTGGGCTTTGGGAATTTTCATGCATTTCTGTGTTGTCCTGCTTCATTAGTAACAAAAACTAACTCAGTTGTTCAAATACTTCTAAGTATAAATAGCTATCGGCTGTGATAAGGCCTAATACTGCAGGAAATGTCTTGGGAGAAAATTCTCCAGCTAGACTTATTTAAATAAACATTTTGTTCTGGGCTGCAGATAATGTTATTAGATCATAGGATGCATGTGTCATTCTGTTTTGTCAGGTACAAAAACAGGCTCAGTTAGTTGTTCATAGCCCAATAAGTATCAATATTTTCATAAAACATATTCACCACATTTAAGAGTTCAATTTTGGCATTAGGAAAGGGCATCCAGCTGTAGAAACTCTGCCAGATCAGATTGGAGTCTGGTGCAGCCATCTGTTTGGCCAGTCCTCAGTCAAATCGTCCAACCCATGCTAGCATAGAAAGCGGACGTTAAACGATGATGATGATGATGATCTACAAGAGTAGAGTATTTAGAATAAAACAAAAACAGAAAAGCACAGATCTCTCATATAATTCATAATTTAATTGTGTTTAACAGCTGTTTCAGTAGAATAAAAACACCATCATTTATATAATTACATAATTAACACCTATAATTAATTCAGAGAGATGTGTGTCCTATGCTAACTAACATACTATCATGTACATTTACTAAAGGAGTTTTAACATGCTTTGTTAAATTAAAACTATTTTCCTCATCTTGGGCATCACAGTCTCAACACTTTGGTTGTTGTACCCCAAGGGACCTTCTTCAAAACTCTGCTATGTTAGATATCATTCTTGGAATTTCAAACTGAACCTTTTGTAACATAGAATCTATATATATGTGCATTTGAATGCAGCAGGGACCAACTGGCCTTTGGCTGCTGTTTGTATCCCATTGTGTCCACTGCTCTGGTTGGTTGGTGTTGGAGCAGTTTGTCTCCTACTCTGTTGTGCCAACTAACCATGGATAGCCAGTCAGAGACTTTAGATAGCATCACATGAACAACCATTTCGAACCCTATTTTGAGCCTACTACTTTCTATAAAAGTCCAGCTTTTTCCTCAATACACATCTTTGGTTCCTGACCTTTTAAGGTTAAGCCACTAACCACGTAGACACAGCCAGTTCCAACGACAACACCACAGCAGCCACATTGAGACTTACTGATATTGTCCAACAGCATTACAGCAACCTCCGTCTTCGTCGCCACCATCATTTTCTTAATGTCATCAACACCATCTCTCTATGTACACAGCTCAGCCAGTAACTCGCCCAGGTTCCAACACTTCTCTGTTCATGAATTACTTCACCATGGATCAACAGCACATGGAAGCACTCCATCGGTTACGACGATGAGGGTTCCGGTTGATCCGATCAACGGAACAGCCTGCTCGTGAAATTAACATGTAAGTGGCTGAGCACTCCACAGACACATGTACCCTTAACATAGTTCTCGGGGATATTCAGCGTGACACAGAGAGTGACAAGGCCGGCCCTTTGAAATACAGGTACAACAGAAACAGGAAGAAAGAGTGAGAGAAAGTTGTGGTGAAAGAGTACAGCAGGGATCACTACCATCCCCTGCCGGAGCCTCGTGGAGCTTTAGGTGTTTTCGCTCAATAAACACTCACAACACCCGGTCTGGGAATCGAAACCGCGATCCTACGACTGCGAGTCCGCTGCCCTAACCACTGGGCCATTGTGCCTCCACTCAACAGCACATATACAACCTACAAGAACAGCTGTACCAAGTGACCCAGGCAGCAGCATTACAGTCATGACTTTACGTACGACATGTACCTGCAACTGGCTCCGTATCATGGCCACAAATTCTTGATTCAGTATTTCAACTCTCGTGTACTAATAACTATGAACTGGTATTACTATGAACATTCTTCTCACTTCTCTTTATAGTCTCTTTCACAAACTACATACCAACATCCATAAAAGTACACAACACAACACACACATCCATGCTTCTACACACATATGCGCATAAACCTTCTTCTCACAATGGCCTGTCTATTATTCTATATCCATGACGCACACACACAAACACACAGACACACACACGTTATTATATCAATAAATCTTCTCTTAATCATTCTTCGCGGTTGTGTTTCCTTTTTCTTTCTGGCAAATATATGTACTCTCTTTTACTTGTTTCAGTCATGTGACTGTGGCCATGCTGGAGCACCGCCTTTAGTTGAGCAAATCGCCCCCAGGACTTATTCTTTGTAAGCTTAGTACTTATTCTATCGGTCTCTTTTGCCGAACCATTAAGTTACGGGGACGTAAATACACCAGCATTGGTTGTCAAGTGATGTTGGGGTGACAAACACAGACACACAAACATACACACACACACACATACACACACACCACACACACACACACACATATATATACACATATACGACGGGCTTCTTTCAGTTTCTGTCTACCAAATCCACTCACAAGGCTTTGGTCAGCCCGAGGCTATAGTAGAAGACACTTGCTCAAGGTGCCATGCAGTGGGACTGAACCCAGAACCATGTAGTTGGTAAGCAAGCTACTTACCACACAGCCACTCCTACCCCTATACTATTCAATTAATATTTATTGTATCAACCGTGTGATGTACTTAAGAGCCATTCTCATCATCTCGCATTGCATGGTCCCTATACTTTTATTAAATCCATGATGAGGTAGATTGTTCTTATTTTGTGGTCCATTCCAGAATTATCTTCATAATTAATCAACCCTTCAACTTGTAATGCCACACTCCTGTTCCACTTGAACGCAAGTATTTGTAATTTGACTGACCGAGAGTTTAAACTCACAGTCACTAACTAAATTACTACACTTAATCAGTGCCTAAATACTTTACACATATTCTACTTCACAATTACTTTGACAATTATAACTGAAAGTAATTACTTTGCTGATGAAATCAGAATAAAGCTGAAACATAGTCAGAGTTGTCTCTAGTGCTTGTTGGAGAAATGAAAAGTAACATTAATCAATGGTTAACATTGTTTTTCCCTGCTGAAAAATTTATTAACATTTCTGGTTAAAATATGTTAATAATATTAGAAATTAACGTACATTTTTAATTGAAGCCTATCAACCCAGTTTTTGACCATAGTTCATATGTTAAAGTTTACATTGAACTTTAGCTACACCGCCACCACAACCACTACCATCACCACCACCACCACCAGAACCCCCACCATTACCTCACTCCCACTCCCACTCCCACTCCCACCCCCACCCCACCACTATCTTCACAATTATTAACACTTCATCCCATCACCATCACCACCACTGTCACTACCATCACCACCACCACCATCATCATCGCCAACACTGTCACCACCACCACCACCACCACCACCACCACCACCACCACCGTCACATAACCACACAGTTATGTAATGTATCATAGCACTGTCTTATCTGTAAACAGACCACCTTACTACCATATCACCTGACAACATCCAGAGAAGAAAACCTTGATGTGGTGTGTTTGAAATGCTAGAAATAGAAACAAAATTCCCTCATATTATACTTTGCTAACTTGAATGAAGGGAGGATACGTTACCAAATGTAGTTTTATATAAACTGGAAAGAAGTAATGGCTATGATCTCAATGTCTTTCATCATGGGTCAGCTTGATCAGCGTTGGCCTAGGGTTGAATAACTACTCTTTATAACCTATAAGAGGGAGCCTCTACCACTGCTACTGTTCCTGCTTCTGCTGTGGTTGCAGTGGTGGTGGTGGGGCAGTGGTGGTGGTGGTGGGGGTAGTGGTGGTGGTGGGGGTAGTAGTGGTGGTGGGCAGTGGTGGTGGTGGAAGCAGCAGCAGTGATGGTGGTAATGGAGGTGGTGGTTTAGATGATGGTGGTGATGGTTGTAGTAGTGAGGGTGGTAATGGTGGGCTTTGGTGACGGTGGCGGTGGTGGTGACAACGATGTCTATGATGATGATGATGATGATGGTGACAAGGATTGTAATAAAGTTGATGATGATGATGATGATATTAAAATTTGATCTGAGCTGTATGATTAAGGATTGTCTTTAATCCGCTGATCAAACAAGAAGAGGAAGATCAAATTAATGACACATTGTATTAATTGTTTTGTTGCTATGAAGTGAAGCAGACAAAAATAAATTTTTAAGAACATTTTAAAAAGTCCATGGGTCAACTGTAGACTAATACAACTTCAGAGGACCAATCCTTATTTCTAAGTTCCCCATAATGCTAGTAAGAGATAAGTCTCTTTCCTCATTGATTTTCTTGGAAACCTGGTACCAATTCCTTGTTATCCAGTATACATTGTACATATGTGGAGGCGCAATGGCCCAGTGGTTAAGACAGCGGACTCGCAGTCGTAGGATCATGGTTTTGATTCCCAGACCGGGTGTTGTGAGTGTTTATTGAGCGAAAACACCTAAAGCTCCACGAGGCTCCGGCAGGGGATGGTGGTGATCCCTGCTGTACTCTTTCACCACAACTTTCTCTCACTCTTACTTCCTGTTTCTGTTGTACCTGTACTTCAAAGGGCCGGCCTTGTCACTCTCTGTGTCACGCTGAATATCCTCGAGAACTACGTTAAGGGTACACGTATCTGTGGAGTGCTCAGCCACTTACACGTTAATTTCACGAGCAGGCTGTTCCGTTGATCGGATCAACCGGAACCCTCATCGTCGTAACCGATGGAGTGCTTCCATCCACCACATTGTACATAGATACATTGGTATATATATTTGGCAAACCCAAATTATTTTTTGATTTTCTTTTTCTTTGTTTTTTTATCTTTTACTTGTTTCACTCATTGGACTGCGACCATGCTGGAGCATCACTTTGAATGGTTTTAAGTCAAACAAGTCAACCCCAGTACTTATTTTTAGGGCCTAGCACTTATTGGTATTGGTTTTTTCGTCAGATGCTATGTCATGGGAGATGCAAACAAACCAATAATGGTTGTCAAGGAGTGGTGGGAGACAAACTCAAACACACACACACACACACACACCTGCATATATGACTATATATATATATATATATCTTATAAGCAAGGGCTAAAGAAAGTTTTCTAAAGGCAATATACTGAAATCCACGTTTAATCTATTTGCCACAGAAAGTTGAACTGAAATGCTGGCAACTCTACCTTTGGAACATTTAAATTTCGTTATCTATATTGGCTTTAGAAAACTTTCTTTAGCCCTTGCTTATAAGATATTTATAATTTTAACCGTAAAGGTTCTTTTAATATGCTGCCACAATTCCTGATGGAGTTTTTTTCTGTAGAGAAAAAGGCTACATCCCTTTTAATAGTATATATATATATATATATATATATACATATATGCTGGTGGCATCCATACCAATGGCACATAAAAAGCACCAACCGATCGTGGTCGTTGCCAGCCTCACCTGGCACCTGTGCCAGTGGCACATAAAAAGCACCCACTACACTCACGGAGTGGTTGGCGTTAGGAAGGGCATCCAGCTGTAGAAACACTGCCAGATCAGACTGGAGCCTGGTGCAGCCTCCTAGCTTCCCAGACACCAGTCGAACTGTCCAACCCGTGCTAGCATGGAAAACGGACGTTAAACGATGATGATGATGATGATATATATATAGGGAGAATTCACAAAAAAACAAAAGACGAAGACAGGTGGTGTAGACAACAAACAGATGTATTAGTATAATGCTCGAGAAGTGAAAAAGTCTTTAACATTTCGAGCATACGCTCTTCCACAGAAAGGAACACAGAAAGAAATAAGGAGATGTGGGATGACGTCAGCAGCTGGACGTCAGCAGCCGGGTGCGTTGACCGGAAGCTGGGGCAAGCGGAAGGGGTCAGCCGTCAGGCGTGCGCAGGCAGCGGAAATTGCGCCCTTTTCCAACGTGGGTCGTGCAGGGGACAAGACGTATGAGGACGTCGCTAAGGGTTTGGGCTAGCAGCTGCTATCGTTAGTGTTCGGGTCGGGGCTGTGAGGAAGGACTAGTCATTACTGGAGGGTCTCCGTCACTAAGAAGAGAAGGTGGGTGCCTCTATATTCAAATCGCGCACTCACTACAAGCTATTTCTGCCGTTCTTAAACATTTACATTTTTTTCAACACGATGTCTGCAAAAATTAGGATCGCCAGTGACGTCGTCAGACCTTTTAATGGCGAAGGCGATGTAGTGGCCTGGATTCGCAAAATCAGGCTGGTGGCAAGACTGCAAGGTATAAGCGACGTGGCGAGTCTTATGGCGCTGTATTTGGAAGGCAGCGCGTTAACGCTCTACCTAGAGATGGATGAAGAGGAACGGCTCAGCGAGGAGAATATAGAGCGACGCTTGCGTGATGCCTACACGGAATGCGAGTACACAGCTTTTGCTAAGCTAGGTGCAATCAGGTGGACGGGAGGCCAAGTGGATGACTTTGCATCAAGGCTAGCGACTCTGGCCGGGTTTGCCGGAGAAGGACTGGAGAGAGCAGCCCGACTGGCGTTCGTGAATGGGTTCCCCGACGATGTAGGGATTCACCTACAACGACTGCCCGGGGTTAAAAAGATGCCGTTGAGCGAACTTGTAGCTCAGGCTCGCGTGTTGACGAGACACTCTGGGCGGAAGGCGATAGCGATGGCGGTGACGGAGGCGCGTAAAGACGGACGACGTCCTGAGAAAGAGGTACAGAAGCTTACCGTGCAACGAGAGTGGCCGTTCTCAGGACGGTGTTTTAGATGCCAGGGACCGCACATGGCGCGGGACTGTACGCAGCCGGGGCCCGTTTGCTATCGATGCAGGCAGACAGGGCATATTGCTCGTGATTGCGACCAGGGAAACGACCGAGGGGAAGTTGCTGCCTCTCGAACTTTCCCCTCAAACGAGTAGAGGCGCTATTGGAGACGCTGCCATTGATTGACGTGGAGGCCGAGGGGGAGACGTTCAAGGCCCTTGTGGATACGGGCTGTACGACCACCCTGGTGACTTCGAGGGTGACGAAGGAATGGAACGGGGTGAGTAGTGTCCGGGCGGTCGACGGCAGCGAAATCCGTTGCAGAGGCAGCAGCAAGGTAGAGATAGTGGTGCGCGGCGCGACGCTAAGGCTGCAGGAAATTGTGGCCGAACGCGTGATGATGGAGTTGATGTGGTGATGGGGATGGACGCCATCAACTGCCTCGGTGGCGTCAGTGTTGTGGGAAATGAGGTCACGTTCGGAAGCGTGGGGGCGTCGTGCACTGCGAGTCAGGATCGCCAGAGAGAGCAGAGCCCCGCGAGGGACTGCGCCACTTACACCATCGAGGACAAAGACTTTCAGGCGGCGTTCGATGGTCAGCGGTGGACGATAGAGTGGCGATGGAAGGACGAGCCCCCGACGCTGGAGAACAGGGTGAGCTGTTACCAGCATACCCTGAAAGGCCACGCCAGGGTCGAGTTCGAAGACGAGGTGGAGAGGTGGATCGAGGAAGGGGTCCTTGTCCCTTGGAAGGAGGAGGTAGATGGCGGTGGTGCAGCCTACGAAGGGAAAAGTCAGACCGGTGCTGGACTTCAGGGAGCTAAACCAGCACATATCGTGTCACACGGGAGGTGAGGCGACAGACGTTTGTGGTGAGGCATTACGTAAGTGGAGACAGTCGACTGAGGCAGCGACGATTGTCGACTTGAGATCGGCATACTTGCAGCTCCATGTGAGCGACAAACTGTGGCGACATCAGCTGGTGCGGTACAAGGGCCGGACGTACTGTCTAACCAGGCTGGGTTTCGGGCTGAATTCCGCTCCGAAGATCATGGCAGCAGTGCTTAGGTCCATCCTAGGGAAAGACGGCAAGATTAGAAAGGCCACCAGCTCCTACATTGACGACATTTTGGTGGACGAAACTGTAGTGCCAGCCGACGAGGTAGTTAGACATCTGGAGAAGTTCGGGCTGATTGCTAAGCCACCGGAGTCGATTGAAGGGGGAGCCGCGCTGGAGCTGAAGCTGCGAAGAGATGGATCAGGTGAATTGGTGTTCCGGAGAGGAAATGAAATCCCAGAGCTGAGTTCCAGCGTCAGCAGGAGAGAGCTGTTCTCGGTGTGTGGGAAGTTGGTAGGTCACTACCCGATCGCTGGATGGCTGCGCACGGCGTGTAGTTACACCAAGAGACGAGCAGAAGGAGAGAGGTGGGGCGACAAGGTGGGAGATGATGCAGGAGATCTTAGAGAGGACAAGAGCGGAAGACCCGGTTAGGGGGAACTGGTACGTGCCCAAGACGAAATGCGGGACCGTCTGGTGTGATGCTAGCAGTATAGCGATAGGGGTGGTGTTGGCAATCGAAGGCACTGCGGTGGAGGACGCGGCCTCGCTTCGGAAAGCAGATGATTTCAACCACATCAATGTCGCCGAATTAGACGCGCTGCTGAAAGGGGTGAACTTGGCCTTGAAATCGGGGCTGCGCACGATTGAAATGCGGACAGATTCGGCCACTGTGCTTGGCTGGGTAGGATCGGTGATCACCGGTGACAGGAGAGTGCGGACGAAAGGTGCTGCGGAGATGTTAGTGAAGCGCCGTCTAGGAGTTCTAGGTGAATTGATCGCCGAGTTCGGACTGAAACTGAACGTGGTTTTCGTGCCTTCGGAGAAAAACAGGGCGGACGTACTGACCAGGGTGAAAAGAGCGTGGTTGGAAGAACCGGAGGAGGCCCGGAAAGGGATAGCTGCGGCGTGTCGGTTGGATGACTCTGAAGAAACTGCATGCTATGCATCACCTGGGTGTGGACAGGACCCTGTATCTGGCAAAAAAAATTGATGCTGACGTCACTAGGAGAAGCGTCCGGAAGGTGGTCGGGAGCTGCGACAGGTGTCAGTCCATCGACCCTGCTCTGTGTGGGCATGAACAGGGAAGCCTTTCCGTGGAGCAGAACTGGAAAAGGCTAGCTGTGGATGTGACACACTACCGTCAGCGAATGTACCTCTCCATGGTCGACTGTGGGCCGGGCCGGCTGGCCATTTGGAGGGAGTTGAGATCGGGCATTGCTGACGAAATCATGCAGATCCTGAACGGGATATTTTTAGAGAGAGGTCCCGTGGAAGAACTACTGATGGACAACGGGGCGGCGTCTCGTTCGGAAGCATTGAGGGTTATGCTTGATCGGTGGAATGTGCGACGCTTGTTCAGAGCAGCGTATAGGCCGAGCGGTAACGGGATCGTGGAGAGGCACCATCGGACAGTCAAGGCCATAGCGGAAAGAGGAAACATTTCGCCGCTTGAAGCAGTTTTTTGGTACAACTTGTCTCCCCGATCCGGACAAGCTGAGGAATCTGTGTCGCAGAGAGCTGTGTTCAAATATGAATGGAGGCACCCGAGCAAAGCGCCGGAGGGTCACGAGGAAGAGAAGGGACCCGTTCGCGTGAAAATAGGGGAGGAAGTCCGGGTCAAGCCACCAAAGGCGCGCTGTACGTCTCAATGGAGCAGAGGAACGGTGACGGCGATCAATTCCAGAAGCAACGTATCCGTAGATGGAACACCACGACACGTCTTGGACCTTCGCAGGATTGTTGCTTTGACGGACGATGATTCTGGAGAGGGGG
>NC_043000.1:14502311-14504811 GCF_006345805.1 Octopus sinensis | reverse complement strand
AACATTTCAGCTGTTATGCTAGCGCCTGTCATACATTTGCACTAAAACATAGGACACAACTAGATACTATAAAGTGCTTAGTTTGACTGTCTGAATCTGAATATCTCAGGTCAATAAGATGCATATAAAAATCTTTAGTATTCTAAGTTACATGATAGAAGATGATTGAAATTTACAGGGCAGTCATCATGCCACTGAGGAAATACTCATGTAGTGGCCTCCTTGTTGGCTTGCATAATCATTTGTATTGTTTTGTATTAAAAAGATGAGATGGCAAATTTGAGCCTCTCCGGGTATTCAGAAGTCAGTAACATGTTTGGGCAGACATTTCATTGTCAACACAGACATAAAAGAAGTAAGATATCCATTTTAATTAATAACTTCACCATTGATTCTCTGTCAAAGCAGAAGACAAAGAGATAAACGGTAAACTTCATGAAAGAATGAATGTAATTAAATAAGCAACAATAGAATAGTGTGTTGGTTGCAAACTGAGAATTTCCTACTCAAATTTTTCAATAATTACTCATTGAATCATATGTATCATACTTAATGTATATACATGATCAACAGGCCAATTATACTGCAGTATTTGTCTTGAGATAACATCTCTTACAGACCTGTTGTGTTAAAAACAATAAACATCAGAGAAAGATGAAAATTCTTCCCAGCAGCAGTCAGTGGGATCATCAGATGCATTTAGGCCCTTTTTAAGCCTTTTCAGTTGTGCGTACTTGCAGCCACATGCTCAATTAGGAATATGTCATGAGTGATGTAGGAGAATGTGAATAACATATTTGCTGCTATTCTGAATACCTGCCAGGTTGATTAAAAACCCAGTGTACACAATAAAGGTAAAAGCATAAAGACCCCCTTCAGTCTTGAATGATCATGGAATTGAACCAAGAAAATTCCCCTCCAAGGTACAAGTCCGGGCAAATTTGTTTCTGGAAGACCAGTAGTCACCCATGCATACCACCTCCCCTTTCTACACCACCGATGTTATCCAAGGTAAAGGAAAGGCCGATACGACTTGGCATCAGTGATGTCGCAACTCGTTTCTACAGATGAGTGATATGGAGCAACGTGAAATAAAGTGTCTTGCTCAAGCCCAGTCCTGGAATCGAACTCACTACCTCATGATTGTGATCCCAATGCTCTAACCACTGAGCTCTGTACATTCACTCACAATTAAGATAGAAATTAAATAAAATAGTCATCTGTGTATCATATGTAAAGTATACACACTGTCAATAGGCCAGTAACTGCAGTGTTAGTACTAAGATAACATCTTTTATGGATGTGCCATGTCAGAAACCCAATAAATACCAAGGGAAGATAAAATTTGTCCCAACCATAAAAGGTCAAAATGCATCTGGTATTCTCACTGGTTGCTGCTAGAACAGATTTTCCCTTTTCTCTGATATTTATTGTGTTTTTAACACAGCACACCCTAAGTAATGCTATCTCAGATCAAGTACTGCAGTTATTGGCCTATCAACTGTGTATACCTTAAATATGTTACATAGATGACTAGCTTAACTTAATATTGCCTCAATTGTGTATACCACATTTTTACATGAGCAAATATAACAGGTTCCAAAACACCAGGTTCCAAAACAAACTAAGCAATCTGGTGTGGTCCTTGGCCTTACCAGTTCCAGTCAGGCTGTCCAACGCATGCCAGCATGGAAAATGTATGTTAAATGATGATGATGATGATGAAATATCTGAAGTTTATCAAAGTTAGAATCAGCATCTCTCATTTAAATTATTCAACCCTCACTCTTTGATAATATGAATAATTATTTCTTTATTGCCCACAGGGGGGCTAAACATAGAGGGGACAAACAAGGATAGACAAAGGGATTAAGTGGATTACATTGACCCCAGTGCGTAACTGGTACTTATTTGATTGACCTCGAAAGGCTGAAAGGCAAAGTCGACCTCGGTGGAATTTGAACTCAGAACGTAACGGCAGACCCCAGTGCGTAACTGGTACTTATTTAATCGACCTCAAAAGGATGAAAGACAAAGTGGAACTTGGCAGAATTTGAACTCAGAATGTAGTGGCAGACAAAATACCTATTTCTTTACTACCCATTCTTTACTACCCACAAAGGGCTAAACACAGAGGAGACAAACAAGGACAGACAGACGGATTAATTCGATTACATTGACTCCAGTTCATAACTGGTACTTAATTTATCGACCCCGAAAGGATGAATGGTAAAGTCGACTTCAGCGGAATTTGTAAAATTCAAACGAAATACCACTAAGCATTTCGCCTGGCATGCTAACGTTTCTGCCAGCTCGCCGCCTTTGATAATATAAATAATGTCAAGAAGTTTATTAAGAGTAGGATTCAAAATCTGCTCCAGAAATACTTCAGTACTCACTATTGAATCAAATGAGGCTGTGTGGTAAGTAGCTTGCTAACCAACCACATGGTTCCGGGTTCAGTCCCACTGCGTGGCATCTTGGGCAAGTGTCTTCTGCT